>NC_090265.1:508065274-508407774 GCF_040414725.1 Anabrus simplex
AAATATTGAGAGAGAAAAAAAATATTTTTCTCACCGTAGAATTATGGGTTCAGTACCGTTAAAGAAAGAAAGGGAAGAGCCACGGAGGTAGTGAAAATCAAAGATTCCCCAGGCCTCCCAAACTGTTCGTCATCAACTCACGCTCCCAATATGAAAGCCCATGCATGCCCTTTTAGTTGCCTGTTACGACGGAGAGGGGATACTGTGGATGTATTCTGTCGCCACCATGACTCCACCCTATATTTTTACTTATAATACATTTATAATCTTGGAACCGTACTTTGGCCGGTGAGCGTTACAAAATCATGAAAGTTATCAAATCGAAATAATTTCCAGACAACACGTGCGGGCGGAGTTAATGTCCTAATACCGAATGTGCTGTTCTTTGACTTTTCATATTTCCAATGTTTTAATGCTCTAGGCTATATGCTTTTTATTAGTCCTCGACTATTTAGAATTATTTATTATGCCATGATTTAATTTGCTACCTTTTCTTAATGTAGTTAAACTTTGTCCTTGTGAAGCTCCAGAATGTCTGGCAGGTCGTTGAGTTTCTTAATATGTGTATATATCGTCCTTGCGCCCAGAAAACCCGCTATGTGATAATATTTCACCTTAGAACCATGACCAGAGGGTTCCGTCTTCTAAGGTTCCATCAATGAATTTTCGTTCTAAAAGTGATGTAGCCTATGTGCTGCGGGTTAGTATTTCCAGTATCAACATTGTCACACAGCGATATTTCGGGGCGGAACGACTATATAATATATTACTTTGCGGATGAAGGATCAATGAATCTAGCAACAAGAGACCGACCTCTGTATGACGCCATCAGGTGATGCAATGGTGCTACCATATTGAGGTACTAAAATCGCCGTGCCGCGCCGCTAACAGTTAGTATAGCTCTGAACTCCGGCGTGGAGTCCTTTGATTCGCCTTGGTACCTTATACACACATGCATTAAGATAAAATAAAACAGTGACAGTTCTAGAAATCTTTAGCAGGCGAAGACATGTTTTTCTTTCATAAAATGTTGCGGCAGATGGGTAATTATCAAAAATGAATTCTAGAGAAAAGAGCACTTTTAAGAATTCCAAAATGTCCAACATCACCAATGTCGAGCGTCAGGCGGCTTATCGGGAACATTTCAAAGTAAAGCTAGTCGATCGTCGTGAGTTCTGGGCTAATGGAGTCGCAGACGAACACGTCTAATGCCCCAGTGAAAAGGAAAAACTGATTTGGAACTCATGGTGTAAGAGAGAATATCCAACAGATAGCCGCTCCTACTAGGGTATCTCACCTATATGCCCTCCGGTTCCATGGCTAAATGGTTAGCGTGCTGGCCTTTGGTCACAGGGGTCCCGAATTCGATTCCCTGTAGGGTAGGGAATTTTAACCATCATTGGTTAATTTCGCTGTGTCGTCTTCATCACCATTTCATCTCATCACGACTCGCATGTCGCCTACGGGTGTCAAATCAAAAGACCTGCACCTGGCGAGCCGAACATGTCCACGGACATTACCGGCACTAAAAGCCATACGCCATTTCAACAGCTGAGATTCAGACTGGCGACAAAGTGCGATCAAATGCATTTAACAACTGCTTACTGGAAAACTGAGAATAAAAGAAACATCTTGAGAAAAGTACTGGGGAGTGGGACAAGTATTTCGACTGCAACCAATTGCGGAATTACACAAAAAGACAAAGGAAATCATAACGTCATTTAAAAAAAGAAGACTTTGTTTCTACAGATAGATCAAAATAATGTCACCAGAGAGTACAGCCAAGATAATTCTGAAATATATGGAGAGCAGGAAGACACAAATTAATTGGCTTAAAGGAGTAAAGGAGGACATACCACAGGATGCAATATATAATAATAAAATTATGGGATTCCGAGATCGAACGATCAGCAAATATCACAGGATTAGGAAACGTAACTTACCGGCAACACCTGGTCGCAAGAACGTAAAGAAGCGCATTCCAAAAGGTTGAAGAAATACTGGGATGATAGAAAGAAGAACCAGAAATGAATTATGCTTAAAGTGGTTCATAGTAGACGCTAACGGAAACAAACTATGCTGAACAGAGGCCTTGGTGGGAGATGGGAAGATTGGAAGGGATAGACAGGGAAGAGGGAAGGAAACGGCCGTGGCCTTAAGTTAGGTACCATTCTGACATTTGCCTGGAGGAGAAGTGGGAAACAACGGAAAATCACTTCCGGGATGGCTGAAATGGGAATCGAACCCAACTCTACTCAGTTGACCTCCCGAGGCTGAGTGGACCCCGTTCCAGTCCTCGTACCACTTTTCAAATTTCGTGGCAGAGCCGAGAATTAACTCCGAGCCTCCGGGGGTGGCAGCTAATCACACTAACCACTACACCACTGAGGCGGTATATTATTATTATTATTATTATTATTATTATTATTATTATTATTATTATTATTATTATTATTATTATTATTATTATTATTATTATTATATAAGAGTTTTGTCTGTACATTGTTCAGAATTTGAAAAAAAATGGCATTTCTGTATCGGTCGTGTCCATAGTAACAAAGGAAAGCACTTTTTAATTTTCCGTCATCTCTGTTTGTATGCCTGCCTGTCTGTCTGTCTGTCTGTCTGTCTGTATGTATGTATGTACACGCATCACAAGAAAATGGCTGAAGAGAATCTAATAAAAATCGGTATGTAAAGTAGAGGAATGAGCCACTACACTCTAGGCTATAAGTCATTTTATTCACGCTGAGTGAAATGGTAGTTTAGGGGAAGGCCTAAAATTGAATTCTCAGATATGGATGTTATCAGTCGTCCTATCGATAAATACTACATAATTAAAGTTGTATAGAATTAAATCTCCGATCATTTATGTCTTACATTTTTATCGTACCGGCTATGATAACAGAGATATTCATGAATTTGTATTTTTGTTGCTAAGTCCATATCAACGCCAAGCCGCGAGAAAATGGGTAAACATAATTTAATGAAAATCGATATGTGGTGTTGGGGAATAAGAAACTACAGTCTAGGCTATAAATAATTTTATTTACCCGGGATAAAAAGGTAGTTTAGGAGAAGGTGCCAAAAATTTAATTTTTAAATAGGGCCTACGTATGTTATTGGTCCTATCGAAGAGTACTTCATAACAAAAGCTGTGGAGAATACAATTTCCGATCATTTATGTTTTATTCAGTTTTACCGTACCGACTATGGCAAGAAAGATATTTCAGAGTCGGAAGAAAACTAAATGTGAAAGCCTAAAATATGAAAGCTCATATAATTGATCAACAATAACATTACATTCACCATTGTTTCTTGAGATGTCCTTTGTGTCTTATGGTGCCACTAAATCTCCGATAGATGGAATTATTGCTGCGTACGGAGTATAACAGCCTGCCTAAATATTGGCGGGAAATAGCTGGGGAATTAGATAACTTTCTTCTCTAGCATGCCAACGGCCGTAGCCGTGTTGAAACACCGGATCCCGTGAGATCTCCGAAGTTAAGCAACATTGGGCGTGATCAGGAGTTGGATGGGTTGCACGCGCTGTTGGTGGGGGGTAAGGGAATGGAGGAGCGGAATGGAACTGGCCACCCTACCGCACGTAAACTCCGGCTCAGGAACACCTCTGCGGAGGTTCGGACCCGCCTTCGGGCAGAATAACCCTTACCTTACCTTCTCTAGCATGCCATTCCTCTGGTTCATACATTTTCTGATACTGCCGGTACGTAACACCTTGGTTCATCATACTGTTCCTGCTGTTCGATCCCTACTCTGAGGCGCTGATTGGAATGAGCAGTGTGCACACTTAATGAAATAATGGCAGAGAGGAATGAAAACATTTAGTAGTAGTAGTAGCAGTAGTAGTAGAGGAGTATTCATGGCTGTCTGCGGCCTGGTTATTTCGGCTCTGGAAATTTAGAGTGTTAGATTGGCACTGTAGAACTATTCGTTAAAAGTGAGAAAATGCGTGTTTTCTTTCATTTGATCGAGTATTTCATATGATGGCATTGCTTTTAATAATGACATTCTTACTGACGTCGTTGTAATGACCTATGTTGATTTCAGTTGGGAAAACCACTGAGACAGTCTTTCTGAGGATGTAAAAAGGCAGGTGGAGAGTGAGTGCCTGCAATTATAATGAAAACTCCCCAACTTCACTGTGACTGATGGTAAGCAAGAGGGCCCACCATTTCAATGAAAATTCCCTAACCCAGTCTTCACATGAAAAAACGACGTATGGTGTTATCCCCGTCGCATTTCTGCGGTAACGTTAAAAGCTATGCAATTTAATACAATCTTACTCACTACGTGTACATTGCCTAACCTAACATTCTGTATGCAATGTAGAATTCCTTAGCGAAGCACGGATAAATCATCTAATAATAATAATAATAATAATAATAATAATAATAATAATAATAATAATAATAATTTGAAAATTTTATCTCGGAAATATCATGGTTAGGATTCTGTATTTTTTACGCGTGCATTAGATTTATTAAGAACGGAGTATTTATTTCAATGTTAAAAATTACCTACAATATCTGCAATTCATTACTAAAACCTTTAGTGTCTGATGTCCTGAACGATTACTTCAGACTGCTTATGTTTATTTCCCCTTTACCCTCTGTGTTCTCTCTTTATATGTTCTCTACACTAGCTTCAGTTACAATATAAGTTAATTTTGTTTTCGTTTTCATGTGTACTTCGGTCAATTGACGTAATAGGTTATTAAATTTTCTAAATTTAAGAGAGTGTGATATATTTTGGAATTACAAGAATGTGCACGATTTATCGTTTTAATTCTAGCGCAAATAGAGATAAATATATCAATGAAAAATTCTGTCCAAGGGATGTTTACTAGCAAGATGTGTTATAGATCATGTGGAAGAAAGTATAATATCATTGGACTCATATTGAAGTGGTAATTGTAAGGCTTAATCTATGGTGACCCGGGGAAAAGTTTACGCGGGAGAAAAGAGATTCCGATAACCTCTATAGTGTGTAAACCAATTTATGCCAGTAAAATTGGAACATTATTTTATCACTAAAGGTTCATCTCAATTTATGTATTTGTATTTGGTTGAACATGAGCGAGATTTCTGAAAAAATTAAAAGTTGTTTATCCGTTGTGTTGCAGAACTGAGATAACTAAATATAGAATCTACGCAAGAATCAGCGCCAGACTTTGTTTATCTCGTCGCGTGGTTTGGTCTTTTGTAATAAAATATTTGTTGTGTTACTTTTTAGTATACATTCGTCCAAAACGCAGTAATTTGTGTAGTTTTTTTATGCTGGAGATGTGACGAACTACGTTTAGAGCAATTTGTAGTTAAACTCGTTCTAAACACATATAGTGCACATTAAACTTCGAATATAGGATTAATCTCTGTGTACCAGCTGTCTAGAACATTTCTATGATAACGTATTCCTTCCTTTGGGCAGTGTTTGTAAGTCGGGGACTTGAAAATTTCTAACCGATCATTTTTGTTGTCGGGAATCCAGCTCCATGGCTGAATGGTTAGCGTACTTGAAGTTCAGTTCAAAAGACCCCAAGTTCGATTTCCGACCGGGTCGGGGAATTTAACTGCGCATAGTTATATTCTTCTACCTCGGGGGCTGGGGGATTGTGTTCATCTTAATGCAAATCTTCATTTGCATAGGATTTGCATATAAAACATCACACTACAAACCGTCCACCACAGAAACACGCAATACTGTATACACCTCTCCACATAGGGTTGCCGTCAAAAAGGGTAGTATCCGGCCATAACGCTGGGCTAAAACCACACGATTTGCTAACTCCAGGCACTTGGGTAAAGTGCTCGGAACAAGAAGAAGAAGAAGAAGAAGAAGAAGAAGAAGAAGAAGAAGAAGAAGAAGTGTGCATTTATCATTCAGATCTTCTTGAAAGTTTTTGTAACCAGTAGCATGAAGAACTCTCCATACATGGGCCATTTTGTATAATCTAATAATGTTATTTACTTTACGTCCCACTAACTAATTTTACGGTTTTTCGGAGACGCCGACGGTCCGAAATTTACTCCCACGGGAGTTATTTTACGTGCCAGTAAATCTACAGACACTAGGCTGACGTATTTGAGTACCTTCAAATATCATCCGACTGAGCCAGGAGTGAACTTGCCAAGTTGGGGTCAGAAGGCCAGCGCCTCAATCGTCTGAGCAATTCATACCGACTTGTATAACCTTATGCTACCTGTCTACTGCTATTACTGACAACAACAACAACAACAATAATAATAATAATAATAATAATAATAATAATAATAATAATAATAATAATAATAATAATAATAATAATAATAATAATAATAATAATAATAATAATAATAAATTTCTACATTTTTTTACTATTGGAGAATCAGACACAGAGACAAATTTTCATCAGGGCACATTGTCATATCAACCCCTCTCTTATAATGTAATTTGGACAGAAAGAAACAGAGTGACGAAACTATTAGGAGATAAAAATATCTTATTTGCTGTTCAATTCCTTATGTAAATAAATATATTTTCCCACAAAGTACTCGTCTTCTTCATCATTCTTTGACCGCTACGTACAACAGCAACCAAGCGGAATGAAATGAGGTTGAGAACTTTTCATACTCTTACAGGTTCACACGTATAACTATAGTGAGTCGACTACAACTCTACGAATTAACTTTTCCGTCTCTTATTGCTATGAATATCAGGACATCGGAAGCCGTGCGGCATACCAGAAGGTTCTATATTTATGCTCATTGGTGGAATGCCACCTGCCAGGTGGATCTCATTAGCCGGTGGTGAGCTCGTCCTAGATCTAGCTGCATTGTTGGTCGTCTCAGCAGGAAAACTGAATGAAGAGTTATTTTTGGTGCAGGTTTACATTCCAGAGGCCGCGAGTGTTCATGTTACCAGGAAAGAGCTATTCACCGGCGCCAACGGAACTTCCTCTTTCATGAGTGTCTTCCTACCAATCTTCCGTTAACCATCGCAGCCGAGAGAGGAGTATTTGCATTGCAGTGATAATCCCTGAGAACAATGATCATTTAGTCTGGAAGAAAAACTTCTGTTTGTTTGTTTGTTTGTGTTACTAACGTTCTTCGAATCGTTTCATACAAGTGCTGGAGAACAGAAGAATGCTAACATCATTCAGACCTCTGAATTCAATACAAAATTCTGGAAGGGAATGCCATTTTCTTCAATCTCGAATGTTATGAAATGTTCATATTCTGTGCAAAATACCTTAAATAATCAAATGCAAAGTAATATACCGTTACGATGGAATATTTTTTAATTTTTTTGCTATTTGTTTTACGTCGCACCGACACAGATAGGTCTTACGGCGACGATGGGATAGGAAAGGCCTAGGAATAGGAGGGAAGTGGCCGTGGCCTTAATTAAGGTACAGCCCCTGTATTTGCCTGGTGTGAAAACGGGAAAACACGGAAAACCATCTTCAGTACTGCCGACAGTGGGGTTCGAACCTACTATCTCCCGAATACTGGATACTGGCCGCAATTAAGCGACTGCAGCTATCGAGCTCGGTCACACATTTCTTAATAAAGAGCCACCTTTCCTAGCATCAGTTTCTTTAAGTGGCTCACACAGTAGAGCCTTGGCTTTCTTATCTCAAATTGGTGGTTTAGATCCCTCCCGATTCAGTCGGTAGTATTTAAAGGTTCTTAAGTACGCCAACGCCGTGTCGCTAAATTCACTGACATGCAAAATAAATCCTACCTCTGCGTCTCCCAAAACTGTAAAAATAGTGGGGCGTAAAAAGTGACATTATTATTATTGTACCGTGTTTTGATGGATCGCAGAGGTGAAAGAAGGTGCTGGGTTGAATGGCTCTAACTACAATATCAAAAATTAATTTAAAACTTCAACAAAGGTTGTATTTCTCTTTAAATCACAAATTTTTCACTCAGTGAAATAATGAGGTTTCAGGTACAATGACAATTTCAAGAATTGGACAATCCAAGATTCAGAACTTTAACAATTTTGGGCTTCAAACCTCTAGTTTACAAATTTACAATTTCGTAAATGAGGTATAATTCAGGCAAGGGCAGAAATCCCCCCATTGAAGAGCACTTTGCTCCAAAAGTTACAATCTCTAGCCTTCCAGAGGCACTCCTCACAATTACAGAAAACTTGGAAAAGGGCTTACATGCTCTCCAACATTAACCGCATTTTAACAGACCGGTTAAAGCAACATTACACCGAATTTTACGATCTTTGGCCTCTTGAGGCACAATTTACAATTTACATTTTCTTTTACACAGGGGTATCTAGTACCCAACCTACTGGGCCTTCGTGAAGAAACAAAAACAAAAGCAGGTTAAATTAATGGCTCGAACACAGACTTCAGGCGTACACTGGCACTCCTAGGAAATTAAAACCCTAATTCGGCTCTTGGCCCGATGATACAGGGGATAATCCCAAGCTACTGAGGTGACTCGAATGAAGGTTAATTTAATGCATTACAAGAAAGAAAGAAAGAAAGAAAGACAGTTACAAAATCGTAGTCACCTCAAACCAAGTTGAAGGGGAACTCGAGAAAGTAACAGAAAGTAACACACTCTCTATCCCCAATTTACAGGTTAAGACTTCATGACACTTTACATTAGCCGGAAGAAAATTACATTTTAGAAAAAGGTTGTTACATAGTTAGAAGTTTGAACCTTCCCCTCGTGTAAGTCGGCGTAGGTAGCTACAGAGAGATAAAACTGATGGCCATTACCTGGGCTGGTGAACTGCCTGGCGAAGAATGAGGCTCCCCGCCTCCTGTCTTAACACACACTTTTAGAAATTCGGCGATCAAATGTCAAGGAAACTTGAAAGGCCGCAACATACATACCCGAAGGGAAGGTTCGAGAGGATTCTGGACTAATCCTGACACACCCTCTCAATTTTTATTGGACAATTCAAAAAGCGACACGAAGCCTGTGATAGGCTGAAAAATAATTACAGAAATTTCTAATTGGCCAGATTTAAAACTGGCGGAATGAAAAAGAAGTGTTGCCAACCCAAAAATAAATGAACATTGATACAGTTATGAAAACCTAGAAACACAAAACTTTAAATTACAAGTTCTTCCACCTTGCAATAGAGTGCATTACCAGAGCTTTTTGTAATGATGTCTATGGAGGAAAGTTTAAACAAAATAAATCCAATCAGTTTAGGAAACTTAGAAATGACGAACTTCTCAGGTATTCAGTAGTGACATCTACTGATTAATAAAACGTTAAATTACAAGTTCTTCCACCTTGCAATAGAGTGCATTACCAGAGTTTTTTGTAATGATGTCTATGGAGGAAAGTTTAAACAAAATAAATCCAATCAGTTTAGGAAACTTAGAAATGACGAACTTCTCAGGTATTCAGTAGTGACATCTACTGATTAATGTCCCAACTTCCTGCAATAGCAGATTCACGTTTTGTTGGATAGATAAGGTTCATTAAGGCGCTTCTTTTGAATGTGCGTAGTTGGGGTGTACCTCCCGGTATTATTATTATTATTATTATTATTATTATTATTATTATTATTATTATTATTATTATTATTTAGAATATAAATATTACGGTGAAATAGATTGTGTGAAACAGATAGTGACCCCCTGTGGGTGGGGTACACAGATGAATACACCCACGTTATCCCCTGCCTGTCGTAAGAGGTGACTAAAAGGGGTTCCAGAGGCTCTCCACTTGGGAGTCGGTTGTCGACCACGGGACCCTTACGTTGGGTAATTATGTTTTACCGATACCTTACTTGTTGCAGGCACCTCACTTTCATTTATCCTGTCCGCCTTTCTTTGGTCAAGTCTTATTTCTTTTCTACCCCGTCGGTATTAGAGTATTCGAGGCCTAGGGAGTCTTTCGATTTCGCTCCCTCCGTGGCTCTTTTCTTTCTTTGTCCAGATCCTCATGTTTCGAAGTGTCAAAACCCTTCCTTTCTTCTCTCTTTGACCGCCTGTTGGTGGGAGACGCAGATGAAAAGTACACCCAAAGTATCCCCTGCCTGTCGTAAGAGGCGACTAAAAGGGGTGATTGAATTAGAACCATGAAACTAATTGTGATTATTACCATCACGCGAGGAACATCATGGGTCTCCTTTACTTGCGAGTAGTACCACTATGTTAGGTACACAGTAGGTTTGTGATTAGTAGCAACTATAGGAGGTTCACTACGGGTTTAGAGTACCCGTGATTAGCACCACTATATGCGGAACACCATGGGCTTACGTTGAGTAATTATATTTCAACTATACCTTATTACCACACTACTGTAAATGACCATTGCCAGCGGTAACTTTCCCAATTGCAATATATTTGTTAAGAATAAGAATAAGAATAAGAATAAATTAGTACTATTACGTGAGAACGCCACGGTTCTGGGCGTTGCCTCTGATTAATACCATCGTATGAGCGACACCGTGAGTCAGCGTTGCCTGTGATTAGAACACCACGGGAATACCGGCGACAGTGATTAGTACACCTATATGAGAAACGCCATGGATTTGCGCTACCTATGAGTGGCACTATAATGTGAGAAACACCATAGGTCTGCGTTGCCTGTGTGATGTACACTGCTTGTGAGTAGTACCACAATGTGTGGACCACCGTGAGTCTACGTTACTTGTGATTAGTACCACTATGTGTGGACCACCGTGAGTCTACGTTACTTGTGATTAGTACCACAATGTGTGGACCACCGTGAGTCTACGTTACTTGTGATTAGTACCACTATGTGTGGACCACCGTGAGTCTACGTTACCTGTGATTAGTACCACAATGTGTGGACCACCGTGAGTCTACGTTACTTGTGATTAGTACCACTATGTGTGGACCACCGTGAGTCTACGTTACTTGTGATTAGTACCACAATGTGTGGATCACCGTGAGTCTACGTTACTTGTGATTAGTACCACAATGTGTGGACCACCATGAGTCTACGTTACTTGTGATTAGTACCACTACGTGTGGACCACCGTGAGTCTACGTTACTTGTGATTAGTACCACTACGTGTGGACCACCGTGAGTCTACGTTACTTGTGATTAGTACCACAATGTGTGGATCACCGTGAGTCTACGTTACTTGTGATTAGTACCACAATGTGTGGACCACCATGAGTCTACGTTACTTGTGATTAGTACCACTACGTGTGGACCACCGTGAGTCTACGTTACTTGTGATTAGTACCACTACGTGTGGACCACCGTGAGTCTACGTTACTTGTGATTAGTACCACAATGTGTGGACCACCGTGAGTCTACGTTACTTGTGATTAGTACCACAATGTGTGGACCACCGTGAGTCTACGTTACTTGTGATTAGTACCACAATGTGTGGACCACCGTGAGTCTACGTTACTTGTGATTAGTACCACAATGTGTGGACCACCGTGAGTCTCCGTTGCCTGTGATTAGTACCACTATGTGTGGACCACCGTGAGTCTACGTTACTTGTGATTAGTACCACTACGTGTGGACCACCGTGAGTCTACGTTACTTGTGATTAGTACCACTACGTGTGGACCACCGTGAGTCTACGTTACTTGTGATTAGTACCACAATGTGTGGATCACCGTGAGTCTACGTTACTTGTGATTAGTACCACAATGTGTGGACCACCATGAGTCTACGTTACTTGTGATTAGTACCACAATGTGTGGACCACCGTGAGTCTACGTTACTTGTGATTAGTACCACGATGTGTGGACCACCATGAGTCTCCGTTGCCTGTGATTAGTACCACTATGTGTGGACCACCGTGAGTCTACGTTACTTGTGATTAGTACCACTACGTGTGGACCACCGTGAGTCTACGTTACTTGTGATTAATACCACAATGTGTGGACCACCGTGAGTCTACGTTACTTGTGATTAGTACCACTACGTGTGGACCACCGTGAGTCTACGTTACTTGTGATTAGTACCACTATGTGTGGACCACCATGAGTCTACGTTACTTGTGATTAGTACCACAATGTGTGGACCACCGTGAGTCTACGTTACTTGTGATTAGTACCACAATGTGTGGACCACCGTGAGTCTACGTTACTTGTTATTAGTACCACAATGTGTGGACCACCGTGAGTCTACGTTACTTGTGATTAGTACCACAATGTGTGGACCACCGTGAGTCTACGTTACTTGTGATTAGTACCACAATGTGTGGACCACCGTGAGTCTACGTTACTTGTGATTAGTACCACAATGTGTGGACCACCGTGAGTCTACGTTACTTGTGATTAGTACCACAATGTGTGGACCACCGTGAGTCTCCGTTGCCTGTGATTAGTACCACAATGTGTGGACCACCGTGAGTCTACGTTACTTGTGATTAGTACCACAATGTGTGGACCACCGTGAGTCTACGTTACTTGTGATTAGTACCACAATGTGTGGACCACCATGAGTCTACGTTACTTGTGATTAGTACCACTACGTGTGGACCACCATGAGTCTACGTTACTTGTGATTAGTACCACTACGTGTGGACCACCGTGAGTCTACGTTACTTGTGATTAGTACCACAATGTGTGGACCACCGTGAGTCTACGTTACTTGTGATTAGTACCACAATGTGTGGACCACCATGAGTCTACGTTACTTGCGATTAGTACCACAATGTGTGGACCACCATGAGTCTACGTTACTTGTGATTAGTACCACTACGTGTGGACCACCGTGAGTCTACGTTACTTGTGATTAGTACCCCAATGTGTGGACCACCGTGAGTCTACGTTACTTGTGATTAGTACCACAATGTGTGGACCACCGTGAGTCTACGTTACTTGTGATTAGTACCACAATGTGTGGACCACCGTGAGTCTACGTTACTTGTGATTAGTACCACAATGTGTGGACCACCATGAGTCTACGTTACTTGTGATTAGTACCACAATGTGTGGACCACCATGAGTCTACGTTACTTGTGATTAGTACCACTACGTGTGGACCACCGTGAGTCTACGTTACTTGTGATTAGTACCACAATGTGTGGACCACCGTGAGTCTACGTTACTTGTTATTAGTACCACTACGTGTGGACCACCGTGAGTCTACGTTACTTGTTATTAGTACCACAATGTGTGGACCACCGTGAGTCTACGTTACTTGTGATTAGTACCACAATGTGTGGACCACCGTGAGTCTACGTTACTTGTGATTAGTACCACTACGTGTGGACCACCGTGAGTCTACGTTACTTGTGATTAGTACCACAATGTGTGGACCACCGTGAGTCTACGTTACTTATGATTAGTACCACTACGTGTGGACCACCGTGAGTCTACGTTACTTGTGATTAGTACCACTATGTGTGGACCACCGTGAGTCTACGTTACTTGTGATTAGTACCACTATGTGTGGACCACCGTGAGTCTACGTTACTTGTGATTAGTACCACTATGTGTGGACCACCGTGAGTCTACGTTACTTGTTATTAGTACCACTACGTTTGGAACACCGTGAGTCTACGTTACTTGTTATTAGTACCACTACGTGTGGACCACCGTGAGTCTACGTTACTTGTTATTAGTACCACAATGTGTGGACCACCGTGAGTCTACGTTACTTGTGATTAGTACCACTACGTGTGGACCACCGTGAGTCTACGTTACTTGTTATTAGTACCACAATGTGTGGACCACCGTGAGTCTACGTTACTTGTTATTAGTACCACTACGTTTGGAACACCGTGAGTCTACGTTACTTGTTATTAGTACCACTACGTGTGGACCACCGTGAGTCTACGTTACTTGTTATTAGTACCACAATGTGTGGACCACCGTGAGTCTACGTTACTTGTGATTAGTACCACAATGTGTGGACCACCGTGAGTCTACGTTACTTGTGATTAGTACCACAATGTGTGGACCACCGTGAGTCTACGTTACTTGTTATTAGTACCACAATGTGTGGACCACCGTGAGTCTACGTTACTTGTGATTAGTACCACAATGTGTGGACCACCGTGAGTCTACGTTACTTGTGATTAGTACCACTATGTGTGGACCACCGTGAGTCTACGTTACTTGTGATTAGTACCACAATGTGTGGACCACCGTGAGTCTACGTTACTTGTGATTAGTACCACAATGTGTGGACCACCGTGAGTCTACGTTACTTGTGATTAGTACCACAATGTGTGGACCACCGTGAGTCTACGTTACTTGTGATTAGTACCACTATGTGTGGACCACCGTGAGTCTACGTTACTTGTGATTAGTACCACTATGTGTGGACCACCGTGAGTCTACGTTACTTGTGATTAGTACCACAATGTGTGGACCACCGTGAGTCTACGTTACTTGTGATTAGTACCACAATGTGTGGACCACCGTGAGTCTACGTTACTTGTGATTAGTACCACAATGTGTGGACCACCGTGAGTCTACGTTACTTGTGATTAGTACCACTATGTGTGGACCACCGTGAGTCTACGTTACTTGTGATTAGTACCACAATGTGTGGACCACCGTGAGTCTACGTTACTTGTGATTAGTACCACAATGTGTGGACCACCGTGAGTCTCCGTTGCCTGTGATTAGTACCACAATGTGTGGAACACCGTGAGTCTACGTTACTTGTGATTAGTACCACAATGTGTGGACCACCGTGAGTCTACGTTACTTGTTATTAGTACCACTACGTTTGGAACACCGTGAGTCTACGTTACTTGTTATTAGTACCACTACGTGTGGACCACCGTGAGTCTACGTTACTTGTGATTAGTACCACAATGTGTGGACCACCGTGAGTCTACGTTACTTGTGATTAGTACCACTATGTGTGGACCACCATGAGTCTACGTTACTTGTGATTAGTACCACAATGTGTGGACCACCGTGAGTCTACGTTACTTGTGATTAGTACCACAATGTGTGGACCACCGTGAGTCTACGTTACTTGTGATTAGTACCACAATGTGTGGACCACCGTGAGTCTACGTTACTTGTGATTAGTACCACAATGTGTGGACCACCGTGAGTCTACGTTACTTGTGATTAGTACCACTACGTGTGGACCACCGTGAGTCTACGTTACTTGTTATTAGTACCACAATGTGTGGACCACCGTGAGTCTACGTTACTTGTGATTAGTACCACAATGTGTGGACCACCGTGAGTCTACGTTACTTCTGATTTGTACCGCTACATGAGATATTCATGGTTCTACTTTACTACAGGTAAGTACTGTTATGAAGGGTTGTTGACCTGGATTTCTCACCCCCTTAAACAACAAGCATCTACGGTTCAGGATTGTGCTTTGGAAGCAGTTTCTGGAAGGGTGGCGCACTACGGGTCGGATCCACTGATTGTTTTTAGTTCATGATAAAGGTTCGTGGTTTTGAATCCTAGTCAGTGGATTGATTTTGGAAGGTTTTTTTAACATTCAGTATTGTGAGTTGGATCCGCTGATTATTTTAAATTCATATTCATCCATTCATTCTTCATCATCACGTTTTGAATTCTGATCGGTGGATGAATTCTGGACTTTAATTGTCATTACATTTCCTCTCATTTTGTACCATTAGGGACCGATGACCTAGATGTTAGGCCTCTTTAAACAACAAGCATTATCACCATCATTAAACAGGGAGTGTCTAATATAATGGAAGAGAATAACTATTTGATGGGTGGGTATTTGAAGTAAAGGAGGAACGTGTATGAAATATCTGGAAGGATGTGTTAAAAATACAGAAAAAACTGAGGCTGTAGTCTAGAGGGAGAGGTAGAGTACAGAAGAGATGAAGAGGGTACGGGCATTACAGCAAGGGGTGTACGCAAATGTGTATTATAATTTCCTCTTTTGCACCACTATTACGATTTTCTCCGTCTTACCAGTTTCTTAACGTCGCTTGATTGCTTGAACGGTTTCACAGATACAGGCAATGGAAAGGCCAATGCCTACATTCGTGACTTTGGGACATAACATTTTTCAGTGCATGTATTAGATGTAGTTTACATAAAATCAATACTCTTTTCCACTGTGTGGCCCTTCACAACTGACCAAGAAGTGTTCTCTTTAATATTCTACTAGCAAGATACCCGTACTTTGTTACGGTTTAAACTGAAAGTTATGTTTCAAAGTTTTACATTTTGGGGAGTCCATCGTCGGCTGAGCCTGTAAAATACACCCTCAGTTCATACGTCAAACGATTTTGTGGAAATGATTATTTATTTTTGGACCTAACGTTAATTTGAACCCCATACAGTAGAACTGGAATGTTTTAAAACCCTATCTTATTTAACATCTAGGGCATAGAAGCGATCAACGAGTGAAATTTTGATATGCACGACGGGCAGTTATGGAGGAATGAATGATTTGTTTTAGGGGTATATGTGTATAGAAGACTAAAAATTAATGTCAGATTTGAAGTTCGTGCGTCCAATGGTTTCGAAAGAATGAATATTGTGACTTTCAGAGTCAACAACCATCTAAACCCCGCAGGGGAGGAATATTTTGAAGTATATATTTTACACCTACGACATAAAAGAACAACCATCTCCTTCGTGCGTCAAAATGTTTCGGAGGGATGAATAATTTAGTTTCCGGATCTAACCAGATTTAACTCCTTGTGGGTGGAATGTTTTAAAAATATTTCCTATTTCACACATAGGAGTTAAAATATATACCCCTATTTTAAATTTGTCCTGGTACGTTAAACAGTATCAGAGGAATGAATATAATATTTTGTTTCGTATCTAAACCCCATTTAACTCTCCGAGGGGTTAAATTATTTTCAAACCTTCTGATATTAAACACATGGTATAAAACTTGAATTTATAACTTAGTTCAATCAGTCACTACTGATCTGCATTTACGGCAGTCACCTAGGTCGCAGATTCCCTGTCTGTCGTTTTCCTAGCCATTCCTTAAATTATTGCAAAGAAATTGGAAATTTATTGAACATGTCACTTGGTAAGTTATAACAATCCCTAACTCTTTCTCCTATGAACGAATATTTTCCCCAATTTTCCTCTTGAACTCCAATTTTATCTTCATATTGTGATCTTTCCTACTTTTAAAGACGCCACTCAAATTATTCGCTACTGATATCATTCTACCCCATCTCTCCACTGAGAGCTCGGAACATATCACTTCGTCAAGCAGCTCGTCTCCTCTCTACCAAGTCTTCCCATCCCAAACTTTGCAACATTTTTGTAACGCT
The DNA here is from genome assembly GCF_040414725.1 of Anabrus simplex. Lineage (NCBI taxonomy): Eukaryota > Metazoa > Arthropoda > Insecta > Orthoptera > Tettigoniidae > Anabrus > Anabrus simplex. Next base: position 508,082,462 of record NC_090265.1, read on the forward strand.
ACTCTTTTGTCGTAAATCACCCAGAACTAATCGAACTGCTTTTATTTGTATTTTTCCCAGTTCTGGAATCAAGTAATCCTGGTGAGGGTCCCATACACTGGAACCATACTCTAGTTGAGGTCTTACCAAAGTTTTATATGCCCTCTACTTTACATCCTTCCTACAAACCCTAAATACCCTTATAACCATCTGCAGAGATCTGTACCATTTATTTATAATCATATTTATGTGATAGTCCCAATGAAGATCTTTCCTTATATTAACACCTAGGTACTTACAATGATCCCCAAAAGGAACTTTCACTCCATCAAGTCAGTAATTATAACTGAGAGGACTTTTCTTGTTTGTGAAACTCACAGCCTGATTTTTACCGCCACTTATAATCATACCATTGCCCACTGTCCATCTCACAACACTATCGAGGTCACCCTGCAGCCGCTCACAATCTTGTAACTTATTTATTACTCTGTACAGAATAACATCATCTGCAAAAAGCCTTATCTCTCATTCCACTTCTTTGCACATATCATTGATATATATATATATATATATATATATATATATATATATATATATATATATATATATATATATATATATATATATGTGAACACATTAAGGTCCAATAATACTGCCTTAAGGAATTCCCATCTTAATTATTACAGGGTCAGATAAAGCATCGCCTACTCTAATTCTCTGAGTTCTGTTTTCTAGAAACAGAGCACCCGTTCAGTCACTCTTTTGTCAAGTCCAATTGCACTCATTTTTGCCAGTAGGCTTCCATTACCTACACTATCAAATGCCTTAGATAGGTCAATCGCGATACAGTCCATTTGACCTCCTGAATCCAGAATATCTGCTGTATTTTGCTGGAATCGTACAAGTTGAGCTTCAGTGGAATAACCTTTCCTAAACCAAACAGACTTCTATCAAACCAGTTATTAATTTTGCAAACGTGTTTAATATAACCAGACAGAATGCTTTCCCAAAGCCTACATGCAATGCATGTCAAACTGACTGGCCTGTAATTTTCAGCTTTATGTCTATTACCTCTTCCTTTATGCACAGGGGCTACTATACCAACTCTCCATTCATTTGGTATAGCACCTTCATGCAAGCAGTAATCAAATAAGTACTTCAGATATGGTACTATATCCCAACCCATTGTCTTTAGTATATCCCCGAAACCTTAAAAATTCCAGCTGCTTTTATAGTTTTCAACGTTTGTATCTTACTGTAAATGTCATTGTTGTCATAGGTAAATTTTAATACTTCTTTAGTGTTCGTCACCTCATCTATCTAGACATTATCCTCGTAACCAACAATATTTTCATGCTGCTGTCTGAATACTTCTGCCTTTTGAAGATCCTCGCATACACACTCCCGTTGCTCATTAATGATTCCTGGAATTCCTGTTTCTGACTTAAAGTACTATACGTATTCTTCCATTTTTCACTAAAATTTGTATGACCGTCAATTATGTTTGCCATCATGTTATTTTTACTACCAGGGCCATTTCTAACTCTATTTCTTTCCAACTTGCACCTCCTTCTTAGCCTCTTTACTTCTCTGTTATAATATAGTGGATGTTTACCATTCCTTGCCACCTGTAAAGGTACAAACCTATTTTCCCATTCCCCAGCAATTGCTTTATACCCATCCCAGAGTCCGGTTACATTTTTATTTACCGTTTTCCACCGATCACAGTTACTTTTTGAAAACTCCCTCACGCCTGTTTTATCAGCCATTTGGTACTGCCTAATATCCTAATTTTAATATCTTCTTTTCTTTCAAATTTATTTTTAACTACCACAAAAACAGCTTCGTGATCACTAATACCATCTATTACTTCGGTTTCTCTATAGAGCTCATCTGGTTTTACCAGCACCACATCGAGAATATTCTTCCTTCTGGTTGGTTCCATCACTTTCTGAATTTGATGCCTTTCCCATATTTACTTATTTGCCATTTGTCATTTGTTATTTGTCATTCTTCCTGTCGTTCTCATTACCTTCCCAACTGACATTTGGTAAATTGAGATCACCCGCTACAATCACGTTCCTTTCCATATCGTTTCCCACATAGCTGATTATCTTATCAAATAATTCAGAATCTGCGCTAGCGCTACCCTTTCCCGGTCTGTACATTCCAAAGACATCCTATTATCCTTAGAGATGAGCTTTACACATAGAATTTCATGTTTATCATCTTTAACTTTTTCGTAGTTTACAAATTCGTCTTTCACCAGAATGAATTCTCCCCCTTCTACCATTCCTATCCTATCTCTACGATACACACTCCAATTCCGTGAGAAAATTTCTGCATCCATTATATAATTTCTCAGCCATCATTTAACTCCTATTACAATATCCTGTAAGCTATTCATATAGGTACTTTAGTGTATCCCACGAAACCTTATCAATTCCAGCTGCTTTTCCAGTTTTCAACTTTTGTATCTTACTGTATATGTCTTTGTCGTCATAGGTAAATGTTAATACTTCTTTAGTATTAATCACCTCCTCTATCTCGACATTATCCTTGTAACCAACAACCTCTACATGCTGCTGACTGAATATTTCTGCCTTTTGAAGATCCTATTAAGTAATTACTTAATCCTATTCCTCCACACACTTTCGCCACATGTCTAACAATGGAATCCCCCACGACCAGACCCTCAAAGCTACCCACCTCATTTGATGCCCTCCCCTCCTGGTCAGTCCTATCTTTCCTGACAGCTGCAGAAGCTACTTACTCCTCCCTTTTCTCCATCCCATGACCCTGTTCCACCTGCTTTTTCCTATCCACTACTCCACATTTCCCTTGCCTACATTTTCCCTTCCTCCTACTTCCACATTTCTCAGCAACAGTTCCCTGTTCCTCATCTTCCCTCGGTTTTTCTACCTGCAGTGACTTGTACCGATTTCTCATAGACATCTGTCCTGAATTCTGATGCTGAATATAGCTCTTTGCCTGCAATCTCCTTACCCTTAAAACATTATACCACCTGTATTCTAAAATTCTCCCCTTTCCTTCCCATCCCTCTATTACACCTACTGTATCCTGTACATTGTTTGAGGGAGGCCTACTTTCCTTCCTGTCCTCTGAGCGAATCCTAATTATCTTCCTCAAACTCTCCAACTCCTCCCTTATACTCCTTAATACCTGGCAACACCCACAGTTCCTACGCTCGTACTCCTTAGCCATTCTTTACTGAATGATGTAGGGAAATGATAAAATAAGGTAACTTATTCTGTGCAAAATAAAAATGGAAAAAATAAATATTGTCTAGGATAGTTAACAAAGATCACACGACAATAAGGTAATTAACATAGGCTACTACTACACTATAAACTACTCAGCTGTACGACTTTTTATTCCTACAACACCCTAACAGGATGAAAATTGCTGTTAATTACTGAAAACAGAAAATAATGCACAAGAATTACACAATTCTAAACTGCAGATAAGTCTACCCTAATTACTACAACAGAATTCTAGTAAGAGAGTTACTACAGATACCACAGGTACTACAGATACTACATACATATTTCACAGTAATAGAATAAACACACTAATTTCTAGTACGATACTATAATACACTACAATAATTTTAAACTAAGTTCAGAGTACGTTCAGATACTGCAATGCACTACAATAATTTTAAACTACGTTCAGACGTATCCTAATTACAACAGGTCATTACTAAGCACAAATAGAAATGAAAATTTCAATAAGGCCTAATGTTAGAAATTCGCAAGAACTCGTTAGTCAAACAACTTCAGAGAAATGAATATTTTTATAAAATCAGGTCCCACACCCTCCCCATTCGAAACCTCTTACGAGTGTAGTTTTATAAGAAAATCCACAGCCTGTTTCCAGTCATTCGACAGGGTTAGGAGTGGGATGATTTCGTTGGCAGTCAGGAAAAGAGTCTGAAATTCGGTCCAGTATCTGGCAGCGAGGGTAGGAACTGTGCCGGCTGCCGAAGCCTGTCGCACTCCTCTGGGGCTATGGCTAATCACTTACAGATGGAATGATATGATATTGGAGAGTACTACCGGAATGAAAGATGACAGGGAAAACTGGAGTACCCAGAGAAAAACCTGTCCAGTACAAATCTCACATGAAGTGACCGGGATTTGAACCACGGAACCCAGCGTTGATAGGCCGGCGCGCTGCTGCCTGGGCCACGGGGGCTACGGAGTGTATTGTTATAAGGCCAATTCCTTTTAAAATCTAAGACGTAGCATTTTGTAGGGATTGAGGGCAGCACCAATTACTCTGATAAAATGGAGATGAAACCTTCAACATTTATTATATGTATTAAGCTTGTGGAAATGTGATCAGTAATTTGAAATGTGTAAATCTTTCAAAATAAGACATTCAATGTGGGTAAGAATACGTAGGTACCATTAATGTTATACAGTCTCAAAAATGTTTTCTCCAGTTGTGTACTTACTTTGATGTTACTTCAGTTAAACACCTGAGTTTTACAAATAGATTTCGTTGGCATTCAGGAAGAAGAGTCTAAAATTCGGTCCAATATATTGGCTTTTGTGAAAACTTAGTTTTATAACTTCAGCAACTTCTGCAATATTACAATCCTTATACGTGAAATATTTAGAAAGTTATCATATTCGACACCAACGTATCGAATTTCTTGAAAAATGTCAACTTCGTTCGTCCAATGGTTTGGTGGGATGAATAATTTTGTCATAAGTCTTCAACCTCCAGTCAAAACTCCTTAGGGGTGAGTTATAAGACCGCTTCTTATTTTCAAAATCTAAAACATACAGGAGTAAACATCAGGTGAAAGTTTAACCTCGTATATCAAATGGTTTCAGAGGAATGAATATATTTGCCATCAGACTTCACCCCCAGTCATCAACCCTTAAGGATATATTGTTTTAAGACTTCTTATTTAAATTCTAAGACATACAGGAGCAGCCATCATGTGAAGTTTCAACCTCGGCTGCCAAGCGGTTTCAGAGAAAGGAATATTTTTTTGGCACGAGGCCTTATCTCCCGCTTAAAAATCCCTAGGGGGTGTATTGTTTCAAGACAACTTCTCACTTAAAATCTAAGACGTATATGGAGAACAATCATGTGAAATTTCGGCCTCGTATGTCAAACAGTTTCAGAAAAATGAATATTTTTGTCATCAGACATCTCCCACCAGTCAAAACCCTTAGGGGTGTATTCTTTTAAGACCACTACCAAACCAAACCCCACGCTACTTAGCGCCCTTGAAAGGGCTCTGGCCTGCCAGCGACCGCTGCTCAGCCCGAAGGCCGTGTGATCACCACGACGCATCCTCTCGACTGTTATTCTGGGCTTTCGAGATCGGGGACGCCATCTCATCGTCAGATAGCTCCTCAATTCTAATCACGTAGGCCCTCAGGCCGAGAGAAAAATCCCTGACCTGGCCGGGAATCGAACCCGGGGCCTCCGGGCGAGAGGCAGACACGCTACCCCTACACCACGAGGGCCGGCTTTTAAGACCACTACTTATTTTAAATCTATAACATATAGGACAATCATCATGTGATATTTCAACCTCGTATGTCAGACGGTTTCACAGAAGTGAATACTGTATATTTGTTTTCGGACATTAACCCTCATTTAAGTCTTAAAGTCTGAATATTCTTCTAAACTTGTCTTATTCAACATCTAGTGCGTAAAAATGCATAATTGAGTGAAATTTCAACTTTGTCCGGTGAACAGTTTCGAAGAACGAATATTTCAGTTTTCAGGGTTTTGCCCCGGTTTTATCCGCTTAGAGCCGGAATTTTTTGAAACCCATCATTAGTGAGCACTGTACTGCACTGTACTAGACATGTATCCTCAAAGTTTTATTTCTTTATTTCTAGTAGTTTTGCCTGGGCGCTGATTGACAATCAGTCAGAACATTGACATTTATATAGATTGTGTACTGGTCTGTTCTTATTTTCCTATGCTAGGGAAACATTAACTGGGTAGGATTATGTTGCAGATAATATCCATAGCCATTCCTGTATCACCAAATACAAAAACCACCATACCTGTGAATGGTACATATAAGCTTTCCATACCATGCACATATTGCTCCTAAATGTTAAAATTAATTGCTATATAGGCCTATCAGAAAGGTGGGTATTCTTCTCTCTTTTTTTTAGATTCATATTAAAAGACATTTGGTACCAGTCCTTAACCAAGAGATCCATCTGCGTCTTCTACCTCTCTTGTCGAATATATTCCCTTGCATGACAGATCTGGAGTATTCGATACCTTCTTTGTGATATTCTCGACGTATTATAACTTATCATTCATTCGACACCACATGATTTCGTTAGTCACGTGGTAAAACCTTAATAATCTAAGTAATAGTCTACAAATCTTCATTTCAAAGGCTTCGATCTTCTTCTCAGACGTTTTGGTCAATGTCCAGGACTCTACTCCATATGAAGAATAAGGAATATTTTACTCGTCTGGTTTTCATACCAAATATTAGGTCTGTAAAACAGAGTAAATGCCTAATTTTTGTAAGGATGTATCTTGTTTTCCCTATTCTAATTCTGATATCTTTTAGTGCTAATATTTAGACTACTTGTTAACTACTTTTTCTACCTTATTCCCAGTGTATTAAGGCAGCATTTGGAGTGGATTTGATCGAATGTTATGGTCGCATGCCCTTCCCGACGCCAACTCAAAGTTAAGATTACTTTGCAGCTATTCTACAGCATCTATATATATAAAATTGGATGTTGGTATGTTTGAAGCTAATAGACTCAAAAACTACTGCACCGATTTCGCTTAAATTTTCACAGTTTGTTCTTATTACATCTGAAAGCGATTATGAAGTGGTTTGAACGATATCAGATTGGTAGTTCGGCACTAAGCGGTGGAAAATTAAATAGGTGAAGATAAGCAAACCGCAAGACGAGTCCGATCAGCGGGTTGCCTACCCAACAGTATGTGAAGATTATGACGTGTTCCTTAAAACTTATTTCTGCTTTTATCAAATAGTGTGGGGGCAGGACACCCCTCCCAACCCAAGGGGAGAGGAAGAAATGTAAAAGTAATCGAAAGCGCCCGATATTAGTGTCGTATATGCTGAGGTAAATAAATGTACACAGGCAGGACAACGTCTGTCGGGTTTTGCTAGTATTTTATATAATTGTTTCTAGGTTAATAATGGTACAGTTATATATGTTAAGTTCTCTCAGTTACTTTATATTTCAAAAGACGTTCCATGACTTGACAGAAAATTGAGACTCGTATGCTCTCCTTGAGATTGATAAAAATACGAACAGATTTTGAGACTAGACTTAATAAAGTTCTTTCGATTGCCGTTAGGAGACTTGTGATATCGTTGATCATTAGCATCCTTAACTGAGAGTAATGCCAGGCTTGATTCTATGAAGGATCATATTGGTTTATGAATTTTAGCTTGGTTTGACCAGGCGGCAGAAGGATTATCCACTGGATTTTAATATTGGCCAGGTTACTCACTCATATTTAGCGTTTTTAGTCTATATAAATAAAGTTGTGGGGGTTCCTCTCTCTGTAATTTCGTTTGTTATGCCAGTTTTTCAGATATTTATCCATTTTAGGTCAACTCAAGACCGAATCGGTAGTTTTTATCTTTCGTGTCTGTTTGTTTCGCCATCATGGCGAAATGGCTGAATAGATCTCGACCAAACGTCATATTTAGAGTATACTGATCCCGAGGAAGGTTTTGATATGCATATTATTTTAAAATCTTTGAATAGATGGGGGGTTTATAGAAAAACCAGAACAGTTTCCCTCAATTTTCTCTTATACTATTGATTTTCTGTGAAATCCGTGGACTGTATGTGAAGCGTCTCTTCATTATAAACAACTTTAGTTATGTTCATGATTTAGCCTACTCTTCAAATAACGGGTATCATGCTCTGCATTTAGTGACCGACAGACCGACAACGAACCTATAGGTTACCATGGCAACGTCCCTGTCTGCTTGCCAGCACGGAAGTAACGTATTGTCATTTTCGTCATCATTCCCGTAAACTCGTGGTTGTTCCTTGGGTAGAAAGCAAGAGAGACGTCAATCGGCCATTCTGCGGGATATTGGCGGAATATCGTTGGAGGTTATAACCGTCCTCGAATAGCTTAAGTAATAACACCATAAGTCATCTTATTATCTGTTTATTTAAGAATCCCTGCGCCTAAATTTCTCCTCTGTTACCGCTTTCTTATATCCGCAACTCATACAATCACAATTTATTGAGGGACATTTGATATTCCAATATATCCACTTGGAATTGAAATATTTGTTCTGTCCGGATGTCATCAGTTATAATCCTATTTTATATTAATTTCAACTTTCTTAACTGTATCACTTTCTTCCTTAATGTCTTCGCATGTATGCGAGTGCTAAGGTCCCGGTAATATCGAAATATGGATGCATTTTAATAACGGTGCAGACATTCGTTTCGGGATAATTGGTGGCTAAACGGTAAGTCGTATTACAAAACAGATAGCACAATCGCCGTTCTATTGTTGATACGATTGTTCATACGTTGTATAGCGCTGCAATTCTCGATTTTAATCAAATCTTTCGAACTTGATTGTGATTTGCATAAGGAAACATGGCTTGCCTTATAATGAAAATTCTCCATCTCTATTGTGAATGGCAGTTACCAAATGAACCTGCCGTTATAGTAGAAACTCCCGAACTCGATTATATTTGGCAGTAGGAAATGTGGCCTGCCATTACCTCAAAACTTCCCCAATGCCTACCTTACATCGGAAACAACGTATTATGTCCTCCCTACTTTGTTTCTAAGATAGCGCTAGATAGATAGATAGATAAGAAATGGGTGAGCCCTGTTTTTGCAGAGCTCCACACGTAGGTCTATGAAGACCCTTTGTGCCCCTTGAACGGGTTTGCCTAGTCCAGACCTAGTGCTCCTATAAAGGATACTAGTGTCCGGATTTTGGCGTTCCTGATGTCCTCCAGGCTCACAAAATGTGAGCCCAGGTATCGATGTCTAGTGCTTGCAAAAGCCTCGCACTGACATAACACATGCGCGGAGGTCTCCTCCTCCTTGCCGCATCTTCTACACATCGGATCCTGGGTGATTTTCATGATGTATAGGTGTCTCTGTAAGGTATTGTGGCCTGTTAACAGTCCAACTACCATTCTCATTCTGGTCCTATTCAAATTCATTAGGACCTTTTTATAGCTTTGACTAGGCCCTTTGATAAGTTCACGTGCCTGTCTTGCTATGGTTAACCTCTTCTAAATATCTAGGTGAGACTGGTTTATCCATTGGGATATTGCCAGTCTCACACTTCGGAGTGACACTCCCAGGAAGGGCTCTGGTCCTGTGAAGGAACCCATTGAGCCCTGTTTCGCTAGTTTGTCAGCTTCTTCATTTCCACTGATTCCTGTGTGCCCAGGAACCCATAATAAGGTAACTGAGCTAAACTCACACAGCTGATCTAACATCCTTTGGCATTCCCATACCAGTTTTGATGTTGTTTTAACTGCACATAGTGCTTTTAACGCTGCCTGGCTATCACTACATATAGTGATGTGTCTTCTGTGTCCAGGCATTTTCCATATATTTAAAGCACAGGCTAGTATTGCGTATACTTCAGCCTGGAAAACAGTAGCATATTTACCCATAGGAAGGGAGAGCCTTGTCTTAGGCCCCCAGACCCCGGCGCCTGTGCCCGCCTCCGTCCGCGAGCCATCTGTGTACCATGTACAGCCCCCAGACTTAAGACGGGCCCCAGCGTCCGCGGCCCACTCCTCCCTTGTGGGTATCACCACTGTGAATTCATAATTCAAATTAAAGCTAGGCTTCATCAGATCCCCGATCATCATTGTCATAGGGCAAGTCTGGTGAAGGCATGACCTCTATTCGGGTTTTTGAAGGACCATCCTCCGAGTGACCAAAGGCGATAGGCACTCATTCCCGCTATTACCTTAACATATAAATGTAAGGGGGGAAACCTAGGATGGCCTCCATTGCACATAATGGTGTAGTATCCAGTGCCCCTGTTATTCCTAGACACGCAAGTCTTTGGACACTGTTTAACTTGGTGCTCACAGTTTTACTCTCTGAGCCTGGCCACCAGACTATAGATGCATAGGTGATCGTGGGCCGTACAATGGAGATATAGAGCCACTGGACCACCCTAGGTCTTAGGCCCCAAGTCTTCCCGACGGCCCTGCAACAGGCCCACATAATCTTGCGAGCCTTATCCACCTTATGATCTATATGTTTCTTCCAACTCAGTCTTGCCTCAAGGATTACCCCTAGGTACTTAACCGAGGTTGTCTTAACTAATTTTTTTCCGAATAGGAAATGCTCTGACAGTCCGTCTAGCCTCCTCCTCCTGGTAAATACCACGAGCTCCGTCTTATCGGGATTAACCGACAAGTCTGTCTCGTGACACCATCTTTCCACCCTACGTAGAGAGTTCTGTACGAGTTCGGAAACCGTACTGGGGAAATTTCCTACCGCCATCAGGCTTATGTCGTCTGCATAGCCTTGGGCGTATATTCCTCCAACATTTAACCTGGTAAGTAGTTCGTCCACTACCAGACACCATAATGTTGGTGATAATACTCCTCCCTGTGGACACCCCCTGTCTATATTAGCTCTCAACATTACAACGTTGAGAGTAAACAGAACTTGACGGCCCTGCAGTGAGGCCATAATCCATTTTATGAGCATACTGCTCACTCCTCTTCTCTCTAGACTACGTTCTATGGAGCCCAAAGATGTATAATTAAAGGCCCCTTCTATATCTAGGAATACAACCATAGCAAGTTGTTGCTGATCCAAGGCACTCTCCAGCCTAGAAACCAGCTGGTGTAGTGCCGTCTCAACCGACTTCCCTGGTTGATATGCATGTTGATGAGAATGCAGGGGAAAGTCTCTTAATACTTTCTCCCTGATATGTCTATCCACCAGTCTTTCCAAGGTCTTAAGTAGAAAAGACGTTAGACTAATGGGTCTATAATCCTTAGGTCTAGTATATGAAGACCTTCCGGGTTTAGGTATAAATACCACCTTCGCCTGACGCCACAAGGAGTACACGTACCCCATAGTGAGACAGGCTCTAAAGATTCTGACCAGGTATGGTATAAGGATCCCCCCCCGCCTCCTGAAGAAGCGCCGGGAAGATCCCATCCACACCTGGGCTTTTGTAAGGGGCAAAGGATTCTAATGCCCACTTAACCCTTCTTGGGGTAACAATCTCTGCGGCTTCCCTCCAGCCACTTTTATCGGGTCTGAAGGATCCGCTCGATTCTACCTCACTATTCGTGATTACCGAACCTGGAAAGTGGGCATCAAGCAGTAAGCTCAGGGTCTCCCCCTCTGTGGATGTGTATCCACCAGAAGGAGTCTCCAATGAGCCCAGCCTTGCCCTTCTATCCAAGGTTAAAATTTTATGAAGCCTTGCCGCTTCATGTTGGCTTTCAATGGAGTCACAAAATTGTCTCCAAGATTTCCTAGAAGCCTTCTTGACTTCTGACTTATACCTTCTTTGTGATTCTTTGTAAGAATCTGGGCTTTCTTGATCCTGAAGTTCCCTGTATTTATTCCAGAGCCTTCGTGTATTTCTCCTCAGGTGTTCAAGATAACTATTCCACTTGAAGCTTCCTGTTACTCTTTTTGCCTTAGCAATAGGGCAGTTTAATTCATAAGAGGTAACCAGTGTCCGTGTGAGAAAACTCACACTGAGCTCCAGCTCCTCTTTGTTTTTAATTATATTTGAGGGTCCTCCCTCCAGTCCCCTCCTCACGTCCTCCCTAAAAGATATCCAATCGGTTCGTCTAGGGTTTCTGTAAGACGGGATCTCGATGGAGCCCTCCATATAAAACACAATGTGTCTATGATCTGACAAGGAAGGCTCCAGAGAGACCTTCCAGTCTTTAAATTCCTGCATGATTCCCATGGAACCCAGGGTAAGATCTATGATCCCTTCGCTCCTATTATTAATGAAGGTAGGGGTATCACCAATATTCATGATCTCAAGATCAGTTGTACATAGAAATTCTATGAGGTGCTCTCCCCTTCGGTTTGTATTTTTACTTCCCCAAATGCTATGATGAGCATTGGCATCACATCCTACTACGAGGTTTAATCCTTGTTTCCTACAGTATATCACCAGTCTCTTGAACTCCTCCGGCGGGGGTGGAGATTCAGAGTCTCCTGGGAAATAAGCAGAACAGACAACCAAGTCTCTTGGCTGTCCGCCCTCTTCATATCTCATTAGGACTGCTACTAGGTCTCTAGTAATGAAACCCGGTATAGCCCAAGCGTTATGATCCTTAACTAGTATACATGCTCTAGGCTTCTCCTCTGCTATTCCACTGAATAGAGTGAAACCTGCACAATTTAGTCCCATGATATGTCCCTGTCTAAGCCAGGGTTCTTGTATCAGGGCGACCGAAAGCCCGCCTTTCTGGATACTTCTATTAAGTACCCTAGAGGCCGCTATACAATGTTGTATATTTGCTTGTATGAAAGTAATCATTCTTTACTTTCATAGAATACTTTACCTTATGCGGTCTCCGGAACTTGCAGCTCCGTCTCCCGCGATGGATCCTGGGGTTTGGCTGGCCCCAGTTCCTGTCCGGGCTCCAGCTCTTCGCCCCTGCTGGTCTCGGTTTTATCTGTGGTGGGGTTGGTCCTCTGCTTGTCACGCTTGCCCTCCACTAATGTGAAGGTAGCCACATGCACCCCGCAGAAGATCTTCTTCCCCACCACTTTCTCCACATCCCTGGAGTCCATGCTGACCACAAGGCGGACGCCTCTCTTCTCCTCCTTGCGGTCGTAGACCCTCCAGCTGGCGGGATTTAAGCCATGGTTCTGGCGTGCCATTCTTCCCAAAAGGACGTTATTGTCCTTTGGTTGTCCTGGTATCCAGACCATGACTCTCTTGTAGGAAAGGAGTTTGTCCATGCCCACAATTGTGAGCCTGGCTCCTTCCCACGGTTGTATACCTGTAACAAGGCTAGAAAACCATGCTACAGTTTCATTGTTCTCCGCTATGATGACGGCCGCACCCCTTGACAGATAGCAGTCCAGGAACTGAGGCTTAATGGGCCCCTGCTCCGGAAGCTCGTCTATCAGATTGGTGATAGCCTCTTCCACAGCTTCCACCTGTTTCTCGGATAGCTGCTGGTCAGGATATCCCACAGGTACTATGGCCATCCTGATCCCAGCTTTAGCTATCCTGGCGTACTCCACTTTGGGTCTCTTGCGGGTCTGCCGATCTTCTTCTGGGGTTGCCCCCGACAGAAGTCGTTTCCCCGCTGGCATCTTAGTGGGTGGGGTCCTCTGTGCCCTAGAAGCAGAGCCCTTTTCAGGGTCCCGCCTCTTGTGCCCATTGGATCCCTCCACTGTTGTCGCTGTTGTGGTAGTAGAAGTCCCCTCAGCCCCAGGAGTTAGGCCTTCTTTGGCCTGCTCCCGGGCCTTTAAGGCCTTCTTGTATCTCCTCTTTTCAGCGCCAGAGCGCTGTTTCTTCTTCTTCTTCACCTGCAGATTGCCCACTTCTTGAGTGAGCCCTCTAATTGTTGAAGTCGAACTGTCCGAGGGTATCTCCGAAGAGTCCCCTTCGGTTGTTGTTGTGCTGGTATTTCTCTCGGAGGCCCCAGAAGAGCTCTCCGGTTTATGGGTGGCTACGGAACTCATGTAGGTCCCACGAGTAGCTAGGGAAATATATGTCCGCCCAGGCAGAGCCCCGCATACCTGGGTAAGGCTACTTACTTCGAGAGGTCGCCAAGTATCTCGAAGGCTCCGTTCAAGGCACATCTCCCATGTGCCATGCACCCCATCGGCACGGGTCGCGTTACACCTTAGGGTTGGGCGGTGCTTTAGCTTCCTCCTCCTTGTATGCCGAATGGTTACCCAATAGGGCTCCATTCGGCATCGCAAGAAAGGAGCTACTAGTCCCCCTCACCGCGAAGAGGATCTTCAATTGAAGAGGGTAACCAGGGTTAGCCCCCTGCAATTGTAGAAGCACACACGAGGAGGAAGATAGCGCTAAGAGGCATGCGATTTTATATAATCTTACTCACTGCCTTTACAGTAATTTGCGGAGAAATCCGTGTATAATGTATAATACCGTAGCGGAGCACGGGTACATTTGCTAGCATATAACATAGGAGTCTACGCAAAGACTCCTTCTTTGTACCCAACAAGCCCCTCAATCTCCCTCCCCCGTGCTACTAAGTGGAAGACCGAAACTACGGAAATTGCCCCTGGAAAACACTGCCTTGCACGGTATAGAGGTGATTGAATTGAACCGACTGAGTGGCTCAGAGAGGAGCCCAAGCTTGTAGTGTCACTCCCGGATCAGTTATGTAGTATTTTAAGGTGCTAAAATACGTCAATCTCATAAAGGAACTCTTGCGGCACAAACTCCTGGCACATTGGATTCCCCAAATACCCTAAAAGTAGCTAGTGGGACGTAAATCCAACACAATTGTTCGGAGGTAACGTATGCAGCAATTTTGATTTGAGCAACTTAGGGTGCCAACGTTTCAATTTCGACATTTCATTTTACTCTAACAAGTGACAGATAATCAGGAAATTCGCTGGGCTGCTAGAGATAATGTACATGCCCCATCGTACAACGTGGAGTGCAGAATTGATTTCTTTCCATCCTTAAAAGTCCGGAAATCTGTGCCCGGTTTGAAAGAGTGATATTGGGTTCTGAAGGCCAATACTTTGCTACTGATCCACAGAGGTGGCCAGGTCCCAGAGATTAGAGATAAAATGTGTTAAGCCAAACACTGAGAGCAATCTGGTGAAGCCACCTCTAGTTTTTCACTTTGACTACGCCTGTTTGTGTAACGGTACCTACATCCTTTGAGGTTGCACTAGGCTTTATCCTTCCGTATTATTTTTATCAGTTTGTGTTGATGCAGCAACGAGAGAGCAGCAGTTTTATGATTAGTGTCGCATATTGGCAGCCAGTCATAGCGTGTTCTCAGGGTTCAAAGAAGAACAGCAGCTAGTTCCAATTTCAAAGGTGCCTATAAACAGTGTTATCGCATACTGAAATGTGGCAGCCATCTGTTCGGTAAATTTAAGCAATTTAAGAAGGCTGTGATGTTCATGAAAGTCAAAATTATTTTGTCACATCTTTGAATCCTTCAGTTGATATTAGAGGTAACCGAAATAAACAAAATCGTGTCACTTGCATGGCGTTACTAGTAAGTTTACTTTACTAATTATGCCTTTCCAGCTCTGATTAGCTCTCATTAGAGAAAACATTCTAAAGTTTGCATCTTGAACGTGGCGTTGCAAGTATTCAGTATTTTTAGACTTGCGAAATTTGAAATATTAGTGACGCCATGTGGTATCTTAAGGCAGACTGAATTTAAGTCCTCAGATTGTTTTAAACTGTATATTCTTTATTCGAAATGTAGTTCGATAAGAGATCTTCTTGGTGATATAATACGTGTGGAGGCAAAGGGAATTGCTGCGATCACGAATAGTCGAACAAAGCTATAAACTACTGAACACATGGGACAAATATTAGGTATAAATAAATCACTAGACAATATAGAACCCAAAACGATAAGCATGTCCTCTAGTTAGTACATATGAGTGCCATACAATGATTATTGCCGTTAATTCAGCTGAAAATAACTGATAGTACAAATTTCATACAGTCTCTATTCTTTCAATTCAAACAGAATTTGAAGTGAAGAAAATTGTAGTTTATGTCTATATAAATCATGAGATTTTTAGGAGTACGGGAGCGTTTCCGATTATCGGATTGTTTCCGAATATTTTATAGCAAATATATTCATCCAGTACCAGTTGCACTCGCGTAGAAAAGTCAGGGACTGCTTTTTTTTCGTATTCAGTCCAAAACGACTTTCTTTGAGTAAGTGGCGTGCTTAAATTTGTAGTGGTGTGACTGTCTTTGAGTGAACGCGGTTGAAAAATATTTTGCTGCACTCATTGTATCTGAAGATATCAGCTGAATGTAACCATTCATGGTTTCATGCTATAAACAATTTTAATACTTACATTGAAAATATGTATCGATAACTCGTCTTGTTTATACGAGTATGTATGTTCAGTCCTCAGCCCTAAGGCTGGTTGGATCCTCAACAGCTCCGCCATCAGCTGTCATAGATGGCCTAGGCATCACTGAAGAGGCGAACTAGAGAAATGAGGAGTGAGGTAGTTTCCCGTTGCTTTCCTCACCGAGCCAGAAGCTGCGATTACATATCAGTCTGCCACGCCCACTGAAATACATGCACCATCTGACCCTATGAGCAACATTTTCACACCACTCATAGCAGAGACTGGCTGAATAAAGAATGGCACCCGCTTAAGTGCGGCCAATTTCCAGTAATCGGGAGATAGTGTGTTCGAGCCCCACTGTCGGAAGCCCTGAAGATGGTTTTCCGTGGTTTCCCATTTTCACACCAGGCAAATGCCGGGGCTGTACCTTAATTAAGGCCACGGGCGCTTCCTTCCACTTCCTAGGCCTTTCCTTTCCCGTCGTCGCCATAAGACATATCTGTGTCGGTGAGACGTAAAGCAAATAGAAAAAAAAACAAGGAACTAGCATCACCCATACCTCAGTCACTTTCATATTGTCAAAGCCAAGGATAAGACTGAGACAGATTAATTAAAGTAAAAAAATTGCTCTAGCCTATACCAGAAGACATAGTGCACTGTTAACACTAGGTACTGCCAGCAAAGGCAATGCTTATAGTAAACTAAATTAAACTGTATATGCCTTTATTTTTATGGAAGTGTGGTTTCCCACTATCGGATAGTTGGCGGGTTCTTAATTTTGGACTGGGAGGGAAGCGACCGCAGTCGTAATTAAGGCACAGCCCCAACATTTGTCTGATGTGAAACTGGAGAACCACCGGAAACCATCCTCAGGGCTTCGGACTGTGGGTTCGAACCCACCATCTCCTTAATGCAAGCTGGCAGCCACTCGCTCGGTTGGAAAAACATGCTAAACGATATTAATTGAAATGGACCAAACTCGGGGCACAATAGATTAGTTGTTATCCTCATGTATACGAGGTAACAGTTTCAATCTCGTCTAAGATGGCGGTATTTGAGATTGTTTAAATACACCAATTCCATATCGTTGGTGTTCCGCTGATTAGAGAACTACGGGACAAAATTACTACACCTTAGTGCCTTTTGAAAGCCGATGAGGGTGGGTGGCATCTGCCATTTGTGGGTAACTGCGTGTTATTGTGGTGGAGGATAGTGTTATGTGTGGTGTGTGAGTTGCAGGGATGTTTGGGACAGCACAAACACCCAGCCCCGGGCCATTGGAATTAACCAATTAAGGTTAAAATCCCCGACCCGGCCGGGAATCGAACCCGGCACCCTCTGAACCGAAGGCCAGAACGCTGACCATTAAGCCAACGAGTCGAACAAAGGGACTATAATTTACCATAGTTTCAAGAATTTTCACCAACAGCCATTTACCATAAAACAACCACCTGTAATTCGACAACTACAATTTTCTGGAATCTGTGCCCATTGATATTTTTATATAAGCATTATAGACATTTACCAAACTTTCAAGAATTTTGGCCGAATGCCGTTTCACATAAGGATTCTGTGGTGTACCGAACTTTGTCCATAGTTAGGAAGATGAGATATTCTAATTTTTACCACATACCTCTCAATGCAACATCGTGGGCGTGAGAAGAAAAGAGGTTAGAAGACCAAGTCAGGTCTCTTGTTGTTCTGGAAATGAAAACGTACAACCTGTTTTCCAGTCATTGACCGGGCCAGGAATGTATTGAATGAATCAGATATAGGCTATTAGTCCGATGGGGTAGCCACTCCCAAAGTGATTTATGAATGACTGATAGATGCTATGAAATGATATTGAAGAGTGTTGCTGGAATGAAAGATGACAAGGAAAACCAGAGTACCCGGAGAAAAACCTTTTCCGCCTCCACTTTCTCCAGCACAAATCTCACGTGGAGTGACCGGGATTTGAACCATGGTATCCAACGGTAAGAGGCCGACGCGCTGCCGTCTGAGCCACGGAGGCTTCTTGTTTTTCTACTTCCCCTAATTTATTTCTTGAGTACACAACTGCACATTGCAATACTAAGTAAGTATTCCAGGTTGCATCTAAGGTGGGCATGACAGGAACGGAATTAGCTAAATGTTAAAATGCTGGGGCTGCGTTGACGTATCACCAAGACGAGGATGATGAGCAGTGAATAACCCTCACCTTGAAAGTGGAATTCTACATCGTTATATGTCCAAAGTAGGGGTGATATAGTTGAATTTCCCTGACCATTTAAGTCAAAATTACTCATGTTCAAAATGGGGGATACAATGAGTTGAATTATTATTAGGCACTTTTTTACTTCAAATCGAAAGTCCATATCAAAGTCCATACCTCCGCCACCACCAAATGATATTGAAGAGTGTTGCTGGAATGAAAGATGACAAGGAAAACCAGAGAACCCGGAGAAAAACCTGTTCCGCCTCCACTTAAGTCATGTTCAACACCAAAGAGAAGTTTTCCAGGTTGGCATCATGCTTTCTGCTGTGATGTATGACATTAAAAATGTGAAGTGTCGGTAGGTATGAGTGTAGAAGGTGAAGGAAGCCCACGACTGTAACAAAACAACGAAGGACTCGTGTAAGCTTTGGCAGTAAGCCACATTCCAAGCTGAACACGTAAATTACTACCAGATGACGGCCGAGCTCTCTCGCTCTCTTCTCTTGACACATGTCTTCCACTTAGCTGTCAAAAAGCTTAAAATAACCTTGGAATGTGCCTTGGTTCACTGAACACCGAGCTTATTGAAAAATATAGGGGGAATTTAAAAAATGTAAATTTAATCATCAGGAAAATCGATGTTTGTCAACGCCTACACAAGTTTTGATAACTTGGTGCGAAGAATGTTAACATGTTTATTTCTCTGGACGCAAATAAGAAGACGCTTACACAATTCAAGCAACAGCGCGCTGGAGTTAACGATGTTTACCTTCGATGGGCGCATGCGCGCAGTGGTATTAAAAAGGATTCCCCGACGCTGTGGAGAGAGATAGAAACAGGTGAGCATCACGCTGTGGCACGCGAGGTGACTCAGTCAGTCGTGCGAGTGTTGGCTAGCCTGAAGCTGCGCGCCTCAGTCTCACGAGAGTTTCGTTAATGTACGATGTTTCTTACTTAGCTTGATGTCAGAGTGATGTGAATGCCAAACAGTTGTGTGACTGAACACAAATCTTATAGGTTATCCCCGATATCTGGAAATCTTACATGAACGTCAGTTGTCATTTACCCCTGATTCCCACAAGTGAAAGAGTAGGTTCATTTCTGTGAGATACTTTCCAAAAGTGAACCGTGAGAGAAGAAAGTGATACGGTTAGAAAACTTTACATTTAGACGCTATAAGCTAAACAACTCGCCATGAAAGTTATAGGCAAAGAAGATAATTTGCAGTTGGAAGAGAGCCGGTTCTCTCCTAAGAGTCCTGCAATACTTTCTTCGGACATCAGTGACAGGATTCAGAGTGATCAGCTTTCTAGGTAAAGTATCCTTGGTTACATTGTCAATGGATTATTCGTAAAATTAGAGAAAACGCAGTATATTTATATAATTATTAATATTATCCATCAATAATAGATGAGTCCATACCAGCCTTTCACTATGAACAACCGGTACAGATTTCTGTGAATGCGTTTAAGATTTGTGTCTATCAAAATGAACGTTGGTTTTTAGATTTTAAAAAATAGATATGAAATAATAAATCCCTGCTCTATGGTCAGTATTCTGCTTTGGAATTTTGCTGCAATTTTAAAAATTAGAAAAAATGCTTGGGAAAGAAGAAATTCTTTCTTCTTGCGAGAATATTGTGATGCAGTAAATATATATTCGTTTTTATATCTCTCCTTTGAATTTGCCGCTGTCCTGAGCTTCTCACGTTCGTAACCGTATAACGTAAGTTTTCAGCTTATAACCTTTATTTATTAATTTACAAAATCGTAACAGTAGACCATAAAGAATAATTGTTCATTATTTGTACAGAGGGCTGCCTGGCCGAGGCGGTAAAGGCGTGCTCGGCTCGCCCGGGAGGACGTGGGTTCGTTTCCCAGCCAGGATGTCGTAAAATTGAAGAAACGAGATTTTCACTTCCGGAGATGCGCATGGCCCTGAGGTTCACTCAGCCTATACCAAAAATGAGTACCGGGGTAATTCCTGGGGGCAAAGGCGGCCGGGCGTAGAGCTAACCGCACTACCCCATCAAGATTAATGCCGAGGTTACGGATAGTGGAAGCCTTTATCTTCCACTCCTCCAAGGACCTTCATGGCCTGTACGGAGATATACTGTAGGCTTATATGTGTCTACCATACGTAAACTGCACACTTCACAACCAAACTACCTAACCATTTCTTTAAAACGCCTTTTTAATAATAGCAGATATTCGAACTCATCATTTCACTGCCTTTATTTGTCTTATTATCAGTGGCGTACGCAGAATTTCGTCAAGCGGGCTTTCATTTTTAAGACTGGTTATCCACGTGCAGATTATAGGTGTTTTAATAATAATAATAATAATAATAATAATAATAATAATAATAATAATAATAATAATAATAATAATAATGGCGTATGGCTTTTAGTGCCGGGAGTGACCAAGGACATGTTCGGCTCGCCAGGTGCAGGTCTTTTGATTTGACATCCGTAGGCGACCTGCGCGTCGTGATGAGGATGAAATGGTGATGAAGACGACACATACACCCAGCCCCCGTGTCAGCGAAATTAACCAATGATGGTTAAAATTCCCGACCCTGCCGGGAATCGAACCCGGGACCCCTATGGCCATAGGCCAGCACGCTAACCACTTAGCCATGGAGCCAGACCATAATAATAATAATAATAATAATAATAATAATAATAATAATAATAATAATAATAATAATAATAATAATAATAATAATAATGTATTATTATTATTCTGATCGCAGGTGTTACTTTGAGTTGAGATACTAATACATAGATTCAATGAATGATATTTATTATTATATAGCCAGGCTGAGTGGCTCAGACGGCAGAAGCACTAGCTTTGTGAGCCCAAGTCGACAGGTTCGATCCTGGGTCAGTTCTGTGGTATTTGAAGGTGCTGAAATACGTCAGCCTCGTGTCTGTAGATTTACTAGCACGTACAAAAACTACTGCAGGCAAACTTCAGACATATTGGCGTCTCCGAAGACCGTAAAGAGGGTCACTGGGACGTAAAACTAATTAATATTTACACATTGTTTTATGTTTCAATTAAAAAAGAGTAGTTCAAGAGACTGAAAAATGGTTGTGGGGGGGGGGGGAGCCGTTAAACCCGGCAAACCCCCTCCCTCTTTGCGTACCACACTGCATGTCACTGTGTCACCTGCGTTCAAGAACTTTCGTAAATATGTCACAGTTTCAATGAAAACATTTAAATCTGCAGTCCTGGGATTTTAATATAGAAAACGCCCTTTCGAAGGACATACTTAGTGAAAAGCGACGCTCGAACAGTGTTATCAACAACCGTAGAGCGTCGGCTTGAACTCTGTCGTGGTCGTAGGTACCATTGTTAGGTATTCATTCAAAGTGAAGAAAATGAGCTTATATTGTATTCTTTTACCTGTTTATGCGCTTTAAATGCTGTCAGAGCGAATAATAATTGTCTTCAAGAATAAATAATAGTAATAGTACGTAATATTAATTAAACAATGACATCCTATCTTAATCTCCCCGCAGGTAATAATACTTAGGATAAGTGCTTCTAGAAAGGAACAAGTAAATTCTAATAAGATATTATAAATGCAGTTTTTCATCAATATGCTAGTGTCGTTTTGTTCTTATAAAACGTATTTTACGCGTGGTGTTTTCATGAAAACTGTTTGAACTATTTTCTCCTGCTATCAAAATTAAAACATGAATGGCAGTAGTCTAGATGTTCTATTTCAATGAATGTTATTCATAAATCATCTTAATCTGCTTACCCTCCAGGTTTGGTTTTTCCCTCGGACTCAGCGAGGGATACCATCTCTACCGCCCCAAGGCAGTGTCCTGGAGCGTGAGACATTGAGTCGGGGGATAAAACTGGGGAGGATGACCAGTACCTCGCCCAGGCAGCCTCACCGGCTATGCCGACCATGGGCCTTGGTGGGGGATGGGAAGATTGGAAGGGATAGACAAGGAAGAGGGAAGGAAGCGGCCGTGGCCTAATGTTAGGTACCATCCCGGCATTTGCCTGGAGGAGAAGTGGGACACAACGGTGAATCACTTCCAGGATGGCTGAGATGGGAATCGAACCCACCTCTAATCAGTTGACCTCCCGAGGCTGAGTGGACCCCGTTCCAGCCCTCGTGCCACTTTTAAAATTTCGTGGCAGAGACGGGAATCGAACCCGGGCCTCCGGGTGTGGCTATTCATAAATCGTGTCAGTAAATATACTGATAAATATCTCTGGAATCAGAACAGTTTTAAGTGTTCACTGACTGTCCTAGATTTCAATCATGTGCCCTTGAGAACAAGAGTTTTAGCAGAATATATAATATAAAAATAATATAAAAATCTTAATTTATGCCCTACGACACAACGTGGAGAAAATATTACAATATAGCCTATGGTGACAAATCAGTTCTTCACTTTGCACTAGTAGACTATGGAATTCACAGTGCAAATATCTGATCTGTTGCTGGACTGAGTGATTCAGACGGTAGAGCGAGAGGAAATATTTACACTATGACTTAAAGAACTCCTGAATGACTGAATTCCCGCACCTCGGCTTCTCCGAAAACGGTAAAAGTAGTGAGACGGAAAACTATAATAATAATAATAATAATAATAATAATAATAATAATAATAATAATAATAATAATAATAATAATAATAATAATAATAATAATAATAATAATAATAATAATTCTCACTCTAACATCAAAATCATGTTATTTAATGAGCGTTTTGTGTATGATGTGCTTAGTCGTAACGTCCGACTCGTTGGCTGAATGGTCAGCGTGATGCCCCTTCGGTTCAGAGGGTCTTGGGATTCAATTCCCGGCCGGGTTGGGGATTTGAATTTCTTCTGATTAATTCTTCTGGCTCGGGGACTGGGTGTTTGTGTATGTTCCAACGCACTCCTCTTCATATTCATAAAACATGCCACACTACCAACCACCACAGAAACACGCAATATTAATTCGTCCCTACATATAGGGTTGGCGTCAGGAAAGGCATCCGGGCATAAAACAGGGCCAAATCCACATGTGCGACGCAGTTCGGACCCGCGACCCCACAGGTGTGGGAAAAGCGGTAGAAAAAGAAGAATGCTTAGTCGTAACGTCTACCCGTAAATTGGGCGTTAATTAAATTGAGTATTTTATGAAATGAATTACATAACTCTGACAGAACATTAGATCGTTTGTTCTGCGTTGTTTCCCAATTGATTTTCATAAACATGTAATGTAAACATATTCTTCTTTATTTCAGGTAAACCTCGATTCATATAAATTGGCAGCTGTGTATTGTAACATAATTTTTAATGTGTTATATTTATGTCGTATCAACATTCCAATGAAACCACCACCACCACCGCCACCATAATAATAATAATAATAATAATAATAATAATAATAATAATAATAATAATAATAATAATAATAATAATAATAATAATACTAATAATAATCACCATCAAGTCGTCCCGCATGTGATAACCAATACGTATTTCTAATATGTTTAACCTTTCGCCCGTACCTTCAGTGCGTGCATAATCGTACTTCCTATGTGATGTATCTATCTTTTGCATTCGGAAGACAGTGGGTTCGAACTCAGCTGTCTGCAGCCCTGAAGATGGTTTTCCGTACTTTCCGGTTTTTATACCTGGAAAATGCTGAGGCTGTACCGTATTAAGCTCACGGTCGTTTTCTTCCCACTCCAAACTCTTCCCTATTTCGCCATAAGACCTGTGCCGGTACGTCGTAAAGAAGGTACTATTCTTCTCTACGACTCTTTACAAGGATTTTGGCCTTGGAGTGAGATCTACAAATAGTTTTCCAAAGGTCATGTATGAGAACCTGTTCACGTTTGTCCGACGTTAAAATGCTAGGCAAAAAGAGGGAAAGTCGAGAGAACAGACGATTTTCAACTTTGAGAAAGAATGTGATGCGGGACAGTATTTTCGGTTTTGTTTTGCGGGTCAGTATTTTCAGTTCAGAACACGTGGTTGAGAGTTCTAATAAAAAGCCTTACAATCATTTCCGTCCTACCATTGATTACATTATTCAGATTTATTCACTTCCTTTTTAAAATAATAATAATAATAATAATAATAATAATAATAATAATAATAATAATAATAATAATAATAATAATAATAATAATAATAATAAATAATGAATAAATATTATAATAATAATATAATAATATAATAATATAATAATAAATAAATATTATTATTATTATTATCATGTTATTCGTTTTACGTCCCACTAACTGTTTTCGGAGACGCCGAGGTGCCAAAATTTATTCCCTCTGGAGTTCTTTTACGTGCCAATAAATCTCACCAACACGAGGCTGACATAATGGGTACCTTCAGATACCACTGGACTGAGCCAGGGTCGAACCTGCCAAGTTGGGGTCAAAAGGTTTGCGCCTCAACCGTCTGAGCCACTCAGCCCGGCGATCATTCTAGAATTTTTATTACATTTAAAAATATTGCGTGTACATATTCTGGACATACTAGGACGTTCTTCATGACAGAACTGGTTAACTCAAATTCAGTAGTTATTCCGGGCCACGACGACTTACGCTAGCCATTGTTAGTATTTCTCCAAACCATTCCTACTTCTAAAAATTACTACGGTCGTACCTTATTGAAAGTTCCGAAACGTTTATCGTAGTCTTAGACCCAATAAATCGAAGTTAGAAATACGATCCCATATTCACACAGAAAAGCAAGTTATTATACATTTTTTTGATTAATGTGCTTTTCAAACTAGGCAAATGCTGAGGATGTACCTTAATTAAGGCCATGGCCACTTCCTTCCCACTCCTAGGTCTCTCCTATCCTATCGTCGCCATAAGACCTATCTGTGTCAGTGCGACGTAAAGCAAATAATTAAAAAGGTATTTTTCAACCAATTATTTGTACAGAGAATGATTACTTGTCCACTTAACTTAAAATTAAGAGAGGGTGAATGGCAATGTTTGAATTTTCAATTAATTTTGCAGTCATTTCCACTTTTACGTGATTACCTTCTCGTAAATTTCAGTTGTCTTCAGCCAGGTTTCACCTGTCCTTTCTCTGTTTCTTCTCCCAGATAGTGACTAATTACTAAAATACTCCGGTCATTACTGTTTCTTCGTTAGTCGAATATGTGCGTGTCACCTTAAAAGCGCACTTTCGATTCTAAACGTAAATGTAGGCGTGTTTCTGAAGGTAAAGTGTCTTGCTTGGAAATAAAGTAACTTGCGATTCGGAACTTGTTGGCGTGGCATGTTATCGGAGGTGCTGTACAGTGTCAACAAGCTGGATACTACAGACTTCTTCAATGAATGTGGATCTGTCGCACAATGCTGAAGATCCTATGGATAGACCGCGTCGCTAGCAACGAGGTGCTCCATCGCGCCAGGAATTCACGGCAAGTCCAAATCCTCAAAGAAAGCAGGAAAGCATCGCCAGTGACAAATGCAGCCTGATACAGCTCCTCATAGCAGGTAAGATGCAATAGAATGGAAACGCTGACGTGAGTGGAGAAGCTTATCTTAAGCGCAGAACCTCTGCCAGCGGTTCAACATTCAGAGAGATTTCTGGTTAGTTAACACACGGAGTGTTCACGTTGCCAGCAAAGGAGTATACATCTATGTTTGGAGAACGAATTCTAATAATAACAACTCGACAAATTGCTATCAACGGTGCTTGTCGCCTTTCTAGTCTAAAGTATGTATTGGACGAGTTATGCATTTAAAAAGTAAGTGAAGAAATATTTAAATACCTAAGACGGTAGTACGGAAGAAGGTATATGAAATCGAACGGTGATTCTTCCTCCTGCTATGCTGAACTAACACTGAGTTCTTCGGTGACAATGAAATAGGAAATAGCTAGGATTTGGAAGGAAGCTGCAGTAGCCTTAATTAAGGTACAGCCTCACCATTTGCCTGATATAAAAATGAGAAATAATCCTGATCCTTGCAAACAAGGATTTGCTCACATTTTGTCTCAGCGAATGCACGGTACATATGTATGTATTTATCAACGAAGTAATTACAGAATACCGAATGTTAGGGTCACATAGGTGTGAGCTTCCACTGTGGAGATGGTGGGTTCGAATCCCACCGTCGGCCTCCCTGAAGGTAGTTTTCCGTGGTTACGCATTGCCATACCAGGCAAATGCTGGGGTTGTACCTTTATTAAGGCAACGGCCTCTACCTTTCCGGTTCTAGCCCTTTTCCTTACGTCGCCGGAAATCTTCGATGTGTTAGTATGACTTTAAACCACAGAAAAGAAGTACTGAAAAAATATTCACCTCATTGTAATAAAATCGTATGGATTGTGTCCAAACCTGCATATCGTTGTCGCAATGGGCTACTTATTGCAAGCATGGAAAGTAAAGTAAAATTTCGACATGGATTATTGCGTATTTAAGCGATCCCATTGAGGGTGCTAGGTGACCTGTAGCTCAGTCTGTATTTCTGAACGACCTGTTCGTTCTAGAAGCAGCGAATCTTGCGCACACAGTTACTAGAAATGGATATAATTTGTCCAAAGCCTGAGTGTACTTCTACTGATGATTATTTATCTGGAATTCATTGGGGAAACTACCTCGTCAAGTTGGTTTAAGGTACTTCATTTCCATAACTTGCAGAGAGAACTCAATGAACATTCAGTATAGAAACACAGTATATAAGAGCAATTTCAGTTTCAGTCGTCGGCGTTCATATTATAACATGAGAGTCTGTCTGTCCGAGGTAGTAAAAACGTGCTTGAATTACTCAGAAGGACTCAGTTTCATTTCCTCACCAGAATATGAGAAATTTCCGCTAGTGGCTTTACGTCGCACCGACACAGATAGCTCTTATGGCGAGGATGGGATAGGAAAGGCCTAAGAGTTGAAAGGAAGCATCCGTGGCCTTAATTAAGGTACAGCCCCGGCATTTGCCTGGTGTGAAAATGGGAAACCACGGAAAACCATCTTCAGGGCTGCCGACAGTGGGATTCGAATCTCCTGGATGCAATCTCACAGACGCGCGCCTCTAACTGCATGGATGAGAAATTTAGAGTCGGTATTTCTACTTTTGCAAAGTTACATGGACATGCCTACGATAAATATCAGGTTAATTCCTGGTGTGTGTGGAGTGGGAGGAAGGGGGGGGGGGCAATAGCTATATGCACAACTATTTATATTATTCTAAGTGGTGAGGTTTCGTAGTCCGACTCCTTGGCTGAATGACCAGCGTTGAGGCCTTCGGTTATGAGGGTCCCGGGCTCGATTCCCGACTGGGTCGGGGATTTTAATCGCGTTTGATTAATTGATCTGGCTCGGGGACTGGGTGTTTGTATTTGTCCCAACATTCTCCTCTTCATATTCAGACAACACACCACACTACCGACCAATACAGAAACACGCAATAGTGATTATGCGTAAGGAAGGGCATCCGGTCATAAAAAATAGCGAAAACACCCATGTGCGACACAGCAGAATTGGTAATGTTTCGTATACTGGAATCCTATACCTTTCATTCCTTCATGGGGCTTCACTGCCTGTTCTGAGAAGTTTATATGTACCTTGATCCACTAGATGTTCCGAGTTCTTTCTGATCCACGGCAAGAGGTATGAATTTTTAGTGTTCGTTGTCATCCAGAACGCCTAAGTGCTGTCAGTGGACTTGTCATCCTGCCCACAGGAGCATCTCTTTAGCTCGTCCACGCTCTGTTACTGCCTCGCCTATGCTATTGACCATTACGGACGATTTCCTCCTGCATTACGCTATCCAAGCTAACAGTTATCAGTTACTCCCACACCTCAAGGCTACTTAGCTCAATACCGCTACATGTTTTAACGGTTTGGTTACTACTGCATAACAAGGCAAGGCCATCTGCAGTCCGTGTATCCTGATGGGAATGAGATATTTATGTGTAATGACTGAGAAGGTAGAATAGCTGGGCTGAGTGACTCAGGCAGTAGTGTACTAGCTATCTGAGCTCAGGTTGGCGGGTACATTTCTTTAAACATTTGCTGTACGTCGCGCTGACACAGATAGGTCTTATGGCGACGATGTGATAGAAAAGGGCTACGAATGGGAAGGTAGGACCGTGGCCTTAATTAAGGTACAGCCCCAGCATCTGCATGGTGCAAAAATGAGAAACCAAGGAAAACTAACTTCAGGGTTTCAAACCAAGTATCACCCGAATGCAAAATGAGAGCTACGTGGCCCAAACCACGCGAACTCAATCTCGACTCAGTCTGGTGGTATTTGAAGGTGATGAATGCGCTAAATTTACAGGCATGACGGAGCAAGTGATCGCGTAGTTTGGGTCACGCAGCTGTCAGCTTGCATTCGGGAGATAGTGGACTCGAATCCCACTGTCGGCAGCCTTGAAGATGGTTTCCGTGGTTTCCCAATTGCACACCAGGCAAATGCTGGAGCTGTACCTTAATTAAGGCCACGGCCGCTTTCTTCCCTCTCCCAGGCCTTTCATTTTTCATCGTCGCCATAAGACCTATCTGTGTCGGTGCGACGTAAAGCCAATTGTAAAAAAAAAAAAAAAAAAAGCAATTAAGGCACGTAAAAACTTCATGCGGTTCGGCATCTCAGCGTCTCCGTAAACCATAAAGGTAACTAAATTGACGTAAAACCAATAATATTATTAAAGAAGAATAGTTTGCTTCTCGTTTCCAGCAACACTCCAGCGATTTTATTAGTTTAAGATTAAGTGTTCTACCGACCAAGTTGGCATGCGGTTTGGGCTGCGTAGCTATGAGCTTGCATTCGGGAAATGTTGCATTCGAGACCCACCATCGGCAGCCCTGAAGATGGATTTCCGTGGTTTCCCATTTTCACACCAGATAAACACCGGGGTTTTTTTCATTAATTAACGCCATTGCTGATATCTTGCCAATTCCAGCCATTTCCCATTCTTACGTATCAGAAAACGTACAGTGCAACGGTAAAACCACGAAAAACGAAAAACGGAAGTGTTCTACAAGCAAGTATGACAGCGACAGACTTTAATATGCCTAGCCGGCGCGGAAATTACGCGTTCTCTTCACTAAGAAGGACGTGGGTTTGATTCCCTGTCAGAATCTCGAAAAATTAGGGACGAAATTTCCAATTCTGAAGAGGTACATTGTATTCTAATTAATATATATGGATAATTAACTGAAATAAATTAATAAAATAATTGAAATTTAATTATTTAAAAGTTAATCGAAATGTCTGTAGTATGTGTGCAAGAGTTCATCAGGATGGATCCCTCAAATTTTAATAGAGCATGACAATTCTCTCTCCCAGGGCGTGTACATAAAGCTGCGTACTGGTACATCTGCTTCAGGCCTTATCTGACCTTCTAAAAACGAATAAATAGGTAGGAAATGCACCTAGGTTCATCAATAACTCCACTGATTCTGAAATAACTAACTATATTCTGAATAATATCCGTGCATGAGCACCTCATCACCACACCAAAATATACATAATATACACTCACAAAATACTGCTGGAAGACTCCATATTTACACAATTATCGAGCAACAAAAACAGTGGGAAACGAAAAGCGAGGACCAAGCTACCATTTGCACCCATCCCAATGAACATTAAATACAAAGCATACATATGTAGATAAATACCCTTCACTGTTTCTGAGTATCAACGCAACTTGCAGATACTCACTATCAGCACTTGTTATATCACATTGATATTGTACCTTAATAATTCTATGTTCACTGATTCTAATACTTTGTTTAAAGATGCTTCCACATGAGCAACTCACGCTTGTTATCCCAGACCAAAAATTATGGAAAGTCTGAAATGCAGTACCCCATAGCTCTCACCGGCATATAAGACACCAAGGCGCCACAAGTGATATAATATCAAGTGCCTAAGCACTCCACAGTTTGTAGGTCAATAACACACATCACATTCCACACAATTTCACGTCAACAACGTACCACAAATGTTTTAAGGCAAGTCATCTTTCACCAAAGTTCTAAGTCAGCTTCCATTCCTCCAAAGTTACATCTCCTCTTCCTGCCTTAAGTTTTCAGTCAACTCCTCCGCTGTTTTCTCACATGCCTATATAGACCTCAGATTCCTCCTTCTCTCTCATGATACGTCTACACTGATCCAGGTCATATCACGAGTGGAATATCCTCTGCTATTCCAAGACCACGCCCCGAACCTCTTCCGAATCCCAAGATAATAAAAACCAGGCTGCGACTTCGGACTCTGGGTTGTTCCGCATGACTCACAGAAACTTTCCAAATTGTAAATAACACCGTTTTCCCATCCGCTTGTACAAAACAAATTACTCCTATCACATAAGAAGACCTTGCTTAAATATTGAGAATAAATATACTAATGTAATAATAATAATACGAATATTGACAATAGTATCTCTTACTTCTGAATACAGTGCGATCGTGTGACATATGCACTATCACAACATGACTCTGAAGTTCATTCATCCTACACAAAAAAAGACTACCTGGTAAATTCCTGGGAGCAAAGGCGGCCGGGCATAGAGCTGACCAATCTGTCCCACTTGGTGCCAAGGTAACTGCCAGCGCACACCTCCACTGGCCTTCATAGCCTGTAAGCAGGTAGCTTTGCTTATATATGTTAATGTGAAACTATTTTTATATATTACTAATAATGTTTCATTTATTATACACTTTAAGGGACACCATGGCACTTTGTCCTATAGGAGCCCATTAATGTTCTGGAAGCCAAAGACTCGCAATAGTTGCACTCCAACAAAAACCAAACATGTCAGCCAGAATCACATCGCTATATTGTGATCTGGAGGACAAGAACTGAATTCGGTATAATATTAGCACATAAAATGCTTTTGTTTCAAGGGAAAAAATCACTATGTTCGTCCCTGAAGTATGGAATTATATTTTACAGAATATTTCTATGTATTTCAAATTATGTGTAGCTTAAATACTGTCGTCGTTGTGAACCCTTGTTATGTATAAATACCAGTAAGTTTTCTAATTTATGTGGAGCATGATAGTCGAATCCGGTCTAGAAAGCCAAGAATAAGGGCTGAGAGGATCCGTCGTGCTGACCACACAACACCTAGTAATCTGTAGGCCTTCGGGCTGACCGACGATAGCTTGGTAGGCCAAGGCCCTTCGGGGCTATTGTGCCGTGGGGTTTGGGGTTTGGTTTTTATGATAGTCGAATAGTATCGCTACTGGCTCCTCACCAAGGCTGCCACGGTTCGAATCTCGGTCAATGCTCATGGTAAATGAAAAGTTGGATTCCACATAAAGCTTGAATTCCTATATCTATGATCACGTAAAACTACAAAGTTGCTGACTTCTTTGTCTAATTTCTAATATTTCTAATACTATACCAGTATTTCTCTAGAATTAAAAGCAAGCAAAAAGCAAAGTCATCTCATTACAGGCCATGAAGGCCCTTGGAGGGGTGGAAGGTAAAGGCTTCCACTATCCGTAACCTCGGCACTTGATGGGGTAGAGTGGTTAGATGTACGCCCGGCCACCTTTGCCCCCAGGAATTAACCTGGTACTCATTTTTGGTGTAGGCTGAGTGAACCTCAGGGCCATGTGCACCTCCGGAAGTGGAAATCTCGTTTCTTAAAATTTTCGACTTCCTGACGGGGAATCGAACCCACGTCCTTCCGGGAGAACTGAGCACGCCTTTACCGCCTCGGTGAGGTAGCCCCTACTTTAGGGTTAAAAGGACGTAAAATACAGCATTGTTATAGGATTGAGAGACCTGTACGGGGTTCTGATTCTTAATTGCCGGATATTCACCGTAGCATTTGGGATTCGATCCTCGGATACAACATGTGAAATATTTACAGAACAAAGTTCCTGTGAGTTTCTCTTGGTTCTCTAACTCCACTAGCCATGTTCTCTTCTTACCGCTACATCCCATTCGGGCACATCTATGGTCTTGGTGTCACTACTACTGTAGCTGCCTGTCCTCTAGGCCTGGATTCAATAGGTGGGAGATACTCTAGGGAAACAGGTCGCAGGTCATTCCTCTCCAGTAATAAGCACAATTAATTACAAATAGTCCGACTCGCTGTCTGAATGGTCAGCGTACTGGCCTTCGGTTCAGAGGGTCCCGGGTTCGATTCCCGGCCGGTTCGGTGATTTTAACCTTCATTGGTTAATTCCAACATTCCTGCAATTCACACACCACACATAACACTATCCTCCACCACAGTAACTCGCAGTTACCTACACATGGCAGATGCCGCCCACCCTCATCGGAGGGTCTGCCTTACAAGGGCTGCACTCGGCTAGAAATAGCCACACGAAATTATTATTACTATTTTACAAATACATTTACGATGCAGAGATTGTGAACAGCACACAACAGTATCGTGTCTGTAGATTTACTGGCACGTAAAAGGACACCTGCGGAACCAAATTCCGGTACTTCGACGTCTCCGAAAATCGTAAAAAGTACTTAGTGAGACGTTACATCAATCATTATTATTATTATTATTATTATTATTTGCTTCTCTGACATAGCAGTAGGTATCTCTGCAAGCAAGAAAATAATATTTTAATCCTATATTCAGCGTGAGTTTTGGAGGTCATCGAGTCCTCTTTCGGTTAATAATAATAATAATAATAATAATAATAATAATAATAATAATAATAATAATAATAATAATAATAATAACTTACGTTCTTCCGGCATTATTTTCACACCATTTTTAACAAGGAATGGATGCATAAGGAATTGTATTAATAGCATCGCTCATACCTCGGTCACTTTCATATTGTCAAAGCCAAGGATGGGACTGAGACAGGTCAATGAAGGTAACAAATTTATTCTAGTCCACACCAGAAGACATAGTGCACTTTAAACACTACATGTCGCCAGCAAAGGCAGACTATCCAAATGAATATCAATCTTAGGTATGAACATTAATATTCGGTATAATTTATAAACAAATATAATAGCCTAATTAATTGAAATAAAAGACATTATCGCGCGATCGCAATTAATGAAGCGTGCGGTAGTGATGTCCGTATTGTTCCTAGTCTGTAATATAAATATTTATGTGAACCTTGGTTCTGTATAACTTGTTCTTTGGGTTAATTTACATCCCTGTGGTGTCTCTCAAAATGTATATCAGTTGGAGGAGCCTGTAATAACGTAGGATTAATATTTCATTCAATGATAAAGCATTTTCATTCAATATCGTGACCTCATCCTCATCCGCTTTTCTCGCTATCCATATGACTTTTGTGAAAAAGATTAACAAAGTTCATCTGAATGTCAGTGACTTTTTGATAAACTGACTCTATTTTGAAACCCGAGCGTAACTGGCAAAGGCTGTACCTTAAGAATTTATAGTGTTCCTGTTCATTACTTTCTTAACGCATCATTTTCACACCATTCATATCAGGGACTGGCTGCTTTGTTGTATTCTCCGCAACACCTTAGCCTCCCAGTTTATCGAGCAGTAACCACGAGTGTTAATGTTGATATTCTTAGAACTCGAGAGGAGGTGCCGGCGGCTGTCATTGCCTGGCAAGACATATCACATCGATGACAGACCAGACTAGCTTCCGGTGTGAATGTACGTGATATCTTCCGGCAAAGCTGCCAACTTTGCCAAGATTAATTTTCTGAAGTGAACCAATTTTTCGTCTCCAAATTATATTGAAATATTACCATTTGTAACGTAAAGTAAGGGATTAAAACCATGATGTTTGAGGCATATTACAGAACTTACGACGTATGCAACTGAAGCCTGGCTTGTGACAAAGAAGGGAAATTGAATACAGACTGAGAAAATGGTTGTGGAGAAGAGAACTGAAATTTTTAATGGTTTTTGTTTTATATTCCTGTCTAAAGAATAATGCAGTTTAGGGATGGGGGTTGAGGATGATTGACTAGTTAACAGTTGCGCACTTGCCCAGAACACTGAAAGCTGATGCTACGTGGATAATGCAATGGAGTGAGTAGCATATCAACATTGCCTTTGGGCAAATGGAACACTGGCGGTGAATCTAAGAATTACAACTTAACTAGACATAACCAAGAGACCATTTGCAGTACTTCAGCACATCCGGGATTCAATGCGACAGTGGTTTGATGCAAGCATTTTGAACATTTCACGTAATCAAGAGTTTAATAAGGTTAATATTATTGCTTTCACGTTCCAATAACTATTTGATGGTTTTCGGAGACGCCGATTTGCCAGAATTTAGTCCCACAGGAGTTCTTTCACTTGCCAGTAAATCTACCGACACCAGGCTGACGTATTTGAGCACCTTCAAATGCCACCGGACTGAGCCAGGATCGAACCTGCCAAGCTGGAGTCAGAAGGCCAGCGCCTCAACCGTCTGAGCCACTCAACCCGGCTAAGAAAGAGTTTCATGTCGTATGTTGGTACGTTGTGTTCTGCACTATCTAGAGTTCTACAAAATGAATTCTAACACGGACATAAAGCGTTTCCGGACCCACGTTCAGATGACGTACTTTCTTCTTCTACGTCCGAGGAATGTGTCTTAAAATTTTGTCCGTGCCTTATTGTTGCAACTTGCATTTATAGATTTTCTAATTGGATACCGGGCTGACTGACTCAGGCGGTTGAGGCGCTGGCCTTCTGACCCCAACTTGGCAGGTTCGATCCTGGCTCATTCCGGTGCTCATATACGTCAGCCTCGCATAGGTAGATTCACTAGCATGTACACAAATTCCTGGGGACTAAAGTCTGGCACTTCGGCATCTACAAAAAACGTAAAAAGCAGTTAGCGGGACTTAAAGCAATAACATTATTAAATAAATAATTAAAAATAGCTTTATTTATTATTATTTATTTAGATGGATATGTTATTCATAGATATCGTATGCTGATTTATTCCTGAACAAAGTATATTTAGTTCAAAAGAAGGAAGAAAAGAAAGAAGGAAGGAAAAGCAAAGAAGACCACGAAATGTTTGTGTTCTAGAGAGGGGCAGATGCTACATACTATGTTCTCTGATCATTGACCTCCATAACGATGAGAATATAGAACTTGCAAATGTTTTATTTTTGTAGAAACTCCCCTTAAGATTTATTCTGAATCTAGGAAAATGTCAGGTCGACAATAGCTCAGACTAATTAATTACGGCAGACACATGTGCGAACATTAACAAGCATGTGGCTTAGAGCTGTAACATTCATTCCGTACTTTAGTGGAGAGCAGCAAGATAAATTAAAGTAGCTTATCTTGCAGAACTCCCATAAGTTTTCACAATGCTATCGTGAAGCGAACAATGATCCATACATTATTCCTTTAGGTCGTGTTTATTAGGGCCTACTTGCCGTTGTAATGGAATCGTTAGACCGTGAAGGAAGAAAAAATATCTGACCTAAATCTTTTAATAACTGTTATGAGGGTGATGGTAGTGTTTTAATTGGAAAGCTACAATATTAATAGCACCGTTCAACAACGTTCACATTTGGGAGGACAAGGGTTCTAATACTTTAAAGAGAGATAAAAGTATAGGGTAAAGAGAGGGAAGGGTATAAAAAATTGGAAGAATTCCCAGGAAGAACAAAATGCTTATCTTTTAAAAGTATAATCTGTTATTAAATCTTTTCGTTTCCAGGTATTTTACAATTTTATTAACATGCATTAGTTTCGTTGACTGAAAAACCTCACAATAATACACAAAATTCTACCGAATCGATGGGAACAAGAGTCATTAAGGGAAGTAAACTTGAAACGAAATGTCAATGTAAAGAGCCAGACAAAATTACTAGGAGCAATTCTTAACTCAAGTGGAGGTCTTCTGGTCGCCAGTGCATGTTGACAAGTTGTGGTCTCCCTAGGACCAGCATGCCTAATATCGTTCGGGTCAGAACTGAAGGAAAATTTACCAAGGGTGTCCGTAAAGGAAGATAACAGCAAGGAGCTATCAACAAGAACATTAATGCGAGGCCTGTTTCTTTGTTAGGGGCAACAACGTTGTATGTACATCAGGAAAAGGAGGGTGGTATCCAGCCTACCTCGCAGTAAGTGGATTCGTCCATCTAAAGTTCCGCGCATGCGCTGTGCTGCGAAGAATAGCGTCGTCTGTGAGAGACCGGTCGAACGGTTCATCCCCTCGAAAGTCAAAAGTTCGTCAGAACTCCAGCTCTATGCAGTTGATGGCGATTCTGATGAACGACCGTGATGTCGTTATCTCAACGAATACCTTACCCTTTACCCCAAGGACAGACCGTCAACGTGAAGTATTATAGTTTATTTTTGGAACATTACCTGTGACAAGTCCGGCACCATGGCTAAATGGTTAGCGTACTGGCCATTGCTCCAGTGATTCCCGGGTTCGATTCCCGGCCTGGTCGGGGATTTTAACCTTCACTGGTTAATTCCGATTGCTCGGGGCTGGGTGTGTGTGTGTGTGTGTGTGTGTGTGTTGTCTTAAACATTAGAAATCATCTTGGGTAGGGCCCCATCCTCACAGGCGGGCAGGTCGCCTGTACAACGTCAAATAGACCAGGTCTCTCCGGAGGCTACACGGCAAAAAAAAAAAAAACGAACTGTGACAAGCGTAGCGCTAGAACTGACGACAATGTTTGCAGACGCCGCCCTTTTTTCTTTTTTTTTTGCAGGCGGCTGATTAATACGCCCAATGGGATTGGGATGTGCTCTGTCCTCTCTCATAAGTCCTGGACTAACACCCCTGTAATACTGAACTGGTTCCGAAAATGGAGGGCGATATACGGCTCCATTCGCACAGCCCAGAGAACAGGCGCTGCTACAAGGATATTGAGGCAACGCTGGTAACAGGTTCTGTTCAGGACTACGTTATGGCACTTCTTTTGCATCGATGGTAATTAACAGCCGCCTCTAATAAAGAAACATCCCTCGTATAATACCAGCCTTAGCTGATGGTTACGATGCTTCACAATTTGTGAGTCCATCTGGGCATCCAAAGGAAAGCAAAGTCAAGTCACCCTACAGGCCATGATGGGCCTTGGAGGAGTGAAAGTTAAAGGCTTCTACTATTCGTAACCTAAAGGTGTAGAGAGGTTAACTCCACGCCCGTCCTCCTTTGACCCCAGGAATTAATTTGGTACTCATTTTTGGTGTAAGCTGAGTGAACCTCAGGACCATATGCACCTCCGGAAATGGATATCTTGTTTCTTAAATATTTCGACTTCCTCACAGTGAATCGAACCTACGTCATTCCGGCTGAACCGAGCAAGCCTTTACCGCCTCGGCCAGTCAGCGCCTGCATCCACAGAGTACATTTTTACTATTTAAGATATACCGCCCTGTCTATTAGAAACTTTTGTGCGGATACAATATATTGAAATATTGGAATGCATAGCCTGTCTTAGAGCTGAGGGCCATCCGAGCCTTTGTGTAACGGAGTAGTGTCATGTAACAAAATGTGTGACTGAATTATAACCTTGTAACAGTGCAGGCTGTGATGTAAGGTATGTATGGATGGCCAAGCAATGTTACCTAGCAACCATGCAGGCTGTGATGTAAAGTATGTACCTACGGATGGCCAGGCAATGCTACCTAGCAACCATGCAGGCTGTGATGTAAAGTATGTATGGATGGCCAGGCAATGCTACCTAGCAACCGTGTAGGCTGTGATGTAATGTATGAATGGCCAGGCAGTGTTACCTAGCAACCGTGCAGGCTGTAATGTAAAATATGTATGGATGGCCAAGCAATGTTACCTAGCAACCGTGCAGGCTGTGATGTAAAGTATGTACCTACGGATGGCCAGGCAATGCTACCTAGCAACCATGCAGGCTGTGATGTAAAGTATGTATGGATGGCCAGGCAGTGTTACCTAGCAACCGTGCAGGCTGTGATGTAAAATATGTATGGATGGCCAAGCAATGTTACCTAGCAACCGTGCAGGCTGTGATGTAAAGTATGTACCTACGAATGGCCAGGCAATGCTACCTAGCAACCATGCAGGCTGTGATGTAAAGTATGTATGGATGGCCAGGCAATGCTACCTAGCAACCGTGTAGGCTGTGATGTAATGTATGGATGGCCAGGCAGTGTTACCTAGCAACCGTGCAGGCTGTGATGTAAAATATGTATGGATGGCCAAGCAATGTTACCTAGCAACCGTGCAGGCTGTGATGTAAAGTATGTACCTACGGATGGCCAGGCAATGCTACCTAGCAACCATGCAGGCTGTGATGTAAAGTATGTATGGATGGCCAGGCAGTGTTACCTAGCAACCGTGCAGGCTGTGATGTAAAATATGTATGGATGGCTAAGCAATGTTACCTAGCAACCGTGCAGGCTGTGATGTAAAGTATGTACCTACGGATGGCCAGGCAATGCTACCTAGCAACCATGCAGGCTGTGATGTAAAGTATGTATGGATGGCCAAGCACTGTTACCTATCAACCGTGTAGGCTGTGATGTAAAGTACGTATGGATGGCCAGGCAGTGTTACCTAGCAACCGTACAGGCTGTGATGTAATGTATGGATGGCCAGGCAGTGTTACCTAGCAATCGTGCAGGCTGTGATGTAAAGTATGTATGGATGGCCAGGCAATGTTACCTATCAACCGTGTAGGCTGTGATGTAAAGTACGTGTGGATGGCCAGGCAGTGTTACCTAGCAACCGTACAGGCTGTGATGTAATGTATGGATGGCCAGGCAGTGTTACCTAGCAACCGTACAGGCTGTGATGTAATGTATGGATGGCCAGGCAGTGTTACCTAGCAACCGTACAGGCTGTGATGTAATGTATGGATGGCCAGGCAGTGTTACCTAGCAACCGTGTAGGCTGTGATGTAATGTATGGATGACCAGACAGTGTTACCTAGCAACCGTGCAGGCTATGCCTTACGGATGGCGGAGCAACCATTGATGGATAATAATGACCGAAATATTTATAACTCATATCTACCCAGTATGATCATTTGATTTTCCCATAAGGAAATTTGGCATTTTTAGTTTCTTATGTCCATTTTATAACATACACCTCATGTTTTTGTACTGTTGGCTCTTTTTATTTGTTATTGTACTGAACTAATGTATGTTTCCTAAATGCTCATCTTTTAAGCTTTCTGTAATTGGAGTCAAATCTCTGTTGGTGGTATCCTTGAGCCCGCTGTAGGAGTTGTTTTCCGTCGCATCACCCGCCTGATAGCCGCTATCGTTAAGCCATCAAGTATTTGTGGCCTGACACCATTCTTAGCCGATTCGAGCCATGTTGATGGGAAAAAAATGTTCACCGTCAGAATGTTGGCCGGCAGGATAGGAGAGGTGGTGGTATACAATTTATAATCACTATATTGCGTGCCAAAATCCTGGATTAAATTCCAAACCTCTCAGCAACCTTCATATGGAGTGGGGGCATATGACGTTGAAGGTGATTCATCCGTCCGATGGCGACATTAAGCCTTGAGCAGACGCCTTGGTGTTATTCACCAGGAGTAGGCTATGTGCCGATACCGTATTTTTTTTTGCTAGGGGCTTTACGTCGCACCGACACAGATAGGTCTTATGGCGACGATGGGATAGGAAAGGCCTAGGAGTTGGAAGGAAGCGGCCGTGGCCTTAATAAAGGTACAGCCCCAGCATTTGCCTGGTGTGAAAATGGGAAACCACGGAAAACCATCTTCAGGGCTGCCGATAGTGGGATTCGAACCTAATATCTCCCGGATGCAAGCTCACAGCCACGCGCCTCTACGCGCACGGCCAACTCGCCCGGTGATACCGTATTTCGGTCTCACCTTCTCCCTATGTAATCGTCATCGTCATCATCATCATCATCATCATCATCATCACACCCAGTCGCACAGGTTGTTTCCATGGGCGTCAAATAGAAAGACCTGCACCAGGCGTACCGTACATGTCCTCGGGCATTCTCAGCACTAAAAGCTGTATAAACAAAATACGTTGCAGTGACACAGGCAGGCCTTATAGTAACCCCCACCTACATTAGGAGTAGAGCCTCAGAGAATCCGTTATTGTCCAGCGTATCCATAATCTAAGATTGAACGTTATTTTAATAAGAATAATAAGAATAAGGAGCAGAATAAGAAGTTACTCATAAAGCACAGTGAAGATCGTAATGTGAAAATAAATATAAATAATGAAAAAAGTTACGAAATGCTGGCTGAACTGAAAAAAAGAAAAAGGGAATCGATTTGATTTTTGTAAAATAGCAAAAGGCAATGCAATAAAGAAGACAAACATATAATTATTTTGGTTTAGCTGATGGTTTATCCTAGCATCCACACTTTCTGGTTTTCGGCAACGCTGGGAATGGGCTAGTACTAGGAAAGTAGTGTGCTATTGTCTCAGCCTCGTCATCAGCTTCATCATTTGCCTCGTGTGAAGACAGGAAACGACGAAAGGCTATCTTCAGGCCTGTCGACAGTTATTTCATCCTGCAGTAGATACTTTTATCATATATTTATTTCGAACCGACGTGGAAATGTTTAAAAGGCATATCTGTTCATTTTATTGGAATATTTCTCAACTTCGAATAGCTATCTCCCTAGTCTGATGTCGAATTGTAGGTGCAAGAATATTAATGTAGTCTATTGACTGTTTCATGTCGAATTGTAGGTGCAAGAATATTAATGTAGTCTATTGACTGCTTCACTAACATTGATATGCTCTACTGTTGCAGATTTAGGCATCAATTAAGAATTATGTAACAGGGCATAATATCCTAAATATCGCACTGCAGTTACTCTTATTACGTATTCCAAAAGTATCACCAACAGTTCCGATGTCACAACAAAGAGCTATGAGGTTCCAAAATATACATCAACCCGCTAGTTCACGATAATTGCCCCGTCAACATGTATTTGTAGTTGTTTAGCGAGGAGCTGCAGTCAAGTTGGGAATTAAGGATCGCCCATACTCAACACTTGTCTTTAAATGAAGGCGTATTCGTGCCAGACAATTAAGGAATGACATCACCAACGCACGATGCCAATGTTCAGCTCGCAGACTATCTGTCGATCTAGCACAGAATGAATACCAAGAGAAGTGAACTGTATTTAACAATGTCAAAAGGATTGCTTTTTTCAATGTATAATAATACTTGGAGGATTATATTTTTTCCGTGAAAAGGGGCTCCTTATCTTAATAGGGAGTCTACTAAGACGGTATCTCGTATTAAATTGGTCTTATATGCGAACTCGAAATTACTTCGGGTCTCTCGTTCATCTCACCTCTTGCTCTGGTCATGTGTGCACAAGGATAAAAAGGCTAAGACAAACGCAATCAATCAATCAATCAATCAATCAATCAATCAATCAATCAATCAATCAATCAATCAATCAATCAATCAATCAATCAATCAATCAATCAATCAATCAACATTGATCTGCATTTAGGGCTATCACCCTAGTGGCAGATTCTCTATCAGTTGTTTAACTAGCGGAAATTGATCGAATACTTCCCGTGATAAGTTATTTCAATCCCTAATTTCCTGTAAATGAATATTTTCCCCTATTTTTCCTCTTGAATTCCAATTTTATCTTCACATTACGGTTTTCCCTATTTTTTAAAACTCCACTGAAGCTTATTCGACTACTAAAGTCATTCCACGCCATCTCTCCACTGACAGCTCGAAATTTACCACCTACTCGAGCAACTCGTCTCCTTACTACCAAAGTGAACAAAGTGAAAGGTAAAGTGAACAGCAAACGTTTATGGCGGTGGTGATTATTGTTTTAAGAGGAAGTGTAACTGGGCAACCATCCTCGCACATGTTTTTACGAGGAATATGAGTGAATCGATGGGTGGATCAACAAAGACCGAGCTCGATAGCTGCAATCGCTTAAGTGCGGCCAGTATCCAGTAATCGGGAGATGGTGGGTTCGAGCCCCACTGTCGGCAGCTCTGAAGGTGGTTTTCCGTGGTTTCCCATTTTCACACCAGGCAAATGCCTGGGCTGTACCTTAATTAAGGCCACGGCCGCTTCGTTTCAATTCCTAGGCCTTTCCTATCCCATCGTCGTAAGACATATCTGTGTCGGTGCGACGTAAAGCAAAATAGCAAAAAAAAAGCAACAAAGGCCACTGATGAATAAGTCGTAGTAAGTACGAAACAACCCAAGTAGTACAAGTAGTGTGGAAAAATAAGGATAACGACAGAGCCTCCATGGCTCAGGCGGCAGCGCGCCGGCCTCTCACCGCTGGGTTCCGTGGTTCAAATCCGCGGAAAACCATCTTCAGGGTTGCCGACAGTGGGGCTCGAACCCACTATCTCCCGATTACTAGATACTGATATCGATTTTACTTTCGAAGTTATGAAGCCAAACTTGCTATTCATTCCCACGCGACGCTTGAAATACTACGCGAGATACAGTACACGAACGGAGCCAAAGAAGTATTCTACGTCAATACATTTGTCTTTGGCCGATGGCACAGATAACACTCCGGTGTTCAAGGTTACGTTATTGAATCTCGCACCACTCCTTATGTTTATTTTTAATCTTATCGTTATCCTCGAAAATGGAAATTCACAGCCTGTTTCCAGTAATTCGACCGGGTCAGGAATAGAATGAATGAAGCCCTCATCTAGTGGCGAGGATAGGAATTGTGCCGGCTGCCGAAGCCTGTCGCACTCCTCTGGGGCAATGATTAATGAATGACAGATGAAATGAAATGATATTGGAGAGTGTTGCTGGAATGACAGGGAAAACCGGAGTACCCGGAGAAAAACCTGTCCCGCCTCCGCTTTGTCCAGCACAAATATCACATGGAGTGACCGGGATTTGAACCACGGTATCCAGCGGTGAAAGGCCGGCGCGCTGTCGCCTGAGCCTCGGAGGCTCATTGGAAAAGAGAATTAAAAACGCAAAATTCTGGTTTCGAGAAATATGGAGATTTTCTGTCGTGTTTAGGAAAAACATCAAGTAATAACTTGGACATTTCAGTTTTTCAACTCGTGATACTTCCTCACATTAATAGAGCAGGTGGTGTGATTTGTAAGAAGAATTTGAAAACACTGGTAAGGTGGAAGAACACAAAATTAATTGCATGCCCAGAGGAATTAATCAGGCACGGCTAAAATCTCCGACGTCTTTCTGAACCGAAGATCACTACAACGATGATTGAACCAGTGAGCCGGACTACGTCATAATTAAGTTCTCCCTGTATCTGAACATGATTGCTTGACAATTTAAACATGTAACTCACCTTATGTTATAGTCTATGTCTTACTCATCCACTTTGTGTAATTATATATTTCATTTCAGTATTCTCACGTCCCTTAATATTTCTTAAGGGATGTTGTTATTTTTCAATGTCTCTTGGCAAAGGCCAGAAAAAATATAGCTTCCACCAAAGTCTCAGACTCATGTATGGCTGTGACCGCAATAAAATTGCTGAGGTGTGGGTAATGCTAAATAATGACATTCGGAGCTTGACTAATGCGTCTGGATGTTATGGAAAGTGCTACTCATAGAGCCGGTGTTGCTGCAATACTTTCCGGTCCAGTGAGGAAAGCAATGGTAAACTACTTTACTCCTCATCATGCCTTGTATATCTCATTATGACACCGCCCTAGGTAATTACGGTTTTCTTATAACCTAACACCCCCTGTGGATGGTAGACGCAGATGAAGAGTACACCCACGGTATCCCCTGCCCGTCGTAAGAGGCGGCCAAAGGTTGATGGATTTTGAACCATGGGATTACCTGTGATTAGTACCATCACGCGAGCAACATTATGGATCGACTTTACTTGCGATCAGTACCACTATGTGAGGAACGCCATGGGTCTGTGATGAATATTATCGCAGGTGGATAACTATGGGTTTACAGTGCCCGTCATTAGTACCACTATATGCGGTACGTTGCCTGTGATTATTACCACTATGTGAGGAACACCACAGGTCTACGAGAAGCCTGTGATTAGTATCACTATGTGACGAACACCATGTGACGGCGTTACCTGTGATTAGTGCCGTTATGTGAGAAACACCACGGGTCTGGATGTTGCCTGTGATTAGTACCACTGTATGAGCGAAACCTCGGGTCTGCATTGCTTATGATTAGTTTCTCTATGTGTGGAACACTACGGATCTAGGCTGCGCCTGTGATTAGTGCCTCTGTGTGAGGAACACCATGGGTCTGCGTTGCCTACGAGTGGTGTCATTATATGAAGAACACCATAGGTCTGCGTTACCTGTGAGTAGTGCATTATCTGTGATTAGTACCACTATGTGAGGAACACCGTGAGTCTACCTTACTTGAGATTAGTATCACTATATGAGTGACACCATGGGTCTGCGTTGCCTATGATTAGTATCACTATGTGAGGAACACCGTGAGTCTACCTTACTTGCGATTAGTATCACTATATGAGTGACACCATGGGTCTGCGTTGCCTATGATTAGTATCACTATGTGAGGAACACCGTGAGTCTACCTTACTTGCGATTAGTATCACTATATGAGTGACACCATGGATCTGCGTTGCCTATG
The DNA here is from genome assembly GCF_040414725.1 of Anabrus simplex. Classification (NCBI taxonomy): domain Eukaryota; kingdom Metazoa; phylum Arthropoda; class Insecta; order Orthoptera; family Tettigoniidae; genus Anabrus; species Anabrus simplex. Next base: position 508,127,114 of record NC_090265.1, read on the forward strand.
ATTAGTACCACTATGTGAGGAACACCGTGAGTCTACCTTACTTGAGATTAGTATCACTATATGAGTGACACCATGGATCTGCGTTGCCTATGATTAGTACCACTATGTGAGGAACACCGTGAGTCTACCTTACTTGCGATTAGTATCACTATATGAGTGACACCATGGATCTGCGTTGCCTATGATTAATATCACTATGTGTGGAACACCGTGAGTCTACCTTACTTGCGATTAGTATCACTATATGAGTGACACCATGGATCTGCGTTGCCTATGATTAGTATCACTATGTGTGGAACCCTACGGGCCTGGGCTGCGCCTGTGATTAGTACCACTATGTGAGGAATACCGTGAGTCTACGTTACTTGTGATCAGTATTACTATATAAGTGACACCATGGATCTGCGTTGCCTATGATTAGTATCACTATGTGTGGAACAGTGCGGGTCTGAGCTGCGCCTGTGATTAGTTACCACTGTGTTAGGAACACCATGGGTCTGCGTTGCCTATGTGTGGTGCCATTATGTGAGGAATATCAGAGGTCTGCGTTACTTGTGATTAGTACCCCTATGTGATGAACACCGTGAGTCTAGACTACTTATGATTCGTATCGCTACATGAGGAACACTATGGTTCTACTTTACCAGCGGTTAGTACCATTATGAGGGGCCGCTGACCTAGATTTTGGACCCTTTTAGACAACTAACATAATGGATTTAGGATTTTGCTTTGGAAGCAGTCTCTTGTTCAGTTTATACCATTGGTTTAATTTATTTTATGGGAAGGTGGAGCATTGCGGGTCGGGTCCACTCATTGTTTTAAGTTCATAATCATTGTTCATCATCGTCTTTTTGAATTCCAGTCAGTTGATGGATTTTGGAATTATTTTAACTTTGAATATTGTGAGTCGGATCGGCTAATTATTTTAAATTCGTATTCATGAATTCATTCATTATCACCATCGATTATATTATTTCTGTTCAGGGGATGAATTTTGAAATTTTTCATTACAATTCTTCTCATCTCATGACCTATATGTTAGACCCTTTAAACAACCACCATTATCATCATCATCATCATCATCATAATCTATATCCTAACAGACAGACTCTTATCTGCTGAAATTATAGTTTTGAACAAAAAATTCGACTCATATAGTCATTAAGTTGACACAATTACGTTCAAGCTTGTAGCTTCATGCGGTCAGAATTGCACCAGGCTAATGGTGTGAATCAACACATGTTGTAGTATTATGTCACAGCACACGAACTGAAGCTGCCGTAGTACTAGACACTGGAGTTGTTGCCCCCTTGCTATTTAATACAAAAGAACGCGCACCTTCTGCCAAACATGACTCAGGGTTACACGAATATCCTCACTCGTCTGTGAACTTATATAAAGAAAGATTTAAGTGTTTCATTTATAAACATACGGTGTAGATCGCTCCTTGGCGCTTGGCCATGCAGGCACAAACTTTGTATGAAGTCGTGTGTATTGTCAGTATCACTTAATGAGCTTTTATACCGTATGTACCAATAAAAGCGGTTCATCATCTTCATTGATCTAGCTAGTCCTCAGTTAATTCTTTAGGACCCTGTTCACTTTCACTATCACCTCTACCATGGCACAGCAGAAAATGTTTCTTCTAACGTATCGTAATGGTAACAGAGAGAGGGATGCATGTGGCTTGACCTTCCTTGCAGTAGATTAGGACAACATCGTCAGAAATGAATCTCGAACGGCCTTGGCCGGAGAGAATCTGGATACCCTCAGGACTGGCTGAGTGGACAGTGGGCAGTAAGCCGACAAGGGATTGATTCACATATCATTGCGTGATCTTTGTATTGGAAGAGATAACTGAATAAAATATGTACTTTTTTACGAAGGACTGTGGAAAATCTTCAAAAGACACTTGTGAACGGTCCGCCCTCCACAAGGGTGTGGGATTCTTACCCACTAAAAACCACACACCCTTTTCCCGCGATGTGTTATCATCACCGCGGAACCGCTCTCGCATTACTTCAGGGTGATATCGTGCTTACTTTGTCTTTCAGATTTCTTCTTTCTTCATTTCTCCTTTGCGGACGTCCGTACGCTTCCAGATCCTACTTCTTCTGACGAAGGACATCCAACACATACACTGCCACGCGATCCCAGGATTCTGATTTCGTAGCATCGCAGAAATAATGTTATCTGCTGTCAGTTCTCCCAGTTCGGTTTCCACACATCTTTGTATCATCCAATGGCCGCACGCAAAGAAGGCGTGAAATACATCATCGGTGTTATCAGAGTATATGCATGCTGCATCACTCGCTCTGCCCACTCAATGCAGGAATTTCCGAAAATATCCATGTCCTGTTAGAAGCTGCATGAGGTAATAGTTGACTTCACCATGAACTCTTTCAACCCAGATATCCAAGCGTGGTATCAGTCGCTTGGTCCATTTACCCCGAGAGTCACTTTCCGATCTGAGTTGCCATCGCCTCATCCGCTGGTTGAAGGCACGCTTCTTTGCACATTTCTTTCCCAGCTCTCCTTGGGTACGCCAGATTTCTTGTCGCTCCAACGCAAGTAGATCTATTGGGGCTATTGCTGGCACCGTGAAGATTGCAGGTTCGGAAACCGTGCGGTACGCACATGCAATACGTAAAGCTGCTCTCCGTTTTACGGCAGCTATCCTTCTCAGATACCAAGCAAATCGCAAGGATTCAGCCCAGATTTCAGAACCATGTAATAATAATAATAATAATAATAATAATAATAATAATAATAATAATAATAATAATACATTATTACCATACGTACATACATTTTCTGTATAAACCCTTCTTTTTGAATGTTCAGTCTGCAAGCTTTTATGAATTAAGTGAGCCCTTCCATAGTCCGCTATTGTTGTAAGGGCCATTGTGGCTTCGTTTAGTTCTACGCCAATAATCATTTATAGCTGCCTCTGTGGATCAGTGGTAGAGTGTCGGCCTCCGGATCCCAAGATAGCGGGTTCAAACCCGGCAGAGGTAGTCGGATTTTTGAAGGGCGGAAAAAGTCCATTCGACACTCCATGTCGTACGATGTCGGCATGTAAAAGATCTCTGGTGGCACATTTGGTGTTTACCCGACAAAATTCATTAAATCTCAGCCATAGACGCCCAAGAGAGTTTCGGTTTGCTTGGTCTGCCATCTAGTGGGCCTAGAGTAAAACGGAACGTCGAAATTGACGAACAGACAGACAGATGGCGACAAATTGAAATGTCTGCACACGGTAGCTGAGGCCGTACGATTATTATTATTATTATTATTATTATTATTATTATTATTATTTATAAACAGAGCTTAATGATCATTTCTGTATACCAGGCAAGGTGTTGGCTAACATCTTAGAAAGGAGGGCGCGATCAGTGGTTGAGAGTAAGTTGGATGAAAACCAATGTGTTTCAGGCCACAGAGGGGCTGTCAGGATCAGACTTTCAGTATGCGCCAGGTAAATGAAAAATGCTACGAGAAGAATAGACAGTTATGTTTATGTTTCGTAGATCTAAAGAAGGCATATGGCAGAGTGCCGAGGGAAAAACAGTTCGTCATACTGGGGGACTGTAGGATTGAAGGTAGATTATTAAAACCAACCAAAGGCATTCGTGTTGACAATTGGGCTGCAGTGAGAATTGATGGTAGAATGAGTTCTTGGTTCAAGGTACTTACGGGAGTTAGAGAAGGCTGCAATCTTTCACCTTTGTTGTTCATAGTTTGCATGGATCATCTACTGAGGGGAATTAAGTGCCACGAAGAGATTCAGTTAGGTGGAAATGTAGTAAGGCGTTTAGCCTATTCGGACGAATTGGTCTTAATGGCAGTATGTGCTGAAAGCCTGCAGTCTAATATCTTGGAATTTGAAAATAAGTGTAGTGAGTATCATTTGAACATTAGTCTTTCCAAGACTAAAGTGATGTCATTAGGCAATAAACCTAAAATAATTGAATGTCAGGTTGAGAATACAAAGCTGGAACAGGGAGATTATTTCAAGTATTTGTATGTGTATTCTTCAAGTATGGTAGTACAGCGAGATTGAATCAAGGTGTAGCAAAACTAATTCAGTGAGATCGCAGTTGCTGTCAACAGTATTGTGTAAAACGGAAGTGAGATCAGTACGAAACTATCTTTACACCGGTCTGTTTTCAGACCAACTTAGCTTTACGGGAGTGAAAGCTGGGTGGAATCATAATATAGCCTATTATTCATAAATTAGAAGTAACAGACATGAAAGTAGCGAGAATTATCGCTGGTACTAACAGGTGAGAACAATGGCGGGAGGGTACTCGGAATGAGGAGATAAAAGCTAAGTTAGGAATGAACTCGATAAATGAAGCTGTCGCATCAACCGGCTTCGGTGGTGGGGTCATGTGATGTGAGTGGAGGATGGGAATAAGGAGAATAGGATAATACTTGTTATGGAGGGTAAGAGAGAGACAAAGACGACGATGGTCAGACTCAGTTTAATTGCCAATGCCCTCCTAACCGCTTGGGCCAGCAATCATTCTCAGTACCTTCTTGTCTGTTATTTACAGTTTATGAATAAGATATACTGAGTTCATCCAGCTTTCACTCTCATACAGCAAACTCAGACTAAAAACAGAGCGGTAAAAGGATCGTTTCTTCTCAGCTGTCTTCTTCCTTACAGAATAGTACTGACTGCAATATTTACAAGCGTTGCTGCTCTTTGATTCTATTTCACTTAGTTTTTGGGAGAATACACGTTCCAAATACTTGAACTGGTCTACCTGTTCCAGTTTTTGACTTTCAAGCCTCTTAAACTTCCCAACTGTATCATTTATTATTATTATTATTATTATTATTATTATTATTATTATTATTATTATTATTATTATTATTGTGTTTCAACAATGCCATTTTCCTTACCACATTGTGACATTAAAAGAAAGCCGTTTCAAACCATTGTACTGTTTAACAACAGTAACTGAAAATTAGCTACGCTAGAAAGCAAGAATTTCCTCCTATTCCCTTCAGTATGTACTAATATGTAGGGTAAGAATTTTCAAATATTTTTTCATAAATATTTTGGATGCCTTTGCTGACGAGATGTAGTGATTACAGTGCACTATGTCTTCTAGTATGGGCTAGAATAAATTTTGATAATTTCATTGACCTGTCTCAGTCTTATCCTTGGCTTTGACAATATGAAAGTGATTGAGGTATGAGCGATGCTAGTAATGCCATTGCTTATGCAGCCAGTCCCTGTTATGAATGGTGTGAAAATATCGCTCATAGGGTCGGTATGTGCATGTATTTCAGTGGGCTTGGCAGGCTGATATGCGATAGCAACTTCTGGCTCGGTGAGGAAAGCAATGGGAAACTACTTCACTACTCATTTCCCTAGTATGGCTCTTCAGTGACACCTAGGCCATCTATGACAGCTGTTTGCGGAGCTGTGGAGGATCAAACTAACCTTCGGGCTGAACACCCAACATATATACAAATATTTTGGAACATTTCGCCATGTTCTTGTAATGGTACTTTAAGTAAGGGAAGAAAACATTATCGGACCTAACCCTTAAGATATTTTAATGCTATCTCATGCATGAACATATTTTCATCGTTCCAACTCTCTCAGACTTTCGTTGGAGCACATGTCGTACTGTAGCTACTGCTTGATGTGCTCGGGCACGCCCAGACAATGAGCAGTGCGGTCGTTAGCGAGGTATTCTCACCTTGAAACAATCGATTGCCGTAGGCGTACACACACACACACACACTGACTGTACGTAGTGGACTCCACTGGCTACGTTCCATGAACGATACACTTGTTATCCGAGCAATGTGTTCCGTATTATATGGTTGCATCTTACGTGTTCAATCTTTATTATTATTATTATTATTATTATTATTATTATTATTATTATTATTATTATTATTATTATTATTATTATTATTATTATTATTTGACTGAGCTGAATAGCTCAGAGGCTAAAGCCGTGGCCTTTTGAGCTCAGGTTGGTAGGTTCGATCACGACCTAGTCCGTTGGAGTTTGAAGGTGCTCAAATACGCCAGCTTCATATCAGTAGTTTTACTGGCACGTAAGAAAAACTCTTGCGGGGTAAAGTTCCGGCAATTCAGCGTCTGTGAGGACCGTAAAATATTTAATGAGATGTAAACCAATAGTACTATTATTATTATTATTATTTTTATTATTATTATTATTATTATTATTATTATTATTATTATTATTATTATTATTATTATTATTATTATTATTATTATTAAAATGTTAAAACTTCGTTATAACTTCCGACACAGGTAGGTTTTATGGTGACTATGAGACAGGAATGGGATAGGAGTGGAAAGGAATCGACCGTAGCCTAAATTTAGGCACAGCCCCAGCACTTGCCTGGTGTCAAAGTGGTAAACCATATTTGTCGGGTAAGTTCCCTGCATGATACGGGACACATGAATGAAGCATTGCATTCAGAAGGCAGTGGATTCTAATCCCACCATCGGTATATATAAAAACGAACTTCTCCAGTTTCTTATCGATCGGATTCTCTCCGGTTCTCTTTCCCATCTCAGCGCCGACGGAAACCTGTCTGCGTTTGTGCGACACTAAACCGGCCAAAAAGAAAACTATTGTAAATGTTTAATATTTCTACGAAATTTCTTTTCAGATGAGAAATGTGATATCCCGAACGAGTTGGCCGTACGGTTAGGGGTGCGGGGCTGTGAACTTGCATTCGGGAGATAGTGGGTTCGTACCCCACTGTCGGCGACGCTGACGACGGTTTACCGTGGTTTCCGATTTTCACACCAGACAAACGCTGGGGCTGTATCTTAATTGAGGCCACGGCCGCTTCCTTCCCACTTCTAGCCCTTTCCTATCTCATCGTCTCCATAAGACCTATCTGTGTCGGTGCGACGTAAAGCCAATTGTAAAAAAAGAAATGTGACACGCACCAATCGGCCAATTACTACAAGTTGAAACGTGAATCACTGGAAAACCATTTCACTAATACCGGGCGAATTGGCCGTGCGGTTAGAGGCGCGCGGCTGTGAGCTTGCATCCAGGAGATTGTGGGTTCGAGTCCTACTGTCGGAAGCACTGTATATGGTTTCCCGTGGTTTCCCATTTTTACACCAGGTAAATGCTGGGGCTGTACCTTAATTAAGGCCCTGGCGGTTTCCTTACCACTCCTAGCCCTTTCCTATCCTATCGTCACCATAAGACTTATCTGTGTTGGTGCGACGTGAAGCCACTAGCATTTCACTGTTGATCGACGAAGAGATTTGAACTCATACCCTCATGATCAGATGAAATGTTTCTATCATGGGCACTGGTTTTTCTTGTGGTTCTTGGCCTATGTAACATCCATTGTAAAATCATACAAAATAAGTATTCACTAAGTGACATTAATCTTCAACGAACTTTAATGTTTGGTTTGAGATCTTAAACGGTGCTAATCTTATTTGGAATCCATGTCTTATTAAAATTCCACCCAGAGTCGTACGTCTGAACAATGTGTCTTTTATTTATAATCTCTCGAAGGTTAAGTAGTCGGAGTCATCGCTCCGTATACTCGTTTGATGTAGTGCTACTTTCCATGACCCCCTTTTGCTGTGCCAGTTTGTTTCATCTGAACATTGTTACTGCACCCTGCAGCCCAAATATATTAACTTTGAACTTCTTTCACAATTAAATAGTCCCCTATTCTTCCCTAAAGTTCTACCCACTTAAAAACACCAAGCCTTTCCTTGTACAGCGTATTTCATACTCTGTCATGTTGTTTAAGACACCCAAACAGGAGCTTGAAATATTTTTAATAATAATAATAATGCTATTGGCTTTACGTCCCACTAACTACTTTTACGGTTTTCGGAGACGACGAGGTGCCGGGATTTAGTCCCGCAGGAGTCCTTTACGTGTCAGTAAATCTACCGACACGAGGCTGACGTACCTGAGCATCTTCAAATACCACCGGACTGAGCCAGGATCGAACCTGCCAAGTTGGGGTCAGAAGGCCAGCGCCTCAATCGTCTGAGCCACTCGGGCCGGCTTAAATATATACATATTTTGTATGCTATGGCTTTAGTCTCTTTTGACCACAAACTACATATTAGACTTTACAACATATGTTACCGAACGAGTGGCTGCGAGGTTTGGGAGATTGTAGATTCGAACACCACTACTGGCACTCCTGAAGACGGTTTCCCATTTTCACACCAAGCAAATGCTGGGGCTGTACCTTAATCTAGGCTACTATTGATTCCTTCCCACCGAGCTCGATGGCTGCAGTCGCTTAAGTGCGGCCAGTATTCACTATTCGGGAGATAGTGGGTTCGAACCCCACTGTCGGCAGCCAAGGTGGTTTTTCGTGGTTTCTCATTTTCACACCAGGCAAATGCTGGGGCTGTACTTTAATTAAGGCCACAGCCGCTTCTTTCCCAGTCCTAGCCCTTTCCTGTCCCATCGTCGCCATAAGACCTATCTGTGTGGGTGCGACGTAAAGCCATTAGCAAAATAAAAATTCCTTCTCACTCCTAGACCTTTCCTTTCTCTTCGTTGCCGTAAGACCTATCTGTGTCGGTACAATGTAAGGCAAATTATATTTTTAAAAAGTACGTTAAGTTACTCTACACAGTAACGATTGATCGACTGAATGATGAATAGATGCATGGATGAATTGGAAGAGAGAAAACGAGGATGACATACAATTTTAAACACATGGGGAGCTAAGGATTTTTAATTGACACTGACTCATTTACATACTCTCTTCACGATGGATGGTTAGTAAAACATTTATTTCAAATTTGAAAATTAATGTCGGCTACATATTTCAATGAAATGAAAACCTACAACCTGTTTTCCAGTCAGTGACTGGATCAGGAATGGAATGAACACCCCATCTTGCGGCGAGGATAGGAATTGTGCCGGCTGCCGAGGCCTGTCGCACTCCCCTGGGGCAATGATTAATGACTGACAGATGAAATGAAATGATACTGGAGAGTGTTGCTGCAATGAAAAATGACAGAGAAAACCGGAGTACCCGGAGAAAAACCTGCCCCGCCTCCGCTTTGTCCAGCACAAATCTCACATGGAGTGACCAGGTCGGTTACATATTTTAATATAGCATCGCATTCTTTTTCTCTCTTGTGGTCAAGAGGCTTTGAGTGTCGAACCTGAATTGTAGATTTAACTGTCATAGCATTGTCACAAATGAGGGTTGTTGAGCTCCTTGGAATGTACCGGGTGCTTCACATACATACTACGCAGTAGAATGGGTGCTCTGCCTGGCCCACTGTGACGCACGAAACGGCTACACACAGCAACGTGAAGTCGGAGAAGTTGCCGGGTGTTGGAGGGGCAGTAAACTAACCGGGAACTCGATTTACTGAAATGCTGGGTGAAGTTTCTGTGCATTGCTCAGGGTACAAAAAGCTCTACCATTTAAACATTCCGTCTAGTCAAATTCATATCAACGTTGTGTGAAATACGAACTTGTGGATATGCTGCTTGTACGGTATTTAGAGAGTACCATTGCAAGGAACGGCAGGTAGCTGCGCTTTATACATAGCAATATTCAGACACATGGCAGTATATTCGGGAATGTAGAGAGGAGACTACATCAGCGTTTCATGTGGCAACTCGTTCAGTGAAAATACCGTAAATAGATCTATGAATATGGTGAGAGAATCCCTTGTCGCAGAGTACGAGCTGTGGCACACACGCTGGGAATACATCATGTTAAAATGCATATACAAACAAACCCCACAGCATAACAGCCCTGGTGGGCTCTGGCCTACCAAGTGACCGTTGCTGAGATTAAAGGCCTACTGATTACGAGATGAAGCTTGATCACCGTGACTTATCCCTTCGGTCGTTGTATTTGACTGTCTAGTCCATGGGTGCCATCTCTGAATAGTTCTCACGTAAGCTGAGTGGACTTAGAACCAGCTCTCAGATCTAGGTATAAAACTCCAAGACTTGACCTGGAATCGAACCCCGGACTCCGGGGAAGAGGCGGACTTATTGCTCTAGACCGCATTTCTAGCGTTAAAGTGCATGGAATGGTTAAACATAATCTGCAATGGCATCTGTTCAAACGACACAACTCAGCGCCTGCAACCGAATGACCATGCCTTGTATGGGTGGATCGCTGAATAAGTATCACACAACTGGGCAAAAATTACGTTTGTTAATTAAATGCCGTTCATTTATCTATGTGCCAGCTGTAATACCCGTCGTTGATGAGGCAATCATTTAGCATGTGCACCGTTTTTGTTGATATTGGGTAATTATGTTTTTACTTTATTATCATATCACTAGCAATGTTAAGCTAGTAGTAAGCTCAACCTATAGTATTGTAAACTGTAAGCCGTAGTATTTAGCACCGGAAATACTTAAGTTGTGTGTGAATTTGTATATGATGATGCTGGATTTACAATTTTAAACAAGTAGTAGTACTTCTTGTAATATTTTCTTTCCATGGAATTGCTTGTTTTTTAGTTGTTGTTGTTGTTGGGTAATTATGTTTTAACTTTATTATCACTTGTAATGTTAAACTAGAAGTAACCTCAAGCAAGTTTAGATATCCCCAAATTATTATCATATCATTATTATTGTTTTTATGAGCATAATCCATTATTTTCTCAAATATTTCCATATCTCTTTCCTCTCTTCCAGGCCTATATGTTTCTATAATTCCCACCTCGTTCGTATCATCACAAACTAATTTTATCCCTAATATTTCATCCCTTTCGTCGGTAAACCATTAGTGAGCAATAGGTTCCCTTCACCAGAATAAACACCCCCCCAGCCATTTTATCTCTTCGGTCTCTACGATAGACTGTATACCCTTCTGAAAATACTTCTTTCTCACCCACCTCTTCTCTCAACCATGATTCTACTCCTATCATCACACCAGTCTCATAAGATTCCATCAGTGTAGGGAATTTTAACTGCTTATTTACTAAGCTTTGAGAGTTTCCCAAGAGCAATCTCAGACCTTCTTCCTCCCTAAAAATTGACTGTTGCTATTGGGTAACTTGAAATTCCTTACTTTGCTGAGTTTCATTTTCTAGTTGACTGAGCCAGCTTGAAGTACAACTGACTCTTTCTACTAGTTTTTCTGGAAGGTATTATAACCCAAGGGAGTTGCCTTTTTTTTTTACAGTACATATCTTATGATTACTAACGAGAACAATATTTGCAATCTTTCGTTTACCAGAATTGTATAGGTGAAGGCCATGTTTTGTGTACCAGTGTCTCTCGAAACTGCTGCATTCAATTACCTGAGTATTACCAAAATTTTTACAAATTTAAATTTAACCATATCTCTATTAACTTTGTTCACTTCAATATTCAGACACGAGTCTCTACTCAAATCATGCCCATAGGGCACGTTCACTACAAAGACGTTAGCGTAAGTCAGAATAGTGTACATTTAAGATGAGAACTGACATTCTTGGCGTCTTTGTGAGCTGCGTCGTTCGTTCCGCCGATGATCACTACCGTATCACGACTTCCGAGATTTCTTGCTTCCTGCTCTGTGTTTTCCAGTACCTTCTTGATTGGGGCCTTAGGATAGATGACGGCTGATGCTGCAATATCTTCATTGTTCATTTCCTTCACAATTCCTCTCGCCTGGCTCTCACTAAATGTAAGAATGTTCGACACTTTCGCCGGTGCACTGTGTGTACAATTTCACATACAACTTAAGTATTTCCAATGCTTAACGCTGCGGCTTACAATACTATAGGTTGAGCTTACTGCTAGCTTAACACTACAATTAATAATAATAATAATGTTATTTGTTTTACGTCCCACTAACTACTTTTTTAAGGTCTTCGGAGACGCCGGGTTGCCGGAATTTAGTCCCGCAGGAGTTCTTTTACGTGCCAGTAAATCTACCGACACGGGGCTGTCGTTTTTGAGCACCTTCAAATACCACCGGACTGAGCCAGGATCGAACGTGCCAAGTTGGGGTTAGAAGGCCAGCGCCTTAACCGTCTGAGCCACTCAACCCGGCAACACTACAATTGATAATAAAGTAAAGTTAAAATATAACTACCCAACAACACCAACTACAACAACAGGAGTACAACAAGCAATACCATGGAAAGAAAGTATTATAAGAAATACTACTAGTTTAACATTCTGAGTCCATTATCATCATATACAATTTCACACACAAATTCACAGAGTTGTACGCAACCGTCTGCGACGAACTTAGGGAGGCAGTTTTCCCAATAGCAGTATTTATACCGGTACTCATTTTTATTATCTTACCATGGTTTTGGATAATTTTAAACAATAACATGTATCATGCTTATTTATTGATTGTAACTATGGTTTTGTATGAAATTGTCAGATAGTCTCAAAATTCTTGTATCATCGAAATGTGGGAAGGAGACTCATGCAGTATATGACGCTATGGCGGCGCTACAATGAGACGTACTGGACAGGATGGGGAGTGTGTTAGTTTGCCATTGCTTTCCTTATAGAATCAGAAAGTGCTATTGCAGTACAAATGATCTTCTGAGTAGCACTTTTCTCAGCAATTAGTACAGTAATCGTACTCTGAACGTCTTTACTGAGCACCACCAGTAATTTCCTTACCGCCACACCTATAAATGAGTCTGGCAAGGAAAGTGTATCAATTTCTCGCTTAAAATTTTGACGAAACTTTCACACTTGAAAGGGATGTAAATATTAAAAACTGGGGCGAAGCCCTATGTTTGGCAATCGTATCTGAGGGTAAGTAGGAAACGATGAAATGTTATCATCCACTTGAAGTATTTATTTGTCAGTATACTGTAGACTATTTGCTAGAAGACCAGATGACTGTATAAGGTTTAATGAGCACGTTTGTAACTCTCTTGACAGATTTTTTAAATTATGGAAATGAATTGCTATATTTAAAACCAGTTAAGCTCCCCCAAATATGCGCCCACGTTATGGTATGCATGGACAGCAACTCGTTTTCTTTTTAACCACGTACAAATAAAGACGCCGCCTCTGTGGTGTAGTGGTTAGCGTGATTAGCTGCCACCCCCGGAGGTCCGGGTTCGATTCCCGGCTCTGCCACGAAATTTGAAAAGTGGTACGAGGGCTGGAACGGGGTCCACTCAGCCTCGGGAGGTCAACTGAGTAGAGGTGGGTTCGATTCCCACCTCAGCCATCCTCGAAGTGGTTTTCCGTGGTTTCCCACTTCACCTCCAGGCGAATGCCGGGATGGTACCAAACTTAAGGCCACGGCCGCTTCCTTCCCTCATCCTTGCCTATCCCTTCCAATCTTCCCATCCCCCTACAAGGCCCCTGTTCACCATAGCAGGTGAGGCCGCCTGGGCGAGGTACTGGTCATACTCCCCAGTTGTATCCCCCGACCAAGAGTCTGAAGCTCCAGGACACTGCCCTTGAGGCGGTAGAGGTGGGATCCCTCGCTGAGTCCGAGGGAAAAGCCGAACCTGGAGGGTAAACAGATGATGATGATGATGATGATGACAAATAAAGACGTGTTTCAAAATATACTCGGAATCAACTTCTAGGATAAGGTGTCATAAAGTGCAACAACATATGAATTCTTTAGAAATTTTACCTTCCACTTATTTCTCGTTCTATACAAGCAATGGCTGGAAAGGGATTTGATAATTAGGTGACAACTACCAGAGAAAAAACATTTAATAACAAAAAATCTTGGGAATGCTCATAGTGCCATTATCAGCCATTGTTAAGAATTGTGGGTGTAAGGAGGTTACATGCTGGGATAACATGGGTTGCTATAGGTTATAGGTGATAAACAATATAAATTAATTGCGGTGTAAATTGAAAATGAATCTGAAAGTGTTGATACCTTGCCAACATTAAATCTGCTTATTGGTATGGAAGGCAGCCAAGAAGATCGTGGTATTACTTGAGTTTCTTCCAAACTCCTAGGGTGAATGCCATATGAGCAAAACTGACCGGGGATTACCGTGACATAATCGCAAAAATGCAGGTTATTGTACCGTAAAAATTCAAGTTGCAGTACCGCAGTACACAGTGGCTCTAAGCTCTAACTGTGGCATTATAAATCATTCGTAAAAAGGAAGATTGAGTCTATCATAAATTTATCAAGCCGTCTTTTAATTTCTGAATTTACGAACAGTGCTAGTGCAGCATGGGACTTAAGAGCCACAGCAGCTCTGAAGAAATGAAATGGCGTATGGCTTTTAGTGCCGGGAGTGTCCGAGGTCATGTTCGGCTCGCCAGTTGCAGGTCTTTCGATTTGACTCCCGTAGGCGCCCTGTGCTTCGTGATGAGGATGAAATGATGATGAAGACAACACATACATCCAGCCCTCGTGCCATCGAAATTAACCAATGATGGTCAAAACTCCTGCCCCTGCCGGGAATCGAACCCGGGACCCCTGTGACCAAAGGCCAGCACGCTAACCATTTAGCCATGGAGCCGAACAGCTCTGAAGGAAATGAGTGCTATGACGAATCCTTTGGAGAATGCAGTAGACGCCACATTTCTAGTGTAAGGCAAGCCTTAATGATTATTTGCGCTAATGATAGATCAACTTTTGCGGTACTGAAACCATACCCATTTGCGTAAATGCAACGTACTTTTGCATAAAAGTGCTGCACCGAACTCCTAATATCTAAAATATTAGCCGGTGTCAGATTCATAACAAACTCGTGTTATCGAACTAATGCCACCAACATGCCCTTAATGTGACATGTAATCTCCTTGCGCCCGTAAGTCTTATCGAAACAGTTCTGTGTAATGGCCGATAATTTAATAAAACCAACCCCATGGAGCTACAGCCCTGAAGGGCCTTGGCCTACTAAGCGACCGCTGCACAGACTGAAGGCCTGCAGATTACGAGGTGTCGTGTGGTCAACACCGTTATTCGTGGCTTTCTAGACCGGGGCCGCAATCCCACCGCCAGATAGCTCCTCGATTCTGATCACGTAGGCGGAGTAGACCTCGAAGCAGCCCTTAGATCCAGATAAAAATTCCTGACCTGGCCGGGAATCGAACCCAGTGCCTCCGGGAAAGAGACAGGCACGCTACCACTACACCACGGGGCCGGCAATGGCCGATAATGGCGGTGAGATTTCCTTAATACAACGAACATTTTTAGTTGCTTATATCTCCGGTATGTGTTACCTGACCTTCAAATCACTTTCCGGTCATTGCCACTATATACGAGGAATCAGTAGAAGGTAACAATTCTAAAGAATTAACGCGGTACCTGTCCGGCTCCATAACTAAATGGTTAGCGTGCTGGCCTTTGGTCACAGGGGTCCCGGGTTCGATTCCCGGCAGGGTCGGAAATTTTAACCATCATTGGTTAAAGCCGCTGGCACGGGGGCTGGGTGTATGTGTCGTCTTCATCATCATTTTATCCTCATGACGACGCGCAGGTCGCCTACGGGAGTCAAATCAAAAGACCTGCATCTGGCGATCCGAACTTGTTGTTGGGCACTCCCGGCACTAAAAGCCATACGCCATTTCATTTTTCAACGCAGTACCTTACGACACCATAACCGAGCTTCCAAACAAGTAGGCTACAAGTTCTTTATCTCCAGAATGTGAAGACATTGAATTTATCGGTGTTCTTGGTGCGAGAAGCAGCTGTGTTTCCAGTCCTGCATTGTGACAGTCCATCATCGTGATGTGAAGTGAATATAGAGTAAAGAACTTTGAATCTGTTTCTTCTTTGTTTGTTTCGTTATCATCTGTTACACATTTATACAGCGGTGTATGAGGCAAGAGATTATTACAACTGACAGTAAGGTATATAAAAGCCCGTTCTTATTGCATCATGATAATTTAATGTACACAAAATTACATCACATATTCAATTTATATAAGTAAATATTTAGTTAGGCCGCCTCCGTGGTGTAGTGGTTAGTGCGATTAGCTGCCACCCCTGGAAGCCGGGGTTCGATTCCCGGCTCTGCCACGAAATTTGAAAAATGGTACGAGGGCTGGAACGGGGTCCACTCAGCCTCGGAAGGTCAAGTGAGTAGAGGTGGGTTCCATTCCCACCTCAGCCATCCTGGAAGGGGTTTTCCGTGGTTTCGCACTTCTCCTCCAGACAAATGCCCGGATGGTACCTAACTTAAGGCCACGGCCGCTTCCTTCCCTCTTCCTTGTCTATCCCTTCCAATCTTCCCATCCTCCTACAAGGCCCCTGTTCAGCATAGCAGGTGAGGTCGCCTGGGCGAGGCACTGGTCATCCTCCCCAGTTGTATCCCCCGACCCAATGTCTCACACTCCATGACACTGACGTTGGGGCGGTAGAGGTGGAATCCCTCGCTGAGTCCGAGGGAAAAGCCAACGCCTGAGGGTAATCAGATTAAGAAAGAAAGAAATATTTATAGTTTCCTCCATAGGCTAAGTCGTACTGGAAGTAAGTTGGCCACGTGGTTTAGGTCACGTAACCATGAACTTGCACTCAGGGGATAGTGGGTTCGAACCCCACTGTCGGCAGCCCTGAAAATGGTTTTCTGTGGTTTCCCATTTTCACACCAGGCAAATTCTGGTTCTGTAGCTTGATTTTTTTAAATGCTTTTTATTCGGGGCGTCGACCTAAGAAGATCTTTTGCCCCTACTTTGCACCATATGTTTTGAACCTGCGTGTACTCGTACTTGGAAATGGCGGAAGTGTAAAGTGTTGAATGTGAGGAAGGGAAAATTAAGGACGACACAAACACCCAGTCCCCAGGCCAGGGATATCGATTCCGGGGCCGCCGGGTGACAGCCGGACGCGCTGCCCCCTACACTACGGGGCCGGACTGTAGCCTGATTAAGGCCACGGTCGTTTCCTTCCAAATCCTAGCCTTTTTCTATCCCATCGCCGCTTTAAGACCTGTCTGTGTCAGTGTGACTTAAAACAAACAGTAAAAGAAGAAAAGGGAAAGTGTGGTATCGATACCAGTTTTTCTAAATTACCACATATATTTGCCCTATATTTTAAACAGTTTTATATATATTATATATTCTAGGACAACATGTATCCAACCCTACATTAGTTGAAGTAGTGCTTACTTTATTTTATCATACTTTCTTTCACCACATAATCTATTCCATTTATTCTTTCGGCACAAATCCATAAAGAAGTAGTAAAATATATAGCCGTAATTCTACAATATGATATAAAAAATAATTAAAATTATCTTCCAAAACAAAATTTATTTAGTTATCCAATCACAGTTTTATTTATCGCCCAGGCTTCAAGGTGAGGATTTTCGTACAACCCTATTTATGTTAAATTGACGCTTTCGCGGCCCATACTTATAAACATGATATAGGCTTTTTAGGATTATGTCGTGTCAAGAAAATAAGGTGAAATTCTTTACGTTTCGCAGAGAACTTTGCTCTGCGTCTTCAGAAGAAAATCTCAGCTGTTCTGTCTTACCCACACTATATATTGCAGGTCCAGGATTATACGGAAAGCTGTGGAAATACGTAGAAATCCTAACGATTTCAACAGGGGCACTATCAATTATGTAACACGTGGTTGCCAGCCATTAAGGATTTACATAGTTAGTTCCCTTCCCTCCCCCTTCACTATTGTTATTTCGTTTTGGTGTTTTCCAAATTCGTACGTTCCTCGTCACCAGATGTTTCATTCCAGGCTGGTGTCAGTGCCCCCCTCTCAGACTGATTCTGATGGTGCCGTCAGCTTCATCTTACCGCGTACGGTGAGCCATCTGGTGACGAATGAACGTACCACTTACACTTCTATTACTAACGTCTAAATTCAAACTTTCGTTCTTGGAGAAGTCTTCCTCGTGAATAGTCGAGATTTTCTACTGAAGACGCAGAGCAAAGTTCTCAGCGAAACGTAAAGCATTTCACCTTATTTTATTGACACGGCATAAGCCCAAAAAAGTCTATATCATGTCTATAACCATATTTATGTTTGGAGAGGTTGAGAAATCCTGTATTTGTCAAACATGTTCGATCAGGACTATTTATTTCACATGTTAAATTTTTATTGCTATCCTGAGTGGGAACTTCATACACTTTCCTTGTGAGATTTTGCTATGGTTTGTGCCAAGAGACTGATGCAGACATACA
Organism: Anabrus simplex; assembly: GCF_040414725.1. NCBI lineage: Eukaryota > Metazoa > Arthropoda > Insecta > Orthoptera > Tettigoniidae > Anabrus > Anabrus simplex. Next base: position 508,145,191 of record NC_090265.1, read on the forward strand.
GCTTCTACCAAAAAAATAGACACTGGTAGGGTACCCTGTAGTGTAAACATTTGCAATGAATAGATGTGCTCTTAGATGACTACCAAAATATTAGTCCCTAGGTACTCGAAGGCATCAATTGGGTTCTGGTATTCTAGAAATAAAATTGGAGATTTATTTTAGCATTGAACTTCCGGAAGTTAGATCCACGCGGCTGTTCTGGCACGCAGCCACCCTCCTGGTGCAGGTGTTTTATAATATATGACCATGACTGCAGAAGATCTGGAGAAATTTCTGAATGGTATGGACAAAGTCTTGGGTAAGGAGTACAAGATGAAAATAAATAAGTCCAAAACAAAAAGTAATGGAGTGCAGTCGAACGAAGTCAGGTGATGCAGGAAATATTAGATTAGGAAATGAAGCCTTAAAGGAAGTAGATGAATATTGTTACTTGGGTAGTAAAATAACTGACGATGGCAGAAGTAAGGAAGAAAAAAAATGCACCCTAGCATAAGGAAAGAAGACCTGTTAAGAAAATAAATTTGCTCGCTTCGAACATTGATATAGGAATTAGAAGGATGTTTTTGGAAGATTTTTGTCTGGAGCGTGGTATTGTATGGAAGTAAAACATGGACGAAAACCAACCCAGAAAGAAATATGATAGAAGCCTTTGAAATGTGGTGTTACAGAAGAATGCTGAAGGTGAGATAGGTAGATTGAATGACTAATGAAGAGATACTGAATCGAATTGGTGAGAGGAGATCGATTTGGCTAAATCTGACCAGAAGAAAAGACAGAAAGGACACATTTTAAGACACCCAGGACTTGTACAGTTGGTTTTCATCATCAGCAGCAGCAAGTTGCTTTACGTCGCACCGACACAGATAGGTCTTATTGCGACGATGGGACAGGAAAGGGATAGGAGTGGGAAGGAAGCGGCCGTGGCCTTAATCAAGATACAGCCCCAGCATTTGCCTGGTGTGAAAATGGGGAAACCACTGAAAACCATCTTCAGAGCTGCCGACAGTGGGGTTCGAACCCACTATCTCCCGAATACTTGATGCTGGCCGCACTTAAGCGACTGCAGCTATTGAGCTCGGTCACAGTTGGTTTTTGAGGGAAGTGTAGGCTGTAAGAACGGTCAGGGTAGATCAAGGTATGAATTTTGAAAATTAGATTAGAGCAGATGGAGGATGCAAGAGTTACGTAGAAATGAAAAGGTTAGTACAGGATAGGGTGGCGTGGAGGGCTGCATCAAACCAGTCTATGGACTGATGACTCAAACAACAAACATGACCAAGGAATATCAAACTGCGTCCGTCAGCGACCAGTCTGGCGTGACGCTCGTTAGAAACACGGCACTTCTGAAGAGGGGTGAAAAGTTATCAAAAATGTGGCCTTCCTCTTTCAGAAGAATGTTTCATCCATGGACTTATTTTCATTGTTGCTCCGTTTCACGGTTAGCGGCATCGCAGTAATCAGCCCTGTGAAATAATCTTCACAAAGCTGCATCTTTACACATTCATTGTCAAGATCTCGGAATCTGAATTTGATTTGTTCAGATATCAGGCACAGCTGCGCCCACATGATTTTATTTATGCAGGGATCGAAAACTGAGGTTAGGGATGCCTGTATTGTATGCAACCATTGCAGTACGATGTATGTTTTGTAAGAGTATGAAAGTAACATGTTTACACTCACTGAGAAAAACCAAGCGATCTCTTGTACGTAAGAGCGTCAAGCCTCTGCTATGGCTTTTTGTAGCAAATTACTTCTTGTCCCAGTGCTCAATATACGATTACATTTATCGAGGCCCTACTTTGCGTTGTACTATTATGTTAGTAAAGTGACAAGTATCGTTCAACAGAGTTTGTAGGGAGTTATCACTTAAAGCCGTTCTGAAAGCTTAAACGTACAGTACACATAATTTAACACTGTATACAAGACATGAAACAATTTCATTGTAAAGGTATGTTTTCGGTATTATACACTAAGCTTCTGTCTTCTTGCTTGAAATATATTGTGTGTACTTTAACGTTGCCATCGCTACATTAGAATAAAACAACTTCGGCCGATCACTTCATGACCCAAAATGAAGTATCCGCGTAAAAATCTGTCTTTGAGAGCAAGGTCGCCCTAACAGAAAGAACACATAAACGAGATTTTTTACAAGTTAATACACGAGTTTATATCCATTTTGACAATAAAACAAGTTTCCTTATGTTAATGTTCCTATGCGAATGTGTAAATGAAAATGAACCTTACCGTTCCGTACTGTAGGAATATGTGTTTTCGTGACGTATTTCTGCACTCCTACAGAATAATGTATTGAAGGTCCTTTTTCCTTTAGCATAGAAAAATGAGCACAACGAAAATTGTTCTAATGGACTGCATATCTAATATGTGGCTAGGAGGCGTGACCAGTCTTAAGGCAAAACGCGGATAGGAACAGAATTGTCAGATACGTGGTATTAGAACTGGGCAGTTGATAGATTATTCCGGATCACCTCAAATTAGGGGAGAGTTTCTCATACATGCATTTTATTTTCCTTACTACAGTTAATTTGTCTATTACTACATTAAACATAAATTTTCCAAATTATCACACATTTTTGTCCTAGATGTTAAACAGTTTTATACATTCTACCCCTCATTAGTTGAATTAGTGCTTACTTTATTTTCTCTTATTGACTCTTGCCACATATTTTTTAATATACGAAAAATTCCCGTCCTAACCGGTGCGGCACTCTTTATTTAATAGTTTTACAATTGTATTAAATTATTTCTCTCCTTCCATTTTTTAATTTGGATTCACTACCCAGATATTTTACCCTGTCTCTCTACTTACTCTTAACAAATGTGCCTCTTCCATTATTTCTCCACAAACGATGATTTTCTTCATGTTTCTCTCGTTGACCCTTATTCTTACGTATACTGTAGGTACCCATTCACCACTACATCATACCTTTTACTTCTCTATTCGTAAGTAATCCTTCCTTTACTGACAAATTTTTGGTAATTTGACAGAATTCCAGTAATGTTCTTTTGGTGCTACATTCCTACATGAACATCTGATTTTCAGTATCTTTCACTCAGCTTCTTGTCTTCATTCTGTCAGCTATATGTTGTTTCCATTTCCTAAAACATGCGTCATGCTGTAAATAGTTTCGATGTTTTATTGCATATACGACCCCCTCCCTAACAGCATCCGATCGCTTTATCTGGATCTACAGGCTACTGCGAAATGCAACATTTTACACGTCTCTCTTGGAACTCGTTTCGTTCTATGATGGAAGGTTCATTTGCGATCCCTTCCCTCCCTTAGAAGGACTAACACTGGAAACCTTTATCATAAATTATTCGCACTTTATGTTGTATCATCTCGTCTCCGTACTATTGTATGCGGTAAGTGGAGAACTTGAAAACTAAATATCATTTTGAATAACATTCACTGTTGACCATGTCAAAAGTAGGTGTGTGTGTTACATTGCCCTCCCCCCCCCCCTCTATTTACAGTCTACACCCATAAAATTTAAGAATAATACAAGTAAGTGAGGCTAATTCTCATTGAGCCATGACGGTACATGATGAGCATTTACGCGTACAGTAATTTTATACTATGCATTTTTGTTTAATGCATCTGTGCAAATTAACTGACTTAATATTCTTGTAGCCTGATGAAAATGAATGAAAATCCACAGCCTGTTTCCAGTCATTTGACCGGGTTAGGAATGGAATGAATGAAGCTCCCATCTAGCGGCGAGGATAGGAAATGTGCCGGCTGCCGAAGCCTGTCGCACTCCTTTGGTTGTAGCCTGATATCAGTCTATATTAAACGGAAGCGAGGGCACTTGTATGTATCTAAAATACTTCTGATTCTGAAAAGAAGTGTATATTCTAACGCTTGAACTATTGTTATTTCAACAAAATCGTTACCATTTCAAAATAACATCTAAGTTAACTGTATGTTGAAAAGGAAATTGATTTTAAAGAAGAACTGTGAATTTAGTGACCAATGTACCTATGTGCAAGTGGGGCCAGTGTACAAATCTGTGGCTAAAATCTGAAGTTTTGAAAAGAAAATATATTTTCCTTGATAACCGTGATGCCCATTCCTATCCTTTCAACCTTTTAAAAACATTTATCGATAAAGAAACCATTTAAAGATATTACTGCCGAAGTAAAGGAAAGACGATAAGCTGAGTTCAATAATTTTATGCCGGAAGAAGGCATCATCCATAAAATCTGTTGAGGAAATATGAATTGGAGAAGGATTGAGAACTGAAATTATTACTTTTTACAAGTTAATTTCAGTTGACCATTAGCTCTAGCTGATCTGAGATCTTAACAAAAGGAACCGGTTCAAACTTCCAAATAGAACATTAAACTTCTTAACCAGGGGATTATGTCTATGATTGTTACTGCGAGTTAACCAGTATAACCTGCCAAATAGAACATTAAACTTCTTAACCAGGGAATTATGTTGATGATTGTTACTGCGAGTTAAACAAATGCAAGCCATTATATTTCCTTCCCTGGCCTGTACATAAAAGGAGCGCTGGTGATGGTAACGCCCGACACGGCACAGGCAATGGCTAATTTAAGAGTTTTATGACTTCTATCGGAGCTCAATACGACCTCGTTCAATCAAGAATAAACCTTTATGACTCGAATGAGAGCTACATCACCATGTTTTGCTCTCTCTTTCCTTTCTGTGCTTTACGCTAGAGCTGACATGAGTAGAAAGGTTGAAGAGACACCAGTATTTTGTATAAGATAGTTTAATCACAAACGGAAGGTCACACCCTGTTTGATGTATACCATTAGCCGCCATTAGTATTACGAGCTTTAAGCATCAGTGCAATTTACCTCGTATGGGAAGGGCGGGATTGCTGGTAATTTCTTAGCATAAATAATAGAGATCTTCTGGATACTGAGAAGGTACAAGAAGTTCCTCATATGGTATTTATTTCTTCTTCTTCTATTTTGGCCGACATTGGACCATGGTAAACAACTGAATTGCTTATTAGTCCTTTTTTTCGTCTTCCAAAACTACTTCATCATTTCGCTGTGGTTCCTCTCCTCTGACGATATGTTCTTCGACTTTTCATTTTGCTTATCCTGGAACCCCTTGAATATATCAATTTTAGCTAGAAGCATAGTCTATATCTATTGGATTGATGCCAACTTCCTCCATGTCCTTTTTGTTTCTTCTACCCATTTAGCAGTTGCTTTTAATTTGATGATCTAGTTAAAGCTTTTCTTTGTTAGTCGAATCACATTCAGTATTTATTTATTTACAGACCGATATATCCATTTATCAAACCTCTGCGAGCTTCTTATGCTAGTGTTTTAACGTCGCTCTAACATATAGAAGATTTTCAGGGACGTAATAATGGGAGAGGGTTGGATATAGGAAGATAGTGGCCGTGGCCTTAATTTATGTACAACCAAATGTGGAAGTTGGAATTCACGATAAACCATTTTCAGGGCTGGCGATGGTGGGATTTGAACCTGTCATTTCTCAAATGCAAGTTTACGCTACATAACTCAAATTGCGCAGTAGGTAACTCGCTCGGTCTGTATCAGTTTGTGCATTAGTTTGTTTGTTCCATTGGCTCAGAAGAGACAAGTTCGAGATGAATGTTATTTTCGGTACCGTGAACATAACCAACAAGATCTCCAGCTTCACATAAAATATGAACTACAGGGACATTACATTTCATTTCAAATTTCCCTCCACCGGGCGAGTGGGCCATGCGGTGAGGAGTGCGCAACTGTGAGCTTGCATCCAGGTGATAGTCGGTTCGAACCCCACTGTTGGCAGCGCTGCAGGTGGTTTTTCGTGGTTTCCCATTTCCACAACAGGCAAATGTTGCGGCTGATTCCTTCCCACTCCTAGGCCTTTCCTATCCCACGGTCGCCATAAGACCTATCTGTGTTAGTGCGACGTAAAGCAGATAGTAAGAAAAAAGAAAAAATTCGACCTTCATTGGCCAGTTTCCTACGGGGCAGCCCGAGAACAGGCCAGTGATGATGTTAGTAAGCAGTTGTGTCCCAGTATAGTTTTCTCAAAAACGAAGTCGAATACAAGTCAATGTAATGAAGTAAGCAATTGCGACTAGTGAACTAAAGATGTATTATTAAATTATTTCTTGTTTACTCCTGCGAATTTCTATTGCATGGTAGACAATTTATTATTTCTTAAGGAGTTTTTGGTATTATTATTATTATTATTATTATTATTATTATTATTATTATTTTAGCCTCCGTGGCTCAGACGGCAGCGCGTCGGCCTCTCACCGCTGGATACTGTGGTTCAAATCCCGGTGACACCATGTGAGATTTGTGCTGGACAAAGCGGAGGTGCGACAGGTTTTTCTCCGGGTACTCCGGTTTTTCCTGTCATATTTCATTCCAGCAACACTCTCCATTGTCATTTCATCGCATTTATCATTAATAAAACTCACCTTGGGAGTGGCGACCCCATTGTAGTAAGAGCATATATATGTTTCATTCATTACATCCCTGACCTGGTCAATGACTGGAAAACAGGTTGTAGGTTTTCATTTTCATATTATTATTATTATTATTATTATTATTATTATTATTATTAAGGTGACGTTACACTATACTAGACATAGGAATTTACTAGGAAGGCCGTCTGCTCCTGGTTACAGAGCGTGCGTGCCTCAGACGCAAGTAGCAGAAGTGACGGACTGTTTACTGCTGTGTGGCGCGGCTGCCGTCTGGCCCGAGAGGCTCATCGACCTCGGGGTCACGTGTGTGGTGAGCGCCGCCCCAGAGCTGCCAGACACCCCTCTTCCCCCAGGGGTGGCCTTCCTGCGAGTCCACCTGGAGGACCACCCCTCGGCCAACCTTCGTGTGCATCTCGACCTGGTGGCTGACACCATTGAACAGGTGAGTGCGAAATGATGCTTGAACATAGCGGCTGAAGTGATAGCACCAGAGAAGTAGACGAAGGAGTGTGGCTTAGGGCAGGGGTGTACTTGATATTGCACAAGCACTTACAAATAACTATCTGGCCGAAGAGGTACCCCCTATTGCTTATCACCTATTCCACACCGAATGCCTGCAGATATGTATATATACACGAGGTCGATCAACGTATCACTGTATTGCAGAATTGCAGACACTAGATATAATATTATTTATTCGAACGGATGACCTCGATGTTTGCTCCCTTGAAACAAGAATCACCATCATATTTCTTCCAGCCACTCTCAGTTTGTTAACCAAGGAATGTTTCTTGTACCCCAAATCACGGCCCATTGCAATTCCAGGGAATTTTGTAGTACCTCGATATTCCAATGGGATTTCCCTTCAGGAGTCCTCCATGGTTCTCTGTTTTTGGAATTGGAAATGTGAAGTGCAAATACCCCAAATCACGGCCCATTGCAATTCCAGGGAATTTTATAGTACCTCGATATTCCAATGGGATTTCCCTTCAGGAGTCCTCCATGGTTCTCTGTTTTTGGAATTGGAAATGTGAAGTGCAAATCTTTTCCCGAAGTCCACTCCTTTACTAGAAATTGCACAGCCATCGACACAGGAGCAATGTACGAAGGCAAGTCAATACGTATTTACAATTTTGCTCTAATTTTCTTTAAGTTGGCTGTATGGCGTTGTGTGCTCACCAGCCGCTAGATGGCACTGTTGTCTACGTATATGGTAGGTTGTAGTGTTATCAGATCAGTACAGCATGCGCTGCTGCGACGTAAAAATGGCCGCGCAACTAATATGTTTTCACCAAGGAAGAACAACACAATACGGGGACAATGTTTTGCCACAGCTTTGATTCCAAGCTCTGATGTTTGCTCTCTTGTTCGAAGTGAACCCATGTTTCACCTTCGTTAGCATGACGGTCCAGTAGGTGTTGACAGATTCTCACACGATTGGCCTTCTGCTCTTCATTGAGTTGTTTTGGAACCTGTCTCGAGCAGACTTTGTCTGTTATGCATGATTTCGTATACATAACCATGGCTAATGTGCATATGGTTTGCCACGTCAACAACAGTCACCCGTCTGTTATTCAGGATCATATCACGCACTTGTTCAATGTTGGTATCAATTATGGCAGCAGATGGACCCCTTTCACACTCGTGCGACCCCTTTTGAACTGTTCAATCCACTGGTAAACACTTCGCTGTGGCAAAACATTTTCCCCGTATTTGTATTGTGCAGAAAGTTTTTTATTAATTTCCGCTCCTGGTACACCCACAGACGACAAAAACGGATTACGGAGCAGAGTTCTTCCTTGGTGCAAACAGGGAGTGGCGCGACCATTTTTACGTCGTAACAGCGCAAGCTGAACTGATCTGATAACGCTGAAACCTACCACAGACGTAGACAACGGTGCCATCTAGCGGCTGGTGATCACACAAAGCCATAGAGCCAATCTAAAGACAATTAGAGTAAAATTGCAGATACGCACTGACTTGCCTACTTAAATGTGCCTTCTACACTACAAGAAATGGAACCGGCTCGAAACCAGTGTAAGAATGGCATATCATTTGGTATGAATGGCAAAGTTTGTGTTCTTACAGATAGAAGCTGATCATCGGTGTAGACGTCCAACAGTCATGGCGCAGCTACTTCCATGAGAAAATCCATTCTTTCTCGTCAGGAAGTCTAAACATTTAGAAACGAGATTTCCAATTCCGGAGAGGCACATGACACTGAGGTTCATTCAGCCTACACCAGAAATGAGTACTAGGTGAAATGATGGGGGAAAAGGCTCCCGTTCATAGAGCTAACTACTCAGTCCCACTTAGTGCGAGGTTACGGGTAGTGGACGCCTTTACCTTGCACTCCTCCAAGGACCTTCGTGACCTGTAGCTGAGATGGCTTTGGTTTTGTTTTGTGATAATCCACACTGAAGGATTCTACTTCCCAGTTAACTTGAATTAATTAATAATATATTGAAGGTTGGAAGATGTATGTGCAAGAGAGAAAACAATAATTGTACTGTATAATTCTGTGAACAGTGTTAAAGCAGGTATACAGGCAGACAGACGGACGAGCTGTGGCAATTAGCGAGTTCCTCAGCCTGGCTCCACAAACTGAAAGTCAAGCCAAGCTATATTTGCAGCACTCCACATTCCACCAACTTCACACGTACATTGTGCTTCAAACTTGTGGTCGCAATTGAATTAAGTTGCTGGGAAACACGCGTTCGCCATAATGTGCGGAATATCACAATAACATGCTCATCACTGCAGCCATTATCTCTTACCAGACAGGAGTTCTCTGGCAAAAATTGTTCTGCGGATACGTTGATCACGGGAGTATATCTCAGTCGAACAATGTGACGTTATGCAGTCGCTCACTCCGCAAATCAAGGGGATAATAATAACAATTATAATAATAATAATAATAATAATAATAATAATAATAATAATAATAATAATAATAATAATAATAATAATAATAATAATCCAGCTCCTTGAGTGAATGGTCAGCGTAATGGTTCAAATGGCCCCGGATTCGACTCTCGACTTTAATTGCGTATGATTAATACCTCTGGCTCGGGGACTGGGTATTTGTGTTCGTCTCAATACACTTCTGGTGGCCCACTCCTCCATATTACTTCATCACAAAACATTTGCCACGCTTAGCGGCGCTGGTGTAGTAATAATGTCCTATTGAACACTCTAGCCAGAGCGCTAGGCACTTGATGTCTTCAACAACATTGTTACGAAACAAATTGTACCATTAGCTTCAGGAAAGTGTCCTGATTTCTTTTTTCTTTCTTTCTTTCTTTCTTTCTTTCTTTTTTTTTTTTTTTTCGATATTTGCTTTACGTCGCATTGACACAGATAGGTCTTATGGAGACGATTGGATAGGAAAGGCCTAGGAATGGGAAGGAAGCGGCCGTGGCCTTAATTAAGGTACAGCCCCAGTATTTGCCTGGTGTGAAAATGGGAAACCACGGAAAACTATCTTCAGGGCTGCCGACAGTGGGGCTCGAACCCACTATCTCCCGATTACTGGATACTAGCCGCACTTAAGCGACTGCAGCTATCAAGCTCCGTGTACTGATTTCAAAGGTATAATTATCTTTTTGTAAACAACGTTATTCAATCTAAGGCAACAAGGCCGAGATGGTTCCAGGAATGCGAAAAAGATCTGAAACAGATTTGTATTTCAGACCAAGAAATTCATGACAGGATCGCATTCAGAAGATTGGTGAAGAACTATCAAGGTTTCCAAATGGCATCAACTTCCAGAAGACGGAAAGGATCTTTGTCTGAAGAGCATACACAGGCACTCGTCGCTGGGTTCAGAATATACTGGCAGGAAGTCAAAGCCGGAACAAGAACAAGACCTAGACACTGAAATGAAGTTGGTTGTTACCACGCAGTCCATAGCGGCTCAACTCGATGTATTAAAAAAAAGTACATATACTGTAAAAACATGAAATAAGTAAATTTAAATAATAAAAATCATGTATTGAAAGTTTAAGTGAGCAAGGAATCTTTTGGATTTTGATTAGGAAAAGATTTGTGTTGTGGGAAAATGTATAAAAACATCTGAATATTTTTCTGAAACATTTTTTCATGGGGGTTTTAGTTTACCCAGAAATTGGCCATTCAAATGTCGCTAACTGAGGTCGTTCACGTCTGCACAGGACGCGGTATTTTCGGTTTTTATGTTAGGTTTTATTAAAACTGACCTACTGAATAGCATTTGCTTCTTTCTACATAAACGTATACACATTGCCCACTAGTACCCTACTTTGTCTACGCAACACTCTACCTTCGAGTTCTTCCATTTCATTAGCGTTAGGTTAAAAACAACGAAACTTCTGTATACAGTACTTTTGTCTCTGTCCGAGAACTTATTGTCGTGCGCGCCATTGTTCTCAGACAGGAACGTATTCGGCCAGGTCCAGCACCGCTCATCACCCCTCTTCCACCGCTGTGCTCAAACGGCCTAGTGCACACTATATATCTTTTCACGATAGTTTAATCCTGATGTAAACATGGTATGTCCACGCCTCCGCCAAAGAAAGAGCTGTGATTCGCTGAGCGTGTAGTACCGACCTACACCCCGTCACCGTCTCGTGTTCGGACGTACAGGGCTGCGCATCGCATACGACAACAGTGAGAAGATCTGAACTAGTGAATAAACGACTAAACCTGGATACTGTTCATTTAGTTTATTGAACACATTCACAATACACTGCCTATGGTCACTTTTGAGCGGTTTTCCTCTTTTGTGCTTCACTACACGTGATGGTCCTACCTCTTGCTCCATTTCTCTCACTATGAATACTGACTCGCTGACTGCTGCTGCAAGATGCAACACCTTATCTGCACGCTGTACAGCTTGGGACTTTCCCCCACTACGAGAAGACTTCCTGTATTACACCACACCTTGTGCCTTCATTTCTCGTTATGTAATCACTATTTTGTATTTAAAAACATTTATATATTCCGGTATATATGACAACCACATTTTAATTTGATTGTGCACTCTTCCAAACTCTCTAAATGTAATAAACTAAAATAAAATAAATTAATGTGACGTACTCTTTTTCTTCGAGTTCGCATTCAGTCGAATGAATGCGACGGTTGCTTCTCCAATCAACTACGTCTATGTCCACGTGCAAAGGCAATGTGCTACGCCTATTTGTTTACATCAGGATTAACCTCTCGTGAAAAGCGGTATAGCTTCCAGCATCTGAGTCCTTGTTTGCCTTCCTTTGCGCCCACATTTCTTTCATTCTTTAGCTGTAGACTTGTTTCCTCTCGTTGGTCCAAGTTGTTCCGGTCATTTGTCTGCTTCGTCAACTTGTTGTTAGTGAATTTGTATCTAAATATCTTCATGTATGGGATGTCTTTTTGTGTGAATCCTGGCAATTCAATGTAGTCTTTTATTTTTCCGATCCATTTCATAGCGTTTGTTTTTGCTTTACTCCTGTCTTCATAGATTTCCTTACATGTTCCCAACACTGCCCTTTGTCAGCAATTATCTAACAAAAAGCGTATTGCTTTCCTTTGGATCTTTTCCACTTCGTACATCAAGTAATCATGGTGTGGGTCACATACACTAATATTGGGGTCTTACAAGGCAGCATGCGATTCTAGTTCCTCAAAATGGCAGCAATATTGCATCATCCGTTGACATCATACCTAGGTCAGACTAAAATTGCCTGCTGTCCTGCCTACCTTGTATGACCCTAATTAGAGTATGGGAGCCACACCGGAATTACTTGATACGAGAACTAGAAAAGATCCAAAGAAAAGCAGCACGAGTTGTTCTGGGTGATATCTGACAAAACGTAGTGTTACGAAAATATTGCAATCTTCGGGTTGGGAAGACTTTTGAAGTACGGAGACGAACTGCTCGACTAAGCGAGATGTCTGTAGAGAGATGGCATGGAATGCGATTTGTAGATGAATTCGCTTGAGTGGAGCCTTTAAAGGATCATAATATAAAGATAAAATTGGAACTCGAAAGCTCAAATAGGGGTGAATATTCACTTATAGGAAGAGGAATCACGGATTGGAATAATTATCAAGAGAAATGTTCTATAAATCTCAACGTTCTTTAAAACCATTTAACAAAATACTAAGTAAACAACTGATAGAGAATCTGTCACCTGGGCGACAGTCCTAAATGCAGAGCAATGATTGACTGATCCCGACTGTTTGTTTTGTGAGTCTATCACGGTTCATTCTTTTGATCAGGCCGATAAAATAATGTATTCTGATGTCACTGTGAATGTCCGTGCATTTTTTCACTTCTAGTATATTTTGTATTCTTTTGAGGTAGAATGCATCTATAATTTTGAAACCTTACTTAGGCCGGTGTGCGTTACAAAAAAAGAAAACCACTTTTCCCTTTCCGAAAATCAAATGGTCATAAATATGGGTATCCACCAACGGCTGCTAATTTCAGTTGACCACCAGCTATAAGATATAGCTTGTACGATTGCTAGGTAACACTGTCTCTGGCTTACGTCACAGCCTGCACGGTTACTATGGTTACATTTCCGTCACACATTTTGTGACGCTAATTTCCGGAACGCAAATTTTCAGATGACCCCAAATTAATGCCAACATGAAAATTTTCAAATTAAAATCATTTACAGACAACATGTGCGACGACAGTGTTAAATATCTCATTTTAAAGAGGAAATTCCGATGCATCTATCAGCGAGAGTCTAACCTCAGTACGGCGTTATTGGGTGATCCAATAGTACTGCCATTTTAAGATACTAAAATCGTCTGCTGAGCTATTAACTAGTGCATCTCTGGACTCAGCGGTGGTAGCACATCGTATGAGGTGTCGTTTGATTCGTCTCAGTGATGTGTACGTCAGGCTCCTTGAATGCATGGTCAAGGTAATGACTTTCGGTTCGGAAGGTTCGATTTCCGGCCGGATCGGAGATATTAATCTTAAAAGATTAATTCTCTTGACTCGGGGTCTGAATGTTTGTGCTGTCCCAACACCCCCTGCAAATCATAAACCACACACAACACTATCCTCCTCGATAACAACATGCAGTTTCCTATACACGGCAGATGCCGCCCAACGTCGGAGAGTTTGCCTTACTAGAGCTGCACCAGACTAGCCATAGCCATACGATATTATTATTATTATTATTACTATTATTATTGCCATTGACGCTTTCACGGTCCGTACTTATAGACATGATATAGGCTTTTGGGCTTATGCCTTATCAAGAAAATAAGGTGAAAGTCTCTGCGAAACGTACTACTGTATATTATTATTATTATTATTACACTGACTGACAGTGACAATGCAACACCAAGGAGGAGTGGTTCGAAAGGGATGAAAGTTGGGGAAAAACAGAGACGGCACGGATGAATAATTGATGTTTATTTCAAACCGATATGCAGGTTACACAATGCGCACGGCATCGTCTCAGTAGGATGTAGGACCACCGCGAGCGGCGATGCACGCAGAAACACGTCGAGGTACAGAGTCAATAAGAGTGCGGATGGTGTCCTGAGGGATGGTTCTCCATTCTCTGTCAACCATTTGCCACAGTTGGTCGTCCGTACGAGGCTGGGGCAGAGTTTGCAAACGGCGTCCAATGAGATCCCACACGTGTTCGATTGGTGAGAGATCCGGAGAGTACGCTGGCCACGGAAGCATCTGTACACCTCGTAGAGCCTGTTGGGAGATGCGAGCAGTGTGTGGGCGGGCATTATCCTGCTGAAACAGAGCATTGGGCAGCCCCTGAAGGTACGGGAGTGCCACCGGCCGCAGCACATGCTGCACGTAGCGGTGGGCATTTAACGTGCATTGAATACTCACTAGAGGTGACGTGGAATCATACGCAATAGCGCTCCAAACCATGATGCCGCGTTGTCTAGCGGTAGGGCGCTCCACAGTTACTGCCGGATTTGACCTTTCTCCACGCCGACGCCACACTCGTCTGCGGTGACTATCACTGACAGAACAGAAGCGTGACTCATCGGAGAACACGACGTTCCGCCATTCCCTCATCCAAGTCGCTCTAGCCCGGCACCATGCCAGGCGTGCACGTCTATGCTGTGGAGTCAATGGTAGTCTTCTGAGCGGACGCCGGCAGTGCAGGCCTCCTTCAACCAATCGACGGGAAATTGTTCTGGTCGATATTGGAACAGCCAGGGTGTCTTGCACATGCTGAAGAATGGCGGTTGACGTGGCGTGCGGGGCTGCCACCGCTTGGCGGCGGATGCGCCGATCCTCGCGTGCTGACGTCACTCGGGCTGCGCCTGGACCCCTCGCACGTGCCACATGTCCCTGCGCCAACCATCTTCGCACATCCCTATGGGTATCGGCTGCGATTTGACGAAGCGACCAACCTGCCCTTCGCAGCCCAATCACCATACCCCTCGTAAAGTCGTCTGTCTGCTGGAAATGCCTCCGTTGACGGCGGCCTGGCATTCTTAGCTATACACGTGTCCTGTGGCACACGACAACACGTTCTACAATGACTGTCGGCTGAGAAATCACGGTACGAAGTGGGCCATTCGCCAACGCCGTGTCCCATTTATCGTTCGCTACGTGCGCAGCACAGCGGCGCATTTCACATCATGAGCATACCTCAGTGACGTCAGTCTACCCTGCAATTGGCATAAAGTTCTGACCACTCTTTCTTGGTGTTGCATTTGCTCTGTCAGTCAGTGTATTATTATTATTATTATTATTATTATTATTATTATTATTATTATTATTATTATTATTATTATTATTATCATTATTATTATTATTATTATTATTAGGCCCTGTTATAATGGTGATTTCTACACGTGTAAGTCGAAAATAAACCAATTAGTGAAAATTTCAGGAAACTGAGGTACGAAGAAGTGAAAAATATCCTTTCTTTCGTGAAACATCACGACATATAGACAATAAGTGCCTTCGAAATGATCAAAAGCCGCATTCTACAGTGGCTTGTCAGAATTCCAAAAAGTCCAAAGTAACCGACGGTGAGCGTCGAAGGGCTTATCAGGGGGGCGAACACTGTGATGTGAGTTCCGCGCCTCTGGTGCTGCAGCCCAACAAATCTACTGCCCTAGTTGTGGAAAATTCATTTGGAATTCATGGCCTTGAAGACGTGAAAATTTATTTAGAATGAAAAAACAAAATGTCAACAATTTCATACCTATACAGCCTAGCAATATTATTTCAACATCCGCCTCTCCAGCGTAACAGCAACAGCGTCGAGCAGGCACTGGGATATAATTTTGTTTGTAACTGGTACTAATTAGACTCCTCTTAAATTCTTTGAACTAGCTGCCGTCCTCGGAGACTCGGGTTCGATTGCCGATACTACCAGATATGTAAGAAGGGTAGGAGGGTGGTTATGTGGTTGAAATTGTACATGCAGCTCGCCTCCGTTGGGGACGTGCCTGAAAGGAGCGGCAGCACCTCGAGAAGAGGAGCACGAGTTTATTTTTACAGTATCTATCACGCGGTATGAATTTTTCGTCAAAAATTTCAGCCATTCGATCTTCTCTACTATGTTTTCGATATCTGTTTTCTAGTTCAAAATTACTGTCCCGATGCATGGAGACATTGTCTTTTATTGACTTTATTGTCTTAATTTTGCGTGTTTGGAATTCATTTTTAGTTGTAGACATTTTGAGTGAGTCTATATGTTGTTTTCAATTTATGACATCCAGTTTCGTTGGTTTTTGTTTGGATTCTGTTTTTCTAAATTCTTTCATCGACTTATTTCAATTTTTTGATTATGCTTATTATCGTATTTGTTTCCATGTATGTTCTTTCAAATGATAGCCGAAAAGCGACATTTTTCGCCATTTCATGTACGAATTCTATTTTTGGTCTCTCAGGATATCCTCTTCAAACGCTAGACTATCTACCCCTGATTGTCCTCTGTCTGATTGTGACTGGTTGGTTAATTCTGAGGATAAATTTTCATTTGCACCATTCTTGTGTTACTTTTTCGAAAACACAATTGAGGAGTCCGTTTCCTCGTCTAACATCTGTTTTCATCTTGAAAAGTCCTGAGTTTTCCCTCATGAACATAATTTTGGACTTTGTATCCGTTATTGCCTTTTTTATGACTGCAAGGATTTTGAGGTCCAAACTTTATTCTTTCAATATAGGAAACAGTGATTCGTGATCCATTGTGTCATAAACTTTTTTGAAGACAACAAATGTCAGACAATCTTTGCTGCAAATACTGATATCTGAGGATTCGCTTTAGGCTCAGGATTTGTTCTGGGCATGTTCTGGCAGGTCGGTATAATGTTCGATATTCTCCGATATTTGGTTCAAGTTGTTGTTGTTGTTACTGTTGTTGTGCTCTGTCTAGCAGGCACTGATATATATACATATATTTTTGGTAACTGTTATTAATTAAATTCCTCTATAATTGTTTACACCTGTTCTGTCCTTCTTCTTCTTATTTGTATTATTATTACTGACAGTTGCATGGTATAGGGGTATCGTGTCTACCATTAACCAAGACGGCCTGGGTTATATTTATGTCTAAGTTAAGTATTTTAATCATGGACTAAGGGTTGGAAAGAAGTTCGCTAGAGTTGCTATTTGATATGAGATACAACGAACCCGATCAGAAAAGCGAAGTACATCTAAAAACGTACACCACGTGACACTCCAATAATAATAATAATAATAATAATAATAATAATAATAATAATAATAATATGCCCTTTTTAACTCTGTTTAATCATTTATTATTATAATTAAATGCGTTTCGACTAAGCCAAGGTACGATCCCGCACCCTTGAGCCCAGAATGAAACACCTTCTACGCAAGCCACGAATTTTCCTAATAGAAATGAAGAAACCAAGCTAATGTTAAATGTATTATACAAAGAAGTCAAATAGGCCTATAATGAACACGAAAACACTATATTGGTATTGAAAATTCCACGGGTGGCAATTCCATTACTATTCCATTAGTCGGCCGGACGGTCCTAAGCTAATGACAATACCATGAACCTCCAGTGAGTATTACGTAATATTTCAAATTAGCAGCGCGTTCCACAGTGATTCACGCTAGAAATAGGGACTCATAAGAAGTTGAGATTCCTGAGTATACACTATAAATAGCTCCTCTACGAGCTACAAATGTTCATACGCTCAATAAACGCCTGATAGGTTCCGTGAACCTTCCAACTGGGACAATTAAGAAAATATTTATGTCACATACCAAGACGCGTTACCTAAATAATACTATGGTTTTCCAGGACCGTAGACCTGTCGTATCGGATAATTTAGCCGCTTTATTACTGCTAATTGAGCTCAGGTCTTTAGTTTAAACACAAAAATGGCTCAAAGCGTCTGTTAGAGGGTGAATCTCTGTTCCTACTGTCGACATAGGCCTAATCATGTCGTACTCACCAAACATTTCTGATTTGTATCATCCATAATGATGTTAGTTTTTATTACTTTTGTAAGTTTATTATTTTATTATTATTTGTATTGTTTGGCTTTTGTGCCGAGGAACCCTACGTTCAATTTCCGGCAGGATCGGAGATTTTAACTTTCATTAGTTAATACCTCTGGTTCAGGGGCTGGATGTTTTTGCCGTCTTTAGCATTAGAATTCATTGTAGAGATGGCCCCCTTTTCACAGACGTGCAGGTCACTTACAAGGCGTCAACTCAAAAGATCTGCAACAGGCATGTCCGGAGGCCTCATATTAGTATTATTATATTTATTATTATTATTATTATTATTATTATTATTATTATTATTATTATTATTATTATTAATCCCTTGATGAATCAATGAGAAATAGACGTGTAATACTGAATCAGTCAGAAGTGTTCAATGATAAGGACTCCCTCTTCTTACCTTTAAGGAAAGGAGTACTCAATTATACTATAAAAATGCTTGAATAACTTTCGTGATTATATAGAAAAACACAAGAATGATGTTAATATAAAGTAATGTTCTTTACCTGTTAACCTACAAAACATTAGGAAAACTTACTTTTTTAACTTAAGCTCAGTCTCGGTCTTCTAGAGAGATTTTATGACGCACAGATTGAGTCGGTGGAGAGTGGTAAATAAAAATGTAAACAGCCTATGATGTGAGTTTAAAGCAATTGTTGAGGAGATGAAAACGGGCATGTACCTTTCAATGTCGTAAGGAATGGTAAAGACCCGCTATATTATAGCAGAAAAGTGAAGAGGTTAGGGGGGAGGTAAAGGCTGGAAAGAAATAGATTTAGATTTGGTTGTGGAAGTAGAGAAAAACTGAACAAACTTCCCAGGAAATTGAATTTAGTGAAAAAAGTTCAACTGTTTTTAACGTGACGGCAAGCATAATTGGTAGCTGAGTTTTAGTGAAAAATGGAAGTGTATGAATAGGTACTTTAAACTGGTTCCAGAAAGGACATTCCAGGAATCGTTAATGAACAACGCAGAAGTATTTTGTCAGCGGGATACAAAGATTGTTGGACATTGAGATAATATCCAGGTAAAGCTTTTTTTGCTAGTTGCTTTACGTCGCACCGACACAGATAGGTCTTATGGCGACGATGGGACAGGGAAGGGCTAGGAGTGGGAAGGAAGCGGCCGTGGCCTTAATTAAGGTACAGCCCCAGCATTTGCCTGGTGTGAAAATGGGAAACCACGGAAAACCATTTTCAGGGCTGCCGACAGTGGGGTTCGAACTTACTATCTCCCGAATACTGGATACTGGCCGCACTTAAGCGACTGCAGCTATCGAGCTCGGTCCAGGTAAAGGAGGTGACTCTGAAGTACTGAAATTTACCTATGGTAACAAAGATATTTACAAAAGCTAGAAAAGCATCTGGAATTGATAGGATTCCTGAAGGTATACCAAAGGCAATGCGTTGGCATATAGTACCACTAGCAGAAGTACCCGTTCTTCGTACGGGTTATCAGAAACTGGCTTTAGTTACTCATACTATCGGTGTGACCGACTTCATTAGATATTTATATCACTGGTGTATTTATTTAAGTACGTAGAAATTATTTGTCATGTTTGGAATTATAGTGTATCTTCTTCTTTTCTTCATGGGGGCCTCTAAATATTAGTTCCTAAAGAGCGTCGACCTCTAAGATCTTTTGCTACCATGTTTTTCCATCATTCCCACCTAGATATACCTGCTCCCTTCACAAAGCTTAGTGTGAGTATACTTCCGCCAGATAGTGCCACAAATATAAATATTATTGAATGTATTTGTTTGATCCGACATTTCGTAACTATTACAAATGATCAAGGAAATACGCGATGCATAAAAGAAACTACTATAATTATCGAGAATTATAATTCTCAGGGCTTGTCACTCATGTCGCACATCATATAATGAATCTGAGTATAAATGCTGAGAAATGTTTTCAAGTCATGGGCAATTGACAATTGTGTACAGTAGCCTATATAGGTTGTTTTTATGTTTACAATGATCGTAAAAGTGGACCAAAATATCGGCACTAATAACATCAGTGATCCTACTACTACATGATTTATAGAAAATAGTTTAATCTATAGGTAACAGACTCCGCAAAATGCTGAAACCTAAGCCAGTACGTAAAAACGGTGGCCCGTCGGCAACCGCTGGTCGCTGTACTACGGAGATCCCCGGGGCTATTATTTTTATACTTCACTCCCTTTTCATCCCCGCCCAATGGAGTGCTATGAGCGTCTTACACAACAGTTTATTTCTTTCTGATAGTAAGTCATATATGTATCAATTTTGGTTGGCAGCTATGCCCAAACGTAATGCATAATCTAGCTGCTGTAGAATCCTGGAGCTGAAGTTGCCATGGTTACGGCCGTTCGTTCGTTTCTTTATCCGATTCCTAGAGCAGGGGTAGTGTGGTTCCAATATCTCCATAACGGTTGGTTTTATGGCCTTAAAACATGGTTTTCGGGCCCGAATGGTTTACCGAGTTTTGTACTTTGCGCTAAGGGGCTTAAAATGAGCTTTGTCTCGTCCTTGTACGACAAATTCTATTTCGCCTATATTAGTCTATTATTTTAATATTTTTATATCTCCCCCCGTCGCCCCCCTCGAATTGTTTTGAAAATAAAATACAGCCCATGCTACTCACTGGCAATGTAGCTTTCTATAGGTGAAGTAATTTTTAAAATCGGTTCAGTAGTTTTTGAGTCTGTCCGTTACAAACAAATATACACATTTTTCCTCTTTATTTTCCGTGGTTTCCCATTTTCACACCAGGAAAATGCTGGGGCTGTACCTTAATTAAGGCCACGGCCGCTTCCTTCCAACTCCTAGGCCTTTCCTATCCCATCGTCGCCATAAGACCTATCTGTATCGGTGCGACGTAAAGCAACTAGCAAAAAAAAAAATCCTCTTTATAATATTAGTATAGACGTATAGATTATATCCATACACATACGGTTGTCGTCAGGAATGGCATCCAGCCGTAAAACAGGGTCAAATCCACATGTGCGACACAGTTCGCACCTGCAACCCCACAGGTGTCGGTAAAGCGATAGAAGAAGATACTAATTTTAAAAATTCACCCGCTTTTTTCATTCTTTTCACCCCCTTAAGTGGATTTTCAAAAAAGAGTGTGTTCATTTTTAAAGGAGATTCCAAGTACCAATTTTAAAGTCTGTAACATCTTCATTTTTTGATATATATATCCTCATACAAATAATTCAACTCCTTTCTCACTTCTTTTCACACACCCCTCCCCTTAAGTGGATTTTCTGAAAACGAATATTTGTGTTCTTTTATTTTTAAAGGGGATTCCAAATATCAATTTTCATGTCTGTAACATGTTAGGTTTTTGTGATTGTAGATAATTTCGCTGGTGTAGAATCCTGGAGCTGACGTTGCCATGGATACGACAGTTCATTAGTTCATCCGATTCCTAGAGCAGGGGTAGTGTGGTGCCAATATCTCCGTAACGGTTGGTTTTAGGGCCTTAAAACATGGTTTTCGGGCCCATAGGGCTTACCGAGTTTTGTTCTTTGCGTCAAGAGGATTAAAATGAGCTTTGTCTCGTCTTTATACGACAAATTTGATATTTTGCCTATATTAGCCTATTATTTTTATATCTCCGCCCCCCCCCCGTGCCCCCCACCTCGAATTGTTTCGAAAATAAAATACAGCCCATGTTACGCACTGGCAATGTAGCTTTCTATAGGTGAAGTAATTTTTAAAATCGGTTCAGTAGTTTTTGAGTCTATTCGTTACAAACAAACAAATTTTTCCTCTTTATAATATTAGTATAGATATCTGAAGTTCTCAATGCATTTCTGTTTGCATGAGGGCATATACCAAACTAATGGAGAGTTGTTATAGTCAGCTTGACATGTACTGCACGCAAGCTCTGGGGAAGCATGCATTCTGATTGTATTAGAGACATTTGCGAAATTAGGACTAATGATATGATAGAAGGCAATTCAGATGTAGGAAAGGTTACTCTAGTGAGGCTCAACTTGTAGGATTCCAGAAAGATTTAGCAGATATTTTAGATTGAAGAGTTCAAATGGACTGTATCGCTATTAATCTAACCAGCCTATTGACAGGGTCGATCATGGAAGACTACTGAAAATAAATGCCATTAGACTAAACAAAAAAGTGACTGAATGGGTGGCTACATTTCTAGAAAATAGATGTCAGAGAATTAGAGCAGGTGAAGCATTTTCCGATCCTGTAATGGTGAAGGAGCGGGGGTTGCACAAAGTAGTGAAAGAGGTAACGGTTGGAAAGAAATAGAGTTAGACATTTGAGATCAACTTGACATCTGGAATTTAACTCTTTGAACAGCATGGACTTCACTACTATTCCTTTCTTCTGACCGTTTTGTTTTTTTAAAAACGACTCACATAAGCTAAGATAAATGTGGACATCTCTATGTGTTAAAGTACTTTGACTTTAAGCATTTTATCATTCGGTCGTGTCCACCGTGGCCAGTCGTCACGTGAGCATCATGCAGAATATCACGCAGTTCTTCATCGTAAACATAAACATGCCTTCTTCAGTATCAGGCTGTGTTAATTTCATTATTCTATTCACCTAGAACACTTCATATCTCTTCAAAAACTTTTAGTCGTTGCCGTCCATCTTGCGTCCAGATTTTAGTGATTTAACCTGCTGATAAGTGACTCGTACTTTTCTCCGTCCATGAAGACAGAATTATAATTCTACTCTGAGATATCCGTAGAACTTCACTGATTCAAGCACAGGTCCATTGTTGTATAACATAACAACAACCAACCGATGACAACTACATTCATGCATATGCCTGGTACCATAGTTGGACGCTAATAGGAGGTCATGTTAGAGGACAAATATATCAGTCTACTGTTTGAATCATATTCATAGCTCATAAACATTCAGGACCAAATTAAACACGCACCATTAATAATCTGCTACTGTACACATCCGCTAACCGGGCCCAGTGATGGTACACCTTCACTAGTAGATGTGTTTTATTCATTTTATGGCAAGCTTTCACTGATAAGTTTAGTGATGGTACACATGCACTAAACCATCCACTTCCACTATAACATATATATACAGGGT
This sequence comes from Anabrus simplex, assembly GCF_040414725.1. Taxonomy (NCBI): domain Eukaryota; kingdom Metazoa; phylum Arthropoda; class Insecta; order Orthoptera; family Tettigoniidae; genus Anabrus; species Anabrus simplex. Next base: position 508,168,182 of record NC_090265.1, read on the forward strand.
GTTTCCGTAAGAGCGTGCAAAAATTTAACAGGACATAGAGCAGGGCCTCTCAAACACCCAAAATCTCACACGTGCAGATCGAGGCGCAAGAGCTCCATGCACTGTGCATAGGTGCCGCTCGACATGGCTCGGATCAACGCTTCGTCTCTGGGCTACTCGGCTAAGCTCGGCTAAGCTCGGCTCTACTCGGCTATACTCGGCTCAACTCAGCCCGGATATGGAGCGCTACGGCGCAAGTGGGGCAGAGGGAGACATGCGGAGCGAGCGAGACAGGCGTGAGGAAAGAGAGAGTAAGCGCTATTGCTCCAAATCGAAGAATGGAGGGTCTGCACTCTGGTCAACCAAGCCAAGTCGTCTGTTGCACCGTGCACAGTGCATGCACCACGCGCATGCACCCTGAGAGGCCCTGACATAGAGGATGCTCCACTGAACAATTTGAAGTAGGGAAGCTGGGGGGTCTGAGAAGCCAGCTTAAGGAGATAATAGGTATACAATCACATTACTGTGTAAGTTTTATTTACATTAGTTACAGTTAACTGCAAATACCATCACTGATACAATGAACGTACCATTTTCACTGTATCTTACAAAATGTGCTGAAACTCACGGCCACTAACCTCAATCAATGTATGCGTGATTCATAGCACGTTCTGTCATGGGACAATGTAAATACGATACAACAGAGCCATCTTATGGACAGGTAAAGTGAACAAAATCTGCATCATGACGTCCTCCTTGTTTCCTTGCAGGAAATAATAAATGTTCATGTAAATAAACATCACAGTACGTGTAAACATGTACGCATGTCAGTTGTAAATAAGCTTGACAGCAGTAATGCGAGACAAAGTGGTGGACAAGTTTACTTCCATATCTCCTTAAGCCGACTTCTCCGACCACAGGTTCCTTACCTAAAATTGTTCACTGGAGCATTCTCTATGCCCTGTTAAATTTTTGCACGCTCTTATGGAAACACTCTGTATATAATTTTTAGATACATAAGTGAGCTGTGTTTGCTCCTCTTTTAACAATGCTTAACTGACCATTAACACACTGTAGCAAGCAAATGTGTGTTCTAATATTCTAATTTGAATTGTTGTGAACTGCTTGGTTTCAGGTGCGCAAACGAGGCGGCAAGACGCTGGTGCACTGTGTAGCTGGGGTTAGCCGTTCTGCAGCATTGTGTCTGGGTTACCTGGTGAAGCATTACCGCATGCCCTTGAGGAAAGCCTTTGCCCACTTGCGGGCATGCCGCCCATGTGTTCGACCCAATGCGGGGTTCTTCAGGCAGCTCATCGAGTACGAGCAGCTACAGCTGGGCGCAGCCAGTGTCGACATGGTGCATAACGCTGTGGTGGACGCTCTAATACCAGACGTGTACGAGCCCGAATACCAGGCTATGCTCTGGCTCCAGCAGCACTATGGTCGCCGTCTGGGTCGCCACTGACATCAGGGTTGTCCTCCATAACGGCGCACTACATTCCACACAACAACAAATCAGTTGCTGATTCCACATGTTTCGAAGATGAAGCAAATGAAACAAGTACAGCACAGTTGTTACCGATTCCACATATTTCATAAAGGAAACAAACCAATAAAGCTGTTGCTGATTCCATGTGCTCCATACAGGTAGCACAAAAGTCCTTCTTTCATTGATATCCGTGGCGCTCTCAACTCTACACCTTGAACTCTGACATACTTTATAGATAACTGTGAGCTTTCCCCTCAAACGAGGCGAGAGAAAGCAACGCATTTGAACAGCCTGGATCAATAATGTGCTATATTACAAAACAGAAATATAAGGCATGGGTGCCATTCAAAGCAATCGATACACTTTGTGGTATTTCTAAGTAGGTGCAAATCAATTTCACTTCACTTTGACAACAATTAAAACTTACAGAGTAGGATAAAATAACTATTATTTTCTCTCTTATATTATAGTTTATAATAAACTTCAAAGATTAAAACACTTTAGCATACCCTATTTGATCGTCGTAGAAAATCAAACTCAGCAAAATGCCTCATTTCATGTATTATCACACAATCTGAATATTCCTGCAAAGAATGGTTTGTTTGCTCAAGAACTACTGTAGAGTGCCCCCGGCAGGAACTACACCGAGATACCGTCTCCTGTTCGAATATATTTAGATTCAATTATTTTAATACATCTGTATTAAGGCGTTCTTCTTCCAGCCTCTACCATGTCAGTATACAGTAATGAAAGTAAAATCATACAGTATTTGCAAACAAAATTTTGAATTTTTCGAATTCATTCTATATAGGTCATACAAAGGAGACTTTCAACAGACTCGGAAATCAAAATGTCCTTGCTAATTGGAAGATATTTGTTGTGAAATGTAATGGACTTTTATCACACACTAAAATGACTGAGAACAGATACAAATAAATAACGGAATATTTTCAACAAAGATGAGAATGGAAATGATGAGTAGTGGAAAATACTTTGTAGAAAAGTTAATGCTAGTTGATTATCAGTTAATAGACGTTATATGGTCTATACTATCGCCAACGGAGGATTATATGATCAATATTCACCAAATTATTTTTACTACGTTCCATATACGTTAAGCATACGTTTGGATAAAACGTACTAGTACTAGTAAAATTAAAAAAATTAGGAAACATTTTTTAATTATCTTAGGTGTGAATTCTCTCATTATGTCTAGTTCCACTAAGGTACACACTAGCTTGTTACATCAATAATTTATAGTATACTAACCATTATCACACCATATTCAACGCAAGACAGCTGGAGATCAAACAGGCTGATTTACAATAAGTCTTGCAGGGGTGTTGGAGAAAGAATAACTGAAGAAAATGCGCTTTAGAAGGACAACATTGACGAAAGTTTGATCTGACTTCGTCGGGTTAATTCTACTTTAGACTGTTTGATGGTGAACCACGGACATCAACAGAACGTAGGACTTGAACAAACAAGCTATATTAGCTTGATTTACATGCCCAATGTCTTTGTTTTTGTGTTTGTTCTGATTTATAATCACTTCCTGATATACAGTATATAAGCAAACATTATAACCTATAAGAGAAACTTTCGTAGTTCCACGTATATTATATTATATTATATTATATTATATTATATTATATTATATTATATTATATTATATTATATTATATTATATTATATTATATTATATTATATTATATTAATGACTTCTACTCTTTACAAATAAATAACAAAGACAACTTCACATTGTTTATTTTTGTGACAGGTTATATTTGCAGTTAAGAGGTAGAGGCATATTTATTCTCTACCTTTAATCCTTCTTGTAATATCTGCTTTTACTGTTTGTATTCTTTTTACGATTTATTGTAATCGAATGTATTTCCTATTTTAAGGAAGTTGCTGTTTTGTCTTTAGTATCACTCTGTTTGAGTCTTGTGGCATGGGAATGGAATGTGATTGGTACAGTAATTTAAGGTGTAAAAGTGTATGGTTTTCAGTCCTTGAATGCTGCAAAAATTAATATATACAGTGACATTTATATGGAAGTGAAACTTAGTGAATTTTATTTTTGTAACTGTTAGGTTCTTCAGTCTTCCGAAGTGAATTTTGATTAATACATTTATAAACTACGTGAAAAAAAAAAAACATATGGTAACAATATTATACTTGAAAATGAAATATCTTAATTAAATTAGAATGACATGTTTCGTCCTTAGAAGAACATCATCAGGTTCTGTCAAATCATACGCTATACCGAAAAAATGGAATATTACAGGAAAATTCACAGTTTTTACACAAATTTACGACCTACACAAACTGTGTGATGTCGGTCATAACTGGTTTTTTCGGAATTTCTAATTCTTTGTACTAGGTTAATTTTAATTGTAATTGAAAAAACATTTTAATAATGCAGTTACACACATTGTCCCTCTGTTCAAGGGTGACGCACAACTTCATATGATTTTCTAAATAAGTTTTCATTCTTTTAAAGACTCAAATAGACTCCAATTATACAACTTTTAACAGTTTAACGACTTAACGTGCACTGAACTTTAATTCTTGAAAATTTCTGAAACCGTTTACATCCCTTGATATGGACAGATACAAATCAACTTTTCGCAACCAGTTGTAACAGAAAGAGAAAATCATACACAAACGTGTGCTGCAGGTTTGAACTGTCTGGCGGAAAATATGAATCCAGAAAGAAATGTGTTACTGAAGTACACATTAATGTGGGCATGGTCTGAAAGAATAGCCGTGTGCCTTTTTCTGATGATTTCAAATCCGACTCATTTGACAGAGCAAAGTTCATTATTTATTTTGACAGATTCTCTGGAGATTTCTTTTTTGATTTAAAATCGTGTATTATTTCTAATGATTAAAATTTCGACTCTTTAGATTATCGTACATCGTTATAGTGTGCCCATTTATATTTTATGCCTTCGTACAGAGAGATTCTTCACTGAAGTGGGAGTAACCAGTAATAAATAGAATTATCAGCAATGAAAATAGACTCTTGTCACAAATAAAAAGGGACTGAAACTTTTAATTCTAAAATAACGATATGATTATTTTTGGTGTGATAGTATGAAATATAACAAGAATATTTTGATATACATTATCACTGTAATTATCTTCTACGACTTTTAATATGGCCACCTATGTCCTTCTAAGGATCCGGGTCACTTGAAAAATTCTGAAAACAAGTTCTCACAGACTGGGGTCCAAAGTTGCCATATCACCAATGCTTGTGAGAGTGTTGTTCACAATGTATTCCATTCCGGTGCAGATTTGAAGGAGTTTCTAGCATTTTTTTACATATATAATCACTATATTGTACTTTGTTATTGTTTGTTAAGCACTAGCCGTATGTTCGCACAAAATAAAAATTGTGTTAAGTCATTTTTGTTTCAATGTTTCTCCCATAAACCTTACTTCATTCTTCACAACTATAACCTGCAGTTCCGTTATTTATCTGTTTTCCATTACATTTACATATAGGGTTTGAGGTCTCTGACAAAAGAAGAAATCAGCTGAAAATTCTAAGTCCCCGAGTACGAACTTAAAGGAAGGAGCACATTATGATAGTGATTTCTCAGCTAATTAGTACAAGGAATTTATCTACACTTCGATAAATAAAGGATATATTTTGATGCATTTAGAACGATAATTATGATACTCGCAACCTATGCTACACTAAACGCTGCATACCACGTTTTCTACATAACAGAACCAGTTTACAGGAGACCTCAGCTAGTTTGAAGTTCCGTGTAATTCGAGCTCGTCTTACGAAAATTGAACTTTTACAAAATATAATAAAATCCCGTTTATAGGTTTCTCACAAGTACCGTTTTCGTTTGCAGTGCACACACATAATGAGCAAAAGGTGAAAGCTACGCCGACTTACACTATGCTTCTTAAAAGATTTATTTAAGATCTATTTAAGAACGAACGGCTCTGAACAATTTCTATAAGTTCGTGATTCATTTAAATTTGATAATGTGAGCCCTTATCTGAAAGAGTTTTGTATTGTTTAACGTTTCTTTCTACTCATTAAACATTTATTCACGGATTATCCTTTGATATGAACTTATATCCGTATAATTCGAATCTTCGATTAGTTCGAGGTAGCGTCAGTCTCAATTAGTTCGAATTACTGGGGCTCTGCGTACTTAAATGTACATTGAAGAATGAGACGAGAACTATATTTGAACGAAAGACCTTAGGCGAGGTATCCCTACACAGTTTGATGCTGATTCTTCCACTCAGTTTAGTGTCAGGAAGTTTAGTTTGGTATTTGAAGTGTGGCGGTGAAATCTCCAACAAGTAGCCAGACTTTCATTATACCTTTTCAACAGTGATGCTTAAATCTGTTCTGACGTCATGTATACAACGAGTCCGTCTGATAAATACTGTATATGAAGAACAGAGGAATGGTCCTTCAAATTTAATATTCCTTTCTCAATTCGCATTTCATACATATACTATGAGCCAAAGAAAGACTGAAAGTGGTTACAAGAGTGTTTACAAGGGAACTGCAATAAACCGAACAAGCCTCGATTGTAAATTGCGCATTCTATTTAAGCAAACCACTTTGAAAGGAATTATCCAGTTCCTGGGCCTGTGATATGAGTCTTCTTCAGTAGTTACATTGGTAACTGTACAGTACAGTGTGCCTTATTGCCCGAACTCATTGGGCTGTATAAGAGACGACTTCGGTGTATTCGTTAACTTAGAAATCATTAACGTAGACGACAAAGAACATATTAGTTTCCCTTTTCATTCCTTCGTAAAATAAACATTTGTCACTACTTGTTTAAAACTTTACGAACCATATCGTTAATACTTCAATATGCATTCCTTTCGGGCGATGCTAATGAGATTTTGTACTATTCCCTGTCTATTTATATGTTAGTTGAACGTAATCCACTAATGAACGATTACACGTGCGGGACTCGCCTTCGTTAAGAGCGGCATTGAAGAATAAGACAAGATCTATATTCGAACCAAAGACCATAGGACGAGGCGAGGTATCCCTACACAATTTGATGCTGCTTCTTCCAATCAGTTTAGAGTCGGGAAGTTTACTTTGGAAGTTTACATATTGTTTGTACATCTCTATTACCTACCCAGTTCTAACCAACCAACCAATCAATACTGATCTGCATTTAGGGCAGTCGCCCAGGTGGCAGATTCCCTATCTGTTGTTTTCCTAGCCTTTTCCATCCTAGCGACTCCGAAATTCTGTACGAGTTAGTGATCTGCAGTTAGGGCTGTTGCTCACGCGGCAGATTTCCAAACAACTGTTTACGTAGACTATTCCTAAATGTTTTCCAAGAAGTTGGAAATTTGGTAAATTATTCCAAACACTAATTCCTCTTTCTATAAACAAATATTTGCCCTTGTTTGTCCTCTTTAATTCCAATTTTATATTCACATTATAATCTTTTAGCCTCCGCGACTCAGGCGGCAGCGCGTCGGCCTCTCACCGCTGGGTTCCGTGGTTCAAATCCCGGTCACTCCATGTGAGATTTGTGCTGGACAAAGCGGAGGCGGGACAGGTTTTTCTCCGTACTCCGGTTTTTCCTGTCATCTTTCATTCGAGCAACATTCTCAATTATCATTTCATTTCATCTGTCAGTCATTAATAATTGCCCCAGAAGAGTGCGACAGGTTTCGGCAGCCGGCACACTTCCTATCGTCGCCGCAAGATGGGGCTTCATTCATTCCATCCCTAACCTGGTCACTGACTGGAAAACAGGTTATAGGTTTTCATTATAATCTTTCCTATTTTAAAAACCTTCACTCAGTCTGACTCGTCTACCAATGCCATTACGCGTCATCTTTCCACTCACAGCCCGGAAAATACCGCTTAGTCGAGCAGCTCGTCTCTCTACTCCCGAGTCTTCCCGTCTTAAAGATTGTAACATTCTGTAACAGTACTAGTTTGTTGGAAATCACTCAGAATAAATCTTACTGCTTTCCTTTGGTTCCTTAGGATCTTTTTAAATTCTCCAATCAAGTAATCCTATGCACTAGAACCTTACTCTTACTCGGGTCTTAGCATGACTTATACGCCCTCCCTTTTACAGACCCTAAATACCCACATAATCATATGAATAGGTCTGTTGGGCTGAGTGGCTTCACACGGTTGAGCGGCTGGCCTTCTGAACCCAACTTGGCAGGTTCGATCCTGGCTCAGTCCGGTGGTAATTGACGGTGCTCAAACATGTCAACCTCGTGTCGGTAGATTTAGTGGCACATAAAAGAACTCCTGTGGGACTAAATTCTGGCATCCCGGCGTCTCCAAAAACCGTAAAAGTAGATTATTGGACGTAAAAATCCAATTACGTTATTATAAATAGATCTGTGAATATTTTTTTTACAACCTCGTTAATGTGATTACCCCATTGAAGATCTCTGCTTATATTAACACGTAGGTACTCACCCCATGAGGTATATTCACTCCATCAACACAATGATCACCCGATCAGCACTATTAACTGCTGTCCTCGGAGGCCTAGGTTCGATTTCCGGTACTGCCAACAATGTAACAATGGCAGGGGGCTGGTTTGCTGTTAAAATGATACATGCTGCTCACATCCATCGGGGGTGTGCCCGAAATGAGTTGCACCACCTCGGGATGAAGACACAAGATTAATAATTGCGAACGCAGTAATTAAAACTCAGGGGACTTTCCTTTGGTGAATCTTATGGTGAAACTTACAGTCTGACATTTCACCTCATATATCAAAATATCGTTGTCTGCTGTCCATCTCACAGTTTTACCAGCAATGAAGGTTATTTCTTTTCATACCTGCTTATTTGTCTATTGTTACAAGTGAACTTTAGATCCTAACGCAGTAACAATACAGACACATTAAAAACACATCAAATACCGTACAAGAAAATATAATTTCATTTAATAATAATAACAATAATAATAATGTGAAATTTGAAGTGGATTACAAAGGTAATCCCAAAGGATTAAAATGGATAAAAGTGAAAAATTGAAGAATTGGAAATCAAGTAGGTTTTTTCCCTAAATCTTTGCTAGTCGATAACGTCAAACTATCACATCAGAGGTTTAGAGTGGTGCAAGAATGGGGAAAAGGATAGGATTGGGAATGTAGCGGCCTTGGACTTATTTAACGTACATCCCCCAGCATTTGCGCGATATGAATCAATCAGTCAACAATCAGTGATCAGTGATCTGCATTTAGGGCTGTCACCCATGTGGCAGATTCCCTATCATTTGTTTGCCTAGCCTTTACTAAAATTATTTTTAAAAACTTTGAAATTTATTGAGCATTCCAAATTATTCCAAACACTATGAACATGGGAAACAACGAAAAACCATCTTCAGGCCTTCCGATCGTGGAATTAGAACCCACCATCTCCTGAATGTAAGCTCACAGCTACGCGACGTGTACCGCGTAGCCAACTCGCTCAGTTTAAGCCAAAGTGCTGAAGAGTTATTAAGGCACGTCCATGAAAATACTGAACACAGAAACAACGTCACACTTTTCCCACATATGTGGGGTCGGGGTCGCGGGTGCGAACTGTGTCGCACATGTGGATTTGGCCCTGTATTACGGCCGGATGCCCTTCCTGACGCCAACCCTATATGGAGGGATGTAATCACTATTGCGTGTTTCTGTGGTGGTTGGTAGTGTAGTGAGATTTCTGAATATGAAGCCAGAAGAATTAATCACACGCGATTAAAATCCCCGATCCGGCATGGAATCTAATCCGGGACCGTCTGAATCGAAGGCCGCAATGCTGACCATTCATCCAGTGAGTCGGGCTATAGAAACAACTTCACACGTATAAAAATATTTACAGAAATTCCAAACTATTCACAGGTTGGAAAGACCAGCTTCATTACTTAATTTTAAGCACATTAAAGATATAGACAGAATAGATAAAATGTGATTTTAAATTTAAATCAGTACGATCAAGTACGAGAACAGATTGCAAATAACTGAAAGATTAAAACACTTCAGGATATTTTCACAAAACCAGAGTTTATTGAGCGAGTTTACAATGTGCTCATTGAATTGCCATATTATTTGTTGTGGAAGATGTTCCAGAAGTGTGCTTATGAGGTCTTCTAAGTTATGCAAATATCGTTAAAGGAAAGCGAAAGATCATGAAAGGTGTGTAAATGAAAATACTCCCTAGGCTAGGCCTCCAAGACCTAATACCGTCGTGGACGAAGAAAACATGACTTGATCAAAGGTATATAGAAGGGGATGAAAGAGTGTAAGTTATTATAGTAGTACGAGGCCCAGAGGTTTCCATTCCACGCTTACAAGTTCTAAGAACCTGAGAGGACCAATTTCGTGACTGAAGGCACGCAATTACAATGATCATGCTGTATAAATATTCCTATGTACAGTATTATTACTGGCTCCGGAAGCATTTCCTATTGGTTTTGTCTTTATCTTATCGATTTTATCAAGTTTTATTCGCCCTGTGCTGAAAATTGAAAGAGAGTTCAGTCCAAAAATGATCTAACCTACACTGATTTACATGTGTGTGTGATGGAATGTAACATCTATCTTTAAACTCTCGTTTTCTTTGCTATGGCGTTACGCGACACAAACAAGTCTTGTGGCGGCGAAGGGTTATTATAGGGATATGATTAGGAAGGAAATTACTGTGGCCTTAATGGAGGTACAGCCCCAGCATATGCATAGTATGAAAATTGAAAACCACGGAAAACCATGTTCAGAGCTGCCGACAATGGCGTTCGAACCCACTATCTCCCGAATCCAAGCTCACAGCTGCGCTCCCCTAACCGCACAGCTAACTCGCTCGGTAATATTATTATTATTTTCATTGACCTGACTCAGTCTCATCCTTGGCTTTGACAATATGAAAGTGACCGAGGTATGAGCGATGCTAGTAATATCATTCCTAATACAGCCAGTTCCTATTATGAATGGTGTAAAAATATCGCTCATTGGGTCGGTTGGTGCATGCATTTCAGTTGGCTTGACAGACTGATGTGCAATAGCAACTTCTGGCTCGGTGAGGAAAGCAACGGGAAACTACCTCACTCCTCATTTCCCTAGTATGCCTCTTCAGTGACGCCTGGGCTATCTATGGTAGCATTTGGTGGAGCTGTGGAGGATCAAACCAGCCTTCGGGCTGAATAGCCAACATACAATTGTATTTAATGTCATACGACCAATAGTGAAGGAGACATGCACCGTTCTATACACCCAACAGTCGCTTGTGATTTCCTTCTTAGACATAAATGCGACCTGAGTATGTTTCAAAGCTTCAATACTATTCTTACTTCGGCTATGAACACTTCATGTCGTCTGGCATTTGAATAACTCAACCAAATACCACATATGTAAGATATATGCCATCTCATAGAAAGTATGAAATACCATATAGAAGCTGCCAAGATATTGGTTATCAAATAAATGTCCTCGTGTTCATGTACTGCAGAATGTTAGACAATGATCCTAAGTTTCAATCACTTTTTTGTAAGCAACTAACCATTAGGTGAGTGTAATGTGCATTTTACAACTGTATATTAGCAAAAGGGATTGATAAATGAGAATTGATGGAAATGAGTACAGGAAAAGTCAGTGAGACCGCGAGGTAGTAAGTACAATATATATCAGCAGTGGAGCATTTGCACCGTATGGGTGGCGAAACGAATGCAGTATATCAACTATCTCGAGTGGTCTGGCGGACAAGACAATGGGCTGCTAATGACGAGCTCGGGAACAGTAAGAGGACATCACTTGTATAATTAAGTGAGCATTCAGTCAACATCATGGTGGAGTTGAAATCTTCGAGGACATAAACCAGAATGCCGAAGTACGGATGGAAAGAAGAAATTCGGGCAAGAGGGATAAGATATCAAAAATGAGAGGCTTCAATGGCAAAGTACCCGGGTGACAGAAAAACTGAAAAATACAAATGTCTATTGTGTGGGAAACGAATGACAGAGATCAATGGCATTTTTAAACAACCCGACGTAACGTCCCACCTGTAATTTAAGACAGTTGTGGTAGTGTCTTCGGTGGCCCCTGGGCTCCGGTGAATGGTGACCACTGTCTGACTCGTTGGCTGAATGGTCAGCATACTCGCCTTCGGTTTAGAGGGTCCCGGGCTCGATTCCCGACCGGGTCGGGGATTTTAACCTTCATTGGTTAATTCCAGTGGCCGGGGGCTGGGTGTTTGTATTGTCCCCAACATCCCCGCATCTCACACACCACACATAACACTATCCTCCACCACAAAAACACGCAGTTCCCTACACATGGCAGATGCCGCCAACCCTCATCGGAGGGTCTGCCTTACAAGGGCTGCATTCGGCTAGAAATAGCCACACGAAATTATAATTAAATTAACGGTGACTGCTGGCCGCTGGCTTCGACGTGTTTCCAACCAGTAGCCCGCCGTTGGCCATAACTTTATTAACGGACCAGAATCCCTAAATATAATATGCATTATTCATCGGGTTAATGATATTATAAGACGGAATTTCCGAAACAAATTCCAGATTCAGTTTCATCGACGCAATCAACTATCACATCGGTGTTACGACAGCTTCAGATCGACAAGAAGTCCTGCAGAGTGTAAAGCTCGAGCAAGGCGTTGGACTGGAAGTCCGATTGGTCGGTGGGAGCTCCACGAACGCATGCCTAATACGCTAATTTTGTAGTTCCTGGAAATTGGAATTCGAAGCGCGTCTCTTTGAACACTGTGATGTTTAATACACTCGTGTAACAAATTAACGGAAATGTTGTAACTCTTTTGGTAGTTAGGGTATTTTAACATAATTATGTGGAATAGGTTCATTCTCTCCGGAGTAGTTGTAGAATGTAAATTTACACGTTGCGAATGCTTACTTGGCATCTACAAGGTAATAAGTGAAAATTAGAATCATTGTCCAACATACTGCAGTACATGAACACGAGGATATTTATTTGATATCAATATCTTGATCAACTTTTAGCTGCTATTTCAACACTTCCATCTGCGTAGGAGATGTCATATTTCCTACATAAGTGGTATTTCGTTAAGTCATTCAAATGCCAGACGACATAAAACGTCCATAGCCGAAGTAAGAATAGTATTCAAACTTTGAAAGGTACTGAGATCGCATTTATGTCTAAGAAGAATATCACAAGTGACTGTTAGGCATATAGAACGGTGCATGTCTCCTTCACTATTGATCACCCCCTCTGGGTGGGGGACGCAGACGAAGAATACACCCACAGTATCCCTTGCCTGTCGCAAGAGGCGACTGAAAGGGGCGACCAAGGAATGATGATATTAGAACCATGTGATTACTTGTAATTAGTACCATTACATTCAGATCGCCATGGGTCGACGTTACTTGCGACTAGTACCACCTTGCGAGGAAAACCATGGGTCTACGTTACATAAGAGCAGTACCATTATGCGAAAAACACTACGGCTCTGGGCGTTGTTTGTGATGTCATCGTGTGCATTCCACCGGTCAGTTCCACCGTGTTCAGATTGGGTCTGCGTTACCTATGAGTAGTACCACTTTATAAGGAACACCATGGGTCTACGTTGCCTGTGGTTGGCACCAGACTGGAAGAAAAACCACGGGTTTGACTGGCGCCCGTGATTAGTACCAGTGTGAAGAAAACCATGGATCTGCGTTGCCTGAAAGTAATACCATTATGTGAGGAACACCATGGGTTTGTGTTGCCTGTGGGCGTTACCATAATGTGTGATACACCGTGGGTCTACATTGCCTATGATTAGTAGCACTATTTGAACATCATGAGTATACGTGGCCTGTGATTAGTTCCATTAAGTGAAGAACTCCACGGGAATAGCGGCGCCCGTGATTAGTCTCACTATTGAGGAACACTATGGGTCTGCGTTGCTTGTGAGTTGTACCTTTATGTGCGAAATACCATAAGCTTGTATTACCTGAGAATGATGCCATTGTGTATGACATACCATGAGTCTACATTACCTGTGACTAGTACCACCACTTGAGAAACACCATGAGCCTACATTACTGGTGATTAGGGAAACACCGTCCGGCTCCATGACTAAATGGTTAGCGTGCTGGCCTTGGGTCACAGGGGTCCCGGGTTCGATTCCTGACAGGGTCGGAAATTTTAACCATCATAGGTTCATTTCGCTGGCACGGGGACTGGGTGTATGTGTCGTCTTCATCATAATTTAATCCTCATGACGCAAGGTCGCCTACGAGCGTCAAATCAAATCAAAAGACCTGCACCTGGCGAGCCGAACTTGTCCTCGGACACTCCCGGCACTAAAAGCCATATGCCAATTCATTTTTTTTTTTCAGGGGAAACACCATGGTTCTGCTTTACCAGTGATTAGTACCTTTATTTAGGGCCGGTGACCTGGATTTTGGGCCCCATTAGATACATATCATCCCAGTACTTAAGGCATTGTGAATAGGATCTACTGATTGCTTTTGTTCCACGATAACTTTTTCATCGTCATTCGTTTGAGACTCTAGTCAGTGGATGCATTTTGAAGTTTTAATTTTCATTTCGTTCATCTCGTACCATTAGGGGCTGATGACCTAGATGTTAGGCGAAATTAAACAACAAGCATCATCATCATCATCACTATTGGTCATACGACGTTGAAGACAATTTCATAATTAATATGCGTATTAGCAAAAGATTTGTTTGTTTGATGGATAATTGATAACTGATGGGAATGAGTACAGGAGAAGTCAGCGAGACCACCAGGTAGGGAGTACGATCATTTTCACTTTATGCCGTATATCATATAACTCGAGTGGTGTAACGGACAAGACAATGGGCTGTTAACGACGAGCTCTGGAGTTCGATTCAATGGGAGGTAAAGAAATTTCACTGAACAGTAAGCCGACATCACTTGTATAACTGAGACAGCATTGAGTTGACAATAATGATGCACTATAAATTTTCGAGGACATACACCAAAATGATGGAGTAATGATTGAAAGAAGAAATTCGGGCCAGAGAGATAGGATATCAGAAATAAGAGACCTCAATGGCAAAGTTCCATGGTGGCAGAAAGATTGAAAAATGCAAATATTGGTGGTATAAACAATTCGAATTCTTGAGGTCAATGACTTTTTCAACAACCCCACACAACTTCCTATGGGTTTACACCACGATGAGATAGGAAAGGTCTAGGAGTGGGAAGGAAGCGACAGTGGTGTTAATTAAAGTACAGCCCCAGCATTTGCCTGGTATGAAAATGGAAAACCACGAAAAACTATCCTCAGGGCTGCCGACAGTGTCGTCTTCATGATTCGACCTCTTCCTTTTCCCTCTCTGATTAATGTTCATAGAGGACGGTTGTACTTTTTTCATAAAACATGCTCTTAAATCAATGAGCACCACCACGCATTGCTTGGCTTTCGTGGCTAGCTGAGTCTAATCCACTATCTCCGAATGCAAGCTGATAGCTGCGAGACCCAAACCGCACAGATACTTGCTGGGTGTAGAGAAGTTTTGTATAAGAGATTTGGTGGAGAGTTCTGAATGGTATGGACGCAGAGTTGAAGAATACAGCGTATTAAGGACTCGGACTCAGCCTCACGCTCAGGAAGAGGAGCTTTACGTCATCCTTATGGCTGTAACCACTCCACTTTAGATATAGCAGAGAGCGAAGACATACTACAGAAATGATCCTGTGAAAAGGGCCTTGCCTCCCGAGACGACTGCTGCCCTGCCAGTTAGGGTGCATAACACATTTTAGTGTGACGACATACTCATCCGTATTTGTTGGGTCTCCTGTGGGTGGTGATGGTAGAATACATTCATGGTATCCCCTGCCTGTCGTAAGAGACGAATAAAAGGGACCATGGGTGCTCCCAACTTCGGAATGTGAGTGAAAAAAACACGGGTCCCTAGCTGAGTCTAACATTGTTTCTACTTACCTGTGCCATTCTCCCTCACTTTAAACTTCCCAATATGACCTCCCTTGGCCAACCCTTGTTTTCTTCCGATCTTGATGCTTTTAGGTTTGCAAAGTTTTTCATTCTTACGACCTTTACCGTCCTTCCCTTCCTTTTGCCGATACCTTCAGTTTTCGTATGATTCGACCTCTTCCTTTTCCCTCTCTGATTAATGTTCATAGAGGACGGTTGTACTTTTTTCATAAAACATGCTCTTAAATCAATGAGCACCACCACGCATTGCTTGGCTTTCGTGGCTAGGTCTGCAATTTCTCATATCAGACAACTTCTCAATTGGCTTCATGAGGCGAACCAACCCCGCTTCAGTCCAAAGTCGAGAACTGAAATATTCGGACTGGCTGAGAAAACGAGCCCGTAGTAGTGGTGGTGATGATTATAGTTTTAAGAGGCAGGACAACTAGGTAATTTTTTTCGGTACACTATATGTGCATCAGTGGCCAGGTAACACGTCTGTAGGCCTATTGACCTACCGGTAGATCGTTAGAACAGACTTGTAGGTCACGAGCATTAAAGAGAGACGAAATAGGCTTATGGAGAGGAGTAAAACTTAAAGGCATTTAAAAACAGTATATCCAAATGTAAATTCAGAGTTTTCGCCAAATTCAGAACTAAGGAAAGAGAAAATTCAGAGACCGAAGTCAATTTTCTATACAGCAGATGTTCCTACTGCTTCCTACCATGTTTCTAAGGTCTTAGAAAAAAAAAAGTCGTTTGAAGACGAGAAACTGAATGAGGAAGCATTTTTTAAAGCAGGTGATGATTTATTGAAGCAGATGATGATTTGTCGGATAATTTTAGGAACAAATTCGAAATAGCAACTGTGTTTCAATCCCTGAAACTTCCTGCAAGAATTGTCACGAGGCGAGCTGAAAATTGCAATTGTATTCTCAGCAGATCACTGAAGCATCTAGACTGCCGGGTCCTTTCTTACACCGTGCAAGGGCATATAGTATGCTAAAATTTAACACCACCGTAATTTTTAAAACATTATCTCGTCCTCTTGTCAGGGACATCACTAGTTGTTCTTGGAGAAGTCAAGCATATTCACTTTCTTTATCTGGCGGAGATCAAGTGCTGTTAGCCAACTGATGTTATTCTCGTCATTTGGTTGACGTCAATCCGTCACCGGTCCGAGTTCCATGTTGAGGTACGACACCTTGCTATTTCTACCTGCGGTAGACGACCGGACGTCTAGCGAGATGGACACGTTTTATTTATACTTTTTTCAATCCGCGTCATTGTCAGCACGTGGAACGTCCAGAGAGGCTTCACTGCCCTGCACTGTTGACACAACAGCTAATTTTGTAGCACTTTCATTATTCTAGCCAAGTAAGCGGCTCCGCAGTGTTAAGGGTAGAGTATCTGTCCTGGGTTCGATTAACCGATTTCCCAAGAAATTTAATCCTGGGACGGAGGGCTAGATCAGAGTTCCCTCTGCATCGTGAGACCAACCGAGGAGTTGTCAGATGCAGCGGGTACGATCGTGAGAGCCAAACAATATGGCTGAGGATGTCACCACCAGGCACTTCAATATCCGCAGGCCAACCCTCATTCTGGTAGGGCAAGACCCTTAATGGGCTAGTGTTCTTAAAGCAGACATGTCTATCAAATACTAAATGAAATCTTTCTCCTTGAGCCTGGACTACAGCCACGCGTGTTGAGTTTTGTTGAATTACACTGTTATTCATTTCAATACTTTTCTGCTACAAGAGAAAATATTACTGATTCTCTTTAACTTAAGTCCCCTGAATCTATATCTGTGCTCATATTTTCTGTGCCAACTCAGGTGTTTTTGTAATTTTGAAAAGAAAATCGATAAAACATCAACATTGGGGGACATTCAACATTAAAAAATTACATATAACTTAATAATACCATATACCTGAAATGACTGCTTAGGTATTGAGGGATGTAGAGTCCAAGTCTGTATTCAGATTTTCTCTATCGTGTCCCGTTTTATGCAATTTTTAGAAATAAGAACTAAAAACTTCAAAATTTGAACAAGAAAGTAAAATTAGATATTTTTTTAAACATGCTTTAACACCACAATATAGAATTCGAGTGTATAAAATTACTATAAAACTTTGAATTGTATTAATAAAAATGCTTACAGCCATTCAGATGTTCAATTTGTCGGTCGAAATGTTGCGCCGTTTTTATGCCCTGCTGTGACTTTGAGATATACTCCTCTTTAATCACCAACAATAACCCGCTAACATTGCTTCAATCCACTTGTCCTGGTATCTTATCTTGAAATCTTTCACCTTGCTTCTCACTCATTCTACCGAGATTTTTTGGCAAGTAGTCAGTATGGTTGTGTAGAAAATGGAGTTTCATGCTCATGTTACAACCGAGAGATTTGAAATTAGCTAATATTTCCTTGTAATTTTCAGTTTTCCTGTTACCTAGGAAGTTTCATGCCGTGCTTCTAAATGAACACCATGCAGATTTTTCTGTTTCATTCATTGACGACTGAAAATTTGGATCCCTTCACTTTTTTTTCGGAAATTTCAGTTTTAAATATGGAATAACTATTTACTGTGCTGGGTATATGGCACAATAAATGAATACACAATTAAGGCTTATACCTACCAGTTTCTATAAATGCCATTCATAAAAATGTAGAAATGAGCTGAGGTTTTTTTTTCAAGTGTCCTTGCAAAATTAAGCAAGAAAAAAGGAATTATAGGACACTTTGTTTATAACTTTTAATTCAAGTTGTTTTAGTGATTCCAGTATGCCTAAATTATCCGCTTTAACACAATAATAATAGTATAACTGATGCATATATATATATATAAAATTTTCATTATTTACACATTTTCAAGAATTTAAAAAAAAAGCTTTTTAAAAAGTTTGACGTGATGAAATGAAACATTGTAACTACCCATAGGAGGAACTGAAAAACATAAGCAGTTTCTTTGTAGAAAACTGTTTACATATCAGTGTTATTTATTTATGTAATCATTAGTTAAAATTTATTTATTTATTTATTTATTTATTTATTTATTTATTTATTTATTTATTTATTTATTTATATCCTGAAACGGTATCCAAAATAACATTTGCATATCGCGCAGTACGCACTCAACGTTGGCTGAAGAATTAGAATGATAATTGTGTCGTTGTTCAACAAACAACCAACCAAACAAAAGCTCATTTCATTCCTCTGAGAGACCTTCACTGTGCTCACCTAATATATTAGACCAATAAAGTGCCCTAAGGACCAGAGTTTGGTATCTATTGGACCTATTCTCATTTGTGTAATGGTTTTAGTATCCACTGTCCGTTATTAAAAGGACCTTTTTTTCTAGTGGCTTTACGTCGCACCGATACAGGGATGGCGACGAAGGGATAGGAAAGGCCTAGGAGTTGGAAGGAAGCGCCGTGGCCTTATTTAAGGTACAGCCCCAGCATTTGCCTGGTGTGAAAATGGGAAACCGCGGAAAACCATCTTCAGGGCTGCCGACAGTGGGATTCGAACCCACTATCTTCCGGATGCAAGCTCACAGCCGCACGCCCCTAACCTCACGGCCAACTCGCCCGGTATAGAAAGGACCAACGACTATCATGCTACCTGAGTCTTCTACATATAATGATCTTCGGTAGGCCATCCTTGACTGCACGTAAGATAATCCATAATATATTACGGGATAAATCCGTCCCTTTGGATAACTTGCAATTCTTTCGTTGCGGAAAATTGAAGGGAAATTTCCACTCAGTTGAAATGCTTCAATGTCAAACTCACACGAATACATTTCGTACATGAACCCACTGAGCCACTGATCTCTATACCTGGATGGCTGGTAGCTTGGGTAGCAGTAAGCCGAATAGAAGATGACTGGCGTACTAAGATGGCAGCGAGCGCATGGTGCAATAGACCACGAGGAGCGCGCTTGCTTTGTTTATGCTTAGTTCAGTGACGCCAGGCCTCTTGATTGTAGTTCCACGAGTGTTCTGTGCTGTGTTATTGCGAAGTAAATAGTAGTGTATTTTACGAATTTAGGTTCGTTGCCTTGTAGTATACTTGTGGATTACAAGATTCAATTTAAACATGTATGTGTTTATCTGAAATATGAATGAAGAAACATTCTACGGGGTATTAACATACCGCAGTGTTCAGCTTATGGATGTACAAACAGAACCGATCAACAGAAGGAGAAATCATTTCATCGGGGAGTTTTATACTGTACATAAGAATCTTCCTAGGGTAGTGTTTTGAGTTTTAGGTTTATTGTATCTTATTTCACATATTCCCGGAGCAAAATGGCAATTAATTTTTGTAGGTTTCCTTTCTCGAGACCCGAACATCTAAGATCATCGATTAGGAGTATCAGGCGGGAGAATTGGGAGCCTTCTACAACAGCTGTTCTCTGCTCGGATCACTTAGAGGAAGACTGTTTTGATAGAAATGGACAAGCCGGGCTGAGTGGCTCAGACGGTTAAGGCGCTGGCCTTCTAACCCCAACTTGGCAGGTTCGATCCTGGCTCAGTCCGGTGGTATTTGAAGGTGCTCAAATACGACAGCCCCGTGTCGGTAGATTTACTGGCACGTAAAAGAACTCCTGCGGGACTAAATTCCGGCACCTCGGCGTCTCCGAAGACCTTAAAAAGTAGTTAGTGGGACGTAAAACAAATAACATTATTATTATTATTATTATTATTATTATTATTATTATTATTATTATTATTATTATTATTAGAAATGGACAAACTGTACACCTTAGAAGTGATGTACAGCCAACTGTTTTCAATTTTACTGAACGTTAACTGCAAGTAAAGATTTACTTATATTTCTTTTATTTCTCATAACTAAACTGACAGTTTCGATGAAATAATTGACGTGACCTTATAACAATCTTAGAAAATGAAGTCTGGAGGAATTCTAGACCTTATTTACATCAGTAATAATTATGGGTTTCAGACACTGGAGTGGTGGGAGAAGGGAAAGTGTGGTGGGTGTTTGGGGCTATCCCATTATACTATTCGTGGTATTTGGGACTCTTTTAACTGGTGTTACATATTTCTGATGATGACTATCAATATCGCTTTGCTAGCTGAATTTAATTAAAGAGGTCTGTAATAGTAAATTAAGCTGCAGGTAATGTGATATATTGACAAGTTTTGAATATTTGCTGGTTTTATAAATGTGTACATTTGCTTCAGTGATATCTTAATTTGATAATATGCGCGTTATTTCATGGAAACAGGAAACAGAAATTCATTATCAAGCACCGATTACGATATGTCGAATCTAGGCCTGTATAGTGAGCTACGTTTATAGGTACATCATTTTAAGAATGCATAATTTCGTGGCATACATGTATACAATTTACAGCAATGTTTCCAGAGACTGGTTTTCACTCGTATTGCGTTACCGATCGCTAATTGCATGTATTCAGCATCTAAGTTAATATTTGTCGGCCGTTATTATACACTCATGTTTATTGCTATCTCGGAGATTTAGTGACCTCGGAATGACGTGTCAGTGATTCCAATGTCCTTAGGCTTTGAGTGAACATGTCTCTATATTTTTAATTATTCCAATGCGCCATTAATTGCGACTTCAAATTGACTATATTATCATTGCTTCCCCATAAGGAGAGCTCTAGGTTGGGTACGCCAACATGGCGAACCGCGCGCTCAACTTGGCGTACTTTCTCCTGCAGCGGAGACCTGCTATCAGCGATCCATGTATAGAGATCAGTGCACTGAGCGCATTAGTTAATAATAATAATAATAATAATAATAATAATAATAATAATAATAATAATAATAATAATTTCGTATGGCTATTCACAACTTGGTGCAGCCCTTGCAAGGCAGACCCTCCGACGAGGGTGGGCGGCATCCGCCGTGTATGGAAACTGCGTGTTTTTGTAGTGGAAGAGTGTTGTTTATGACGTGTGAGTTGCCAAGGAAAAGAACCATTTAAGGTTAAAATCTCCGACTCAGCCGGGAATCGAAACCGGGGCCCAATGAACAGAAGGTGACTACCCTGATCATTGAGCCAAGGAGCCGGCCAGCGCATTAATTTAACCGATGTGTAGCAGCTAGGCCTACCTCACGGTCTTCGTGGGTAGCGAAGCTGCTTCATACGTGGTAGCCTTGGGTTCAGTTCCTGGCAATCAGGGAATTTTTACCTGGAACTGAGGACTGGTTCGAGAGATGAGAACAACTGAAAAGCTACTTCACGGTGATACTGAGGCCTCGGTATAGAAAGCCAAGAATAACGATTGAGAAGATCCATCACTAATCACACCCAATTTCGCAATCTTCTGGCTTTTGGGCTGAATAGCGGTCACTTAGTAGGCCAAGGTCCGTCAGGGCTGTAGCGTCATGGTGAGGTTATTAGCTAGATGTTCTGTAGAGTTGGTCATATAAAGTTAGGTGAGTGTCATTCGAAGACAATCCCAACGGACAAGTATATAGCTGGTATAGTTACAAGCCCTTTTAAGAATATATTTCTCGTTTTCCCTTTGATCAGTTCAATCATTTATATCAACTTCAAGTAGATAGGAAGCAATGCATATTCCAATCTTGAGCTTGGTAACTTAACATTTTACTTTTCTATATCATGCGGCAAAATACTAGTAAGAAAACTTCAATCAAATTGGTTCTTCACTGATCCTTTGGAGCTTTAATACTAACGACGAGAACTGTTCATAGCATATATTATACTAAACTAGCTGAAACAGTCAATAGCGTAAATATTTGTTGAAGGATTTTTCATATACGACATTCTTGTACTGATCTTCTTTTTTACGATATTGTTTACGTCGCACCGACACAGGTAGGTCTTACGGCGATGATGGGAGAGAAAATGGCTAGAAGGGGGAAGGAAGCGACCGTGGTGTCCTTAATTAAGGCACAGCCCCAGCATTTGCCTGGTGTGAAAATGTGAAACCACGGAAAACCATCTTCAGGGCTGCCCTGACAGTGACGTTCGAACCCACTAACTTCCGAATACAAACGTGACTCAAACCACGCAGCCACTAGCTCGGTGCATTCCTTGTACAATTACCTTTTGGCACTACTGCAACTTAAATATCGCTCCCTTGACATTACAACATTTAACTGGCCATGGCTGAAAACTGGCTGAGGTAAATAGAGACCTTCAGGTCCCTTGAGGTCTATTGATAGTGATACAAAATGCCAAGCGAACTGGAAATTGATGCTTCTTGAAAGAAAATGGAAGTGTTTTGTCGGATGTTGTTAAGTCAATTCCAGGGAATACAGCTTTCTGTCCAGCTTTATCTCCACTAATTATTTACAAATCTAAACAATTTTCGTACATGTTTCTTAGCCTAAGGCCCTAATCTGGTTCTGTTTAGGAGTCGTTGGGAAACGTTCCGATTTCTAAGGTGCATAACTATGGGTCCAATTTTTTCGAGTAAGAATATGTGGAGGCAAACCATCAATTCAAAGGAATTGAAGAATTATGTAGGAAATTGGAGTAGCTAGATTTCATTTTTAATATTAATTTGTTGATGCTAGTGTATGGTTGTGAACTACCGAGTTTAAACCCAGTGACTTTCAAATAGAATGGCAACTTCCGAGGAAATGATAACATCTTTCGCAGATGTGAACGTTTTGCTATAAATTTCAATCACAATATCATCATGTGCTAAAATTCTGGCAGGTAGCTCAATAAAATTTGATCCGCCCCCATCTATAGAGGGGTAATCGCCGTTTACCTTTATCTTGAAAAAATCTGCGAATTCCAATTTTTTGTGGTTTTGCCCGCATATTTTACGTAAGCGGCGTGTTTTGAAGAAGTGTCAAAGAGGAGAGTATTTAGTGCAGTTATAAATAAGTAATTGTTTAGCGATAAGTATGTGGCGATACAGGCAAAAACCATTACGAATTCACCACCAAGAACAATCAGTTTCCCACCAGAAGGAATGGAATGTCGTTACCTATGATATATTTTAGAAGACGATTCACGCACATTCATAAATTTTCCAATGGAACTTTATCTCATATTGAGCCGTGGTAATAGAATATCGTCAGCTGCTTTGGAATGTAATTTTAATTCAGACACCGAAATATTTACGTTTAGAGGAATTTTGAATGTAACATGCACTGTTCAACTGCTGGACAGCAAAACGGCGGCTATTCTTATCCATGAAGCACAGTTGACCAGGAGGACGTCTGACAGCGCATGCGTGCTTACCCTCTTCCACCTCCTCTATGCGCCACATGCTTCAGCGTTCTGACGGTTCAGGTGATCTTGAATTACTGGCGAGCGTCTTGGCCAATCACAATGCTACATTCTTCTTTAATGATTTAAAAATATACGGCAAGAATTTGTTATGCTTTTACACTCTGCAAATCTACAGGCCAAGAGCTTTCGTCAGAATGCTTTACGATGTCAGTTAGTTCATCCGTTTCCTCAAACTCGCAGTCACAAATATTAGACTAGTGTTTTGAATAGATTTAGCTCTCGAAACATTGCTCAATAAAAATGGGTTGGATGATAGGGTGGTTTCAATTCCCTGCCTACCGAGCAAGTGGCTGTGCGGTTTGGGTTACGCAATTATCAGTTTGCATTCGGGAGATATTGGGTTCGAATGCCACTGTCAGCAGCCCTGAAGATGGTTTTTCGTAGTTTCCCAATTTCACACCAGGCAAATGCTGGGGCTGTACCTTTACCAAAGCCACTGTCTCTTCCTACCCACTCCTAGCCCTTTCCTCTCCCATCGTCGCCATAAGACCTATCTGTGTCAGTGCGACGTAAAGCACATTGTAAAAAATAAATCCTTGCCTTTAAATTTTTAGTATAATTTTGTGTTTTATTTATTTATTTATTTATTTATTTATTTATTTATTTATTTATTTATTTATTTATTTATTTATTTATTTATTTATTCTGTTTTGAAACTTTCAACCTCTGCCTCTTCAATAATAATAATAATAATAATAATAATAATAATAATAATAATAATAATCGCATAAAAAATTCTATTGAGAGATTTGAATACCGAAGTTGGTAGAGAAAAGAAATTCAGGGCCATTGCAGTACTGTACCCAGCGCACAATATGACTAGTAAAAATGGAGAAAGATCAATTGAGTTTTGTAAAAATGTTATCTCAAATTAATTTCAACACATT
Organism: Anabrus simplex; assembly: GCF_040414725.1. Lineage (NCBI taxonomy): Eukaryota > Metazoa > Arthropoda > Insecta > Orthoptera > Tettigoniidae > Anabrus > Anabrus simplex. Next base: position 508,192,742 of record NC_090265.1, read on the forward strand.
TCCGGGCGCTTCCACACAAGAAAAGTCCTGGAGATACCCAAATTTTCACTTTGGAGAATTTCAAATATATCATGTGGCCATTTCCAAAGACAACAAAAAGTAAATTATGAATGTTAAAGTTAAAAAAAAGGAATCATTGACTCTGACCACTATCCTTAATCAAGGTAAAATTTCAACCAAACAGGTCCAAACCAACAATAACAAAAACCCTATGCGTCCATCCGAAATTTCTTAAACAAAACACCAGTACTTTCATTGAAGGTATCCCTATACAGAATCCTTCGAACAGGATAGAACACAAATACATACTTTTGAAGGCTTGTTAAAATGTTGGCACACTCCCCCAGCAAACGAAAACATAGCTGGTGGAATGAAACCTGCGACAAGGCCAGAAACTTTAGAATTAAAGCTTCGCAGAAATGGTAATTTCATAAAACTGAACTAACCTGGCGGGAATTCACCAAAATACAGAAATAAAAAAATATCAGGTCTGAGAAACGCAAATATGATCACTACAGATTGGCAGAAATTGAGCAAGATTTTCCAAAATATAATACACGTAACTTCTACAAAACTTTCCGAGAAGAATTATAAAATCATCAGGCACCTGGTCCTTGCGTCAAACGCCAGGATGGAACATTAGAAACGAATAATCAAGAAAATTGCTAACTTCTAACAGTGTATTTCAAGGATCTTTTAACTTTGAATCCCCCAAAGAACAACTCACCTTTGAAACACCTTCATCTAATCAAGATTCAGAACCCACAGCATTGGAAGAAGTCAAAGAAATAACCCATGGTATCAAAAATAACAAAACCTCAGTGGCAGATGGCATAACTGCCGAAATGCTGAAGATAGGAGGTGGGAACTTAGCCCGGAAAATTCACTTGATCTGGATCACTGAAGAAATCCCTGAAGATTGGAAATGTGCGCTAATCCATCCCCTACACAAGAAAGGGGATAAAACCAACATCAATAATTATAGAGGAATTAGCTTGATAACAGTTGCTTACAAACTTTTTCCAAAGCAAACAGACCGTCTAATTGGTGAACACCAGGCAGGTTTCTGAAAAGGAAGATCTTGTACATAACAAATACTTAATCTTAAAACTAGCCTACAAATAAGCAAAACCAGAGAAACTGTCATTACTTCTGTAGATTTCAAGAAAGCGTATGACGCTATAGACCACCAAACACTTTTTCATACTCTAGAAGAATTTCAAGTGGATAAAAAAGCAAGGACATCAATCAAACATTAACTGGCACTACTTCAAAAGTTAAATTCCTACGCGAAATATCTGATCCTTTTACTATTAACAGCGGGGTCCGTCAAGGAGTCGGTTTATCTCCGTTACTGTTCAATCTCGTACTTGACAAAGTAACCAGGACTTGGGAAAAGGAAATTAAAGGAATAACCTTTGGCAGACTACTTAAAGATATAATTCACTTGCACTATCTGCCCTTTGTGGATGAAATAGCAATCCTTTACAATAACAGGCAAGAAGTAATTCATTCCATTGAAAAATTACATGAAATTGCCAACAATACGGGACTTCAAAACTCGTATGAGAAACCTCAATAAATGGAAGGAGCGTCACGATACTTAGATGGACAACCTATGATAATTAAATTCGGCAAAATCTTTCAGGTGAACCAATTCAAATATTTGGGAGAAATTATTCAGCCCTCTGATTAAAACTGCGAAGCAAGTAAAGGAGGAATTTTCAAGTTACAGAAAGCTTACCAGGATCACTTGGAACACGTACAATAAAAATCGATATCACGGAAAACAAAACTTAAAAACTATAATACAGTTATCAAACCTGAAGCGTTGTATGCTTCAGAAACGTTAATCACTGGTAGCGGGTCTCTAACCAAAGACATCGAGAAACAGGAAAGGAAAATGTTAAGAAAAATGTTTGTCCCAGTTTGTATAGAGGAAATATGGAGGAAAAAATCATCCCAGGAAATATATTGCCATTCTGAAAAAAATATCTCACACTTTTCGGAAAAGACGATTGAAATATTCTGGACACATTATCAGAACGAACAGTAACAGACTAACTAAAAGAATTCTTAACCTGGCCCTTTCATCGAAAACCAAGAACAGCTGTCTTCGTGAAACTGAAACAAGTCTCCAGGAAATCAACATCTCGGAAGACATTCTACAGGACAGATGCAAATTCAGAACCAACATCGACAACCACCAGTTTGAAGACAAAACACCAGAGCCACTATAACTTAGACAGAAGAACGAATGAAGAAGCTCAGCGAGAAGATGAAGAGATTTTGGACCGGGCGAGTTGGCCGCGCGCGGCTGTGAGCTTGCATCCGGGAGATAGTAGGTTCGAATCCCGCTATCGGCAGCCCTGAAGATGGTTTTCCGTGGTTTCCCATTTTCACACCAGGCAAATGCTGGGGCTGTACCTTAATTAAGGCCACGGCCGCTTCCTTCCAACTCCTAGGCCTTCCCTATCCCATCGTCGCCATAAGACCTATCTGTGTCGGTGCGACGTAAAGCCCCTAGCAAAAAAAAAAAAAAAAAGAGATTTTGGGGGGAGAAGAAGGCCAACACATCAGCTAAACTGGTTCAATCGAGCTCCTAAGTACAGTATGTCATAACGATTTAAAAATAATTGTGTTGTTAGAAAATTCAGTAGCTAGGACTGTAGTCAACACCTCCGTGTGTTCTTGAATTACAGTCATCATCCGTTGTTGGGGTTCCTTCTGAGGAGCTACGAGGCTACTCTAGCCAAATGATAAGCGAGGTTTTAAAACTCGGCAGCACAAAGAATGAGCTAGTTTCCGTCCACGGAAAATACCGGTGGTACGGTTTCGCAATAAGTTATAGCAGTGCTCCTAAACTCTTATTTCTTTGTTTTCGGGTATCCCAGAAACATTTAACCAAACCTCGGGGAAACTCGAATGCCTGCCACTTATTGCAACCTGGAAAAATAATATAAAATAGTGTTTTACAGTAGCGGAGCCAATTGCAATAATATTTTAGAAACGTGTTTATTTAATATTCTTCTTAGAAAGACGTTTACTTTGATTTTAAAGCTTCCAAAACCTGTTATTAACCTGTTTATATTTATACGATAGCATTTCGCCTCTCCGGTGTAGTGATTAGTGTAATTAACTGCCATCCCGGGAGGCCCGGGTTCGAAATTTGAAAAGTGGTACGAAGGTTGGAACGGGATCCACTCAGCGTCGGTAGGTCAAGTGAGTAGAGTAGGGTTCGATTCCATCTTCAGCCATCCTCGAAGTATTTTTCCGTGATTTCCCACTTCTCCTCCAGGAAAATGCCGGGATGGTACCTAACTTAAGGCCGCGGTCGCTTCCTTCACTCTTCCTTGTCTATCCTTTCCAAACACCCCCCCACCCCACAAGACCTCCGTTCATCATAAGAGGTGAGGCCGCCTGGTCGAGGTACTGGTCCTTCTCCACATTTTCATCTCCCGACCCAAAGTTTCACGCTCCAGGACACTGTCCTTGAGGCGGTTGGGGTAGGATCCCTCGCTGAGTCCGAGGGAGAAACCAGCCCTGGAGGGTAAATGGATTACAAAGAAAGACTGAAAGAAAATATACGAAAGCATTTCAAATATGTAGATTTATATTTTTACTTTCCCTACAATGCATTCCTTTTTTTACTCTCGGTTAAAAAGGAGAATTTCTTTAAATGCATAATTCTGTTGACCCTGACAGTTCGATTTGAGCTTGTCTCGTGAAGTACAACAATGTTTTTTCTTAGCCTCAACGATGATAGACAAACGATGTCGGTCATCAGCCAAGTTCGTGTACAATGTTCACTACAGAATGCCAACGGTTGAGTCATTACTATTCTTAAAATATTGTATTACTTTTTTCGGACTCGTCGACATGACGTCGTGGTACCCAAGGGTTCCACGTTGGGAACTGCTGGGTTAGAGGACGATGACCAAGTAATGAGGAACCTCGCGATTGCCCTGAAATCTGAATCTGTTTCTTACAGTTAGGGTTAAATGTATGACGATCTCTGGCTAACAACAAATGATGGTTCATCATGGAAGAAGTGGCCTTGGTTTACGGTTGCCATATTATAAATTATAAAAACTCTGCTGTTGCCTCTGCAGCAGCTACTTTTAATTACTTCAAATTGTTAGTTTAAAAATTAATAGAAAGAGATTAGTTATGAAAGCAGATATCAAGTTTTGGATGAGGACACGCGGTCCTTGGTGTGGCTTTTACCTCCACCAGTTAATCTACATATAAAAAGTGGAAAGGCAAAATAAAATTAAATGCTTATTTTTTCGACAAAAGCGTTCTAAATGGCTATATTTTCGAAGTTGTAATTTAATATTACAGTTGTAGGCAATTCACTCCAGCATAAAAATGCCCTTTCTAAATGAATGTCATAGAAATATATCTTCTTCCTCGTAGTCATTTGAGTACAATTATTACATACAAGAACACACAGTGCCGAAAATAATTACAAGTGGTTATGGGACTACAGACAAAGCAGGGAAGAATGAAAATGAGCAATAAACAGAAACCGATATTGAAATGCAGTCGATAGTAACAGTGATAAGTCCACAGTCGATCACTACACAGATCGACTATGAGACACGGTTGCTCTCTAGCGAAGTTCAAATAAACCTTCGTGTGATAATCTGAACTGCTGAAAGACAGAAACAGAAATCCAGGATTTTGACCATTTTCTAGACATCCTGCCAAGACAGCTGTTTGCTCTTAAAATAGAGACAGACCCGGTTTTCCGGTTCCTCCGAGCCAAAACGGGGAAAACCTAGATAAAAGTGGATGAATGGTGTACGGCGGAGCATGGATAGAAGATTTACTGGCTGTTGTTACAATCCATGGATCACTCGTGCAAGACAATTCCACAACACTATTACCAAAAATAAAATAAAATTTTGTATGTACATAATGAAAATAATTTTGTTTGGCTAAGACATTTTTCTATTTCACACAAGACCTTAGAGACCAACGGTTCAGTTTATGAATGTTTGTAGTATATACAATGAAGTCTCAGGAGGAATGGTCAATATTCAGCGATATGACAGGAAAGATCATTTGAAGCAAAAATTCCTATTCCAAATGGTTTTCCCTCGTTAAGTACTCGGTTTTAACACTTCGCTTCTTATCGAGTAAAGAACCAGTTTCTTCCAATTTGTTTACGATTTTCTGCACGGTCTCTCTATGTGGAGGGCGTACACCTGGAGATTTTGTTGCACATCGCCTAACGACTTCCCTGCAAGACTTTGTTTTCAAATAATTGTCGTCCATAAATACTCTTTCCTCTACCGTGTACATACGTGGAGGCATTATGAGAATTATACCCCAAAGTAACACTTTGCAACTCGAGAACAGTTGGAGCGACACATCAACACTTAATACACGTTCTTAGCACGGACCTGAACTGCGAAGTGCGGGCTTTCCCGTGCTGTCGCTGCGCTGTGTAACGGGAAGTGATGAGTCAACGGGAGGTAAATGAGCTGGGCGTGCCTGCCGCCCAACCGATGAGCGAAACTCACTGTAGATGGAAGAATATATTGGATGTGAGAAGATTAAAGTGGTTTGGATATATGAAAAGAATTACAAATGACAGAATCTCTAAGATGGTGCAAAACTGGGAATCTGAGGACAACAGGAAACGGGGAAAGTATTAAAGAATCCATGATCAAATTTAGCATGTATTCATGAAGTCAGAGAAAGAAGAAAAGTGGGGAATATCGAGACGTCACAATTTAGAGATGACAAACTTAAAAAAAACAGACAGACTGTGAGACAGATCCTGAAGAAAATTCGTGGTTTTCAGGAAAAACCTCTGAAGAAGAAAGGTACCCCCTGGTCAGAGGAAGGAAATGACAATACTGGGTAAATATCAAAGTCAAACTCTTGAATAAGCGTGGTCCCAGGTAGGCCCATTAGAATCATCAGCATCCTCGTAAATAGTAAACTACAATATCGAGAAGGAAGTGCACCTTTCGCTGGGTTAAACGTTTACAATATGTAATGATGTACAAATTTTTAAATTACTGTAAAATGTTTATAAATTTGCATTACAATATTTTGCATTTTACATTTTATAGAATATTTACACGATTATTGATCTAAAGACTTATATCAATTGCATATTCTAAAACAAACAAGAATCTCAAAAACTATTGGTCTGCTTAATCGTATCCCTTCATATCTGTTCTTCAAATTCTTGCAGTATAAATGATTTTAAAAGTGAAATTACTACTGTTACAGTAAGATTGACAATTACATGCAAATCTCTTGAATAGTTTTGAATTGTGATGTAAAGCCTGCGTGAAAATAGAAGTTACGGAAAATAAGCAACGATCATTTGAGGGAGTGGAACGTAGCAAGTGGCATTCGTGGACATTTACAAAAATATGTTTTAAAGTGGTGAAATTGTTATTTTTAATTAGAGTAAAGAAGGTAGAATATTCGATAAAGGAGGAAAACGAATTGAAAACTACTTGTTTTGTCCATAACAGTGCAACACCCACTTAAAATGAAATTCCATTTACTTCCCTAACAACAATATAAAAATAGCATATTTGTACAGGGGAAGTTGAGTTTTATTTATGTTGTACTCTTGTGGCCCATTAAGTTAGCAGGAAATTAGTTATTTACGAAAATTGTGCGGAAGTTAACGCCACACAAGTTGCATACACAATTTTATCTATTGCCATAGCAAAAATATACATTCTATGGAAAGGAATATATTAAAGAGAAGTAACGTTGCGTACGACGTGTTTATCGTTTACGTTGTTGTAGTATGCATTCTTTGGTATTATGTATAAAAATTGCATGGAGAAGACTACGATGTATAGCAGATCATGAACTGTCTTGAGGAACAGAAAAATTATCACATATTACAGCGAACTGTTATTTTTTTTCAATACAATGGCCTTGTTTTAAGAGAATCTGGATATGAATTTGTACATAACAGCGTTGTAGAAATACATCTTCCTTTATGTTATAACAACAAAAGGGCCGATGAACGTAGATGTTAGTCCTCTTTAAACAACAAACATCATCATAACAATAGAGTTGTAACATTTCAATGCGTTACCTTCTATTTGTATCAGAACAGGAAACAATCACTAATTTTGTGACTGTACAGTGTAAAGGCAGTAATGTGCTACAGTAGCGCTCGAAAACGTGTGCGGTAAGATAACTTGATTTCAAATATTTGTCGACGCGGACCGTTTAGAAAATGCCTTCTTTTCAATCGCGAAATTGTTTAGAAAACACCTTTTGTTGTTGTTGTTGTTGTGGTGGTGGTGGTGGTGGTGGTGGTGGTGGTAGTAGTAGCAGTAGCAACAAATAAAAATATTTAACCCTTAAACTCATAGCATTGCATATGTGCCAAGGAGAATGCACTTGCTTGCTATATTTGCTTTACGATTTTACAAGGTAGTGTTCGCTTACTTCTACCTTGCAGACAAACTCGCCAGGTGTCGCTAATGTATTAAAAAATGAATAATCATTTATTTTATGAATTTTCTTACTAATCAGCTGGAGTAAAGTGTAAACTTTAAACATTTAAGATAAAGCAAATAAAATGGTGTTTATCTCAGAGAATTCGTGAGCAAGGACATCCATAAGACTGCAGTGTGGCAGTAGCTATAGTAATCATACAGCTTTGCAAATACCGATACGTAAAACATTCAAAACTCTTAAAACATATTAAAAAATATTTTGTTTTGACAAATATTTTGAAACATATTTTTCTGGTAATAATAATAATTTCGTGTGGCTATTTCTAGCCGAGTGCAGCCCTTGTAAGGCAGACTCTCCGATGAGGGTGGGCGGCATCTGCCATGTGTAGATAACTGCGTGTTATTGTGGTTGAGGATAGTGTTATGTGTGGTGTGTGAGTTGCAGGGATGTTGGGGAAAGCACAAACACCCAGCCCCCGGACCACTGGAATTAACCAATGAAGGTTAAAATCCCCGACCCGTCCGGGAATCGAACCCGGGACCCTCTGAACCGAAGGCCAGTACGCTGACCATTCAGCCAACGAGTGGGACATTTTTCTGGTAATAATATATTACTTCTGGAATGAAAAAACATCATATTTGAGGGAAATAGCAAACTACGCATTTAAGGGTTAAAATCGATGCATTGGGTATAAAGAAAAGGGAGACGAAAGAAGAAAAAGAGCAAGACTTGGCGAAGGCTAGTAGAAGCAATGTTAGACTCAAGTCTCTGTGGCCCTGTGACTAGGCACGAGTGAAGAGCTCTAGGCTAGATGAACATGTGGTATGCAGGTGAGGTGGATGGTTCTAGAACAGGCAGTGAGTCAAGAGGATTCTAATTGGCATTGCCTTGTGAGACGCAGTTTGTTTGCGACACGTGTTTATTTTAAGCCTTCCAACGTTTTTTTTTTCTCTCCACAACGTTCTTGCTGTTCAGAACAGGTGACTACGGCGCTAGGTGTGAAGGTCAGGGGGGGATGCTAAGTATAGTACACTTCACCTGAAAGGAGTTGTCTGATTTATTACCCACGGTCCGCGTGTCGACAAGTATGTGAAAACAAGTTATGAAACAGCATAAATGTAAGAAAATATAGAATTAAATGATCTCGGAAGTCATTAATAAAACACTTCAAGAGTGCTTTTAAACACTTCTCATGAACACACCATGCGTAGAATACTTTTTATAACAACGAAATGGCAGAAATATGTAAATGTTTACTTAAAATACTTCATTATCCATCCTGGCTAAATGGTGAGCTTCGTGCCATTCGGTTCACAAGGCACCGTGTTCGATTCGCGGCGGGACTGTGTATTTTAGCGATGTCTAGTTAATTCCTCTAGCTCTGGGACTGGGTATTTGTGATTGTCTTAACACACACCTTTATTTACGCACAGCACATCGCTCTACCAACCACCACAGAGACACGCAAAAGTGAATTAATTTCTCCACAATAGGGTTGATGCCAGGAAGGGCATCCGGATGTAAAACTTGACTGAATCCAAGTTAGTACCTCCCCCACATAAACTGGGAAAAGACGAGGGAAAATAAGAATATTTTATTATGAGACATCATTCCTCTTTAGATGACGTTTCATTTATCCCAAGTGTTAACTATACTATCAAGAGATTAAGCTCGGACATTGTGTTTGATTGAAATTGCATAACAATTTACGATGTGGAAATAATAATTTCATTTCATTTACCACTGATCTCCATTTAGGGTTGTTGTCGAGGAGACAGATTCAATATCAGTTCCAAAAATGGGTTTCACAGCCGCAGGTCTTAAAATCTCGGGAATAGAACCAGGTTTTGGGTGGCCATCGGTCAACTGATCATTGGTCAACCGATGAGCCCAAATGGCACGTCTGAGCGAAACTCTGCAAACGCACACCTACGTTATTCGTCAGAACAGTGCACTGGGGCATCGTCAGTGTTATATTTGACCAAAGAACGCCCAATCAGCAGTACGTAGGACTAACTGTTTTATTCTGATGAAACCGACATCTGCCACATTGGATGACTGGAGGCCAAAGCGTTTAAATGCAAAAATAGAAGAGAATATTTTCGTGCTGAAACTTTGGATCTCTGTAAAGATCGCGGAAATCTGTGTGTTTGCATGAATGTCCTACCTTTGTCCCGTTCCTCTACGGTTTCATTGTGCTCGTCCTAAGTAAGACGAGGCTCTATTGTCTGTCCACGTATGGAGAGCAGAACGTTTCACTTTCTGTATTACTCAGTATTGCTGTTATTTAGTGTCAAAAATTTCATTTTTAGGGTCCGTATTAAATCGAGGTATAGAGATGCACCTATTAAATCTTAAAAATCGTGATAATTATTAAATCACGTTACAAGATACGTCTTAAGAGAATTTGCATAGAGAGGTGTTCACCAAATATTTAAACAGTTAAAAAATTCCAAAACTAGATTGATTTTACACTATGTAGTAACAATATAGTTCGAAAATGCTTCAGTTCACGTACGAACATTTTAAAATTGTTTGTATACGTCATTTTTAAGGACCTATGTTAATGTATCTTTTTAATGTCTTTGTTATACTTTCCTACGCTGATGATGACATACCTTATTGCCGAAACCGGTCCCACAAATGTAAATAAATAAAGATATGTGATGATTTAATAATTATCACGATTTTTAGTATTTAATAGGTGCATCTCTATACCTAATATTTTTGAATGTAAATCTCGATTTAATACGGACCCTAAAAATGAAATTTTTGACACTAAATAACAGCAATACTGAGTAATACAGAAAGTGAAACGTTCTGCTCACCATATGTGGACAGACAATACAGCCTCGCCTATCTTACTTAGGACGAGCACAATGAAAAATTTTATGTTGTGAAGACAAGTGTTTACATTTAATTTCACATAAAAGGAAATACACAGTATACTTTGAGAGTTATTCATGATTAAATGTCATGATAAAAAGTACAGAAATATAAAGCAAATCAAACACACAGGTATTTAGCCCGCCTGGTGTCCATGATCGTTAAGGCAGTGAGACCGTGGTTAGCCGGTTCGAGTCTCGTTGGTGGAAAACAATTTCTCCACCAGGATGTTGGCCAGCAAGGTAGAAGAGGTGGTGGTATGCAATTTTTAATCACCAGATTGCGTGGCAAAAGACTGGATTCAATTCCGAACATCTCTACGGTATCCATATAGCATATGACGCTGTTGATGGTGATTCGTCCGTCAGATAGCCTTGAGCAGAGCACTTGGTGCTAGTTGACCGGAGTAGGATATGTTTCGGCACGGGTTTTGCCCGTTTTCTTCTCCTAAATTCAATAATAATAATAATAATAATAATAATAATAATAATAATAATAATAATAATAATAATAATAATAATAATAATAATAATAATAATAATGCTACTTGCTTTACGTCCCACTGACTACTTTTGCGGTTTTCGGAGACGCAGAGATCCCGGAATTTTGTCCCGTAGGAGTTCTTTTACGTGCCAGTAAATCTACCAACACGAGGCTGACATATTTGAGCACCTTCAAATATCACCGGACTGAGCCAGGATCGAACCTGCCAAGCTGGGGTCAGAAGGCCAGGCGCCTCAACCGTCTGAGTCACTCAGCCCGGCTCCTAAATTCAAGTCATTAACTCCTGTGATGAGGTTGACATCAGCAAGACCGAGCGAGTTCGGGTGAGGTTAGGGACGCGTAGCTGTGAGCTTGCGTTCGGAAGGTAGTGGGCTCGAACTCCACTGTCGGCAGCCCTGAAGATGGCTTTCCGTGGTTTCCCATGTTCGCATGGCCACGGTCGCTTGTTTCCCACTCGTAGGCTTTTCCTGACCCATCGTCGCCATAAAACCTGTCTGTGTCGGTGCGACGTAAGACCAATTGTAAACAAAAAACGTCATCATGACGGACATCCAATAGTAAAACCTCGCTACGAAGATTCATCTCACTTCATACCCGGCCCCCTAGAGCAGGCCTCTCAAACGCCCAAAATCTCACACGTGCAAACTGAGGCGTAGAAGTCCTCTGCACAGTGCATCGGTCCCACTCGGCTCGGCTCGGACCAACGCTTAGTCTCTGGGCTACTCGGCTCAACTCGCCTCGGATTTGGAGCGCTACGGAGCAAGTGAGGAAGAGCGAGACAGGCGTGGAGAAAGAGAGAGACAGCGCGTTCGCTCCAAATCGAGGAGTGGGAGTCTGCACTCTGGTCAACCAAGCGAAGTCGTCTTTTGCACCGTGCACAACGCAGTGCACTGGTGCATGCACCCTGAGAGGCCCTGCCGTAGAGGAACGGGACAAAGGTAGGACATACATGCAAACACACAGGTTTCCGTGATCTTTACAGAGATCGGGTTTCAGCACGAAAATATTCTCTTCTATTTTTGCATTTAAACTCTTTGGCCTCCAGTCTTCCAATATGGCAGATGTCGGTTTTATCAGAATAAAACAGTTAGGCCTACGTACGTAGGTGCGGTGATATGGAAGTAATAACGGAAACGATAATATTGTGGCGATACGCAGCTGTTGATTGGTTAGAGTTCCTGAAGATTATTTTACCGGATTTATCACTGGAGCCATGAGTTAAATAGAGAGTAGAAGTAAACTCTTTTATTAGCAAAGTATAGATTAACCTCCATGTATTTAACTACCCGGGTCTCCTGCGATTTCTTGATGGATGCACCTTGGGACGGGCCAGAACAAAATGTAACTTCCACTGAACTGTCAGTCTGACTTATATTACTTTTTAATTTTTAAAAAATATTTGCTTTACGTCGCATCGACACAGATAGGTCTTATGGCGACGATGGGATAGGAAAGGCCTAGGAATGGAAAGGAAGCGGCCGTGGCCTTAATTAAGGTACAGCCCTAGCATTTGCCTGGTGTGAAATGGAAAGCCACGGAAAACCATCTTCAGGGCTACCGACAATGAGATTCGAACCCACTATCTCGCGGATGCAAGCTCACGGCCGATGTTATTTTAATGTTGAAAATATTTCTTAGCAAGGCAGGATTCTCCATACTGCGAAAAACGTAAATTAAGCGATCTCCTCAATTGTGCGGAAAGCTGAAGGGATAAAGGGCTCGGAAAGGTTTCAAATTCTGATTATTGGATAGCTTTATTAAACAAATAAAAAAATCCTAAAATCACTTCCGGCCCTAATGCAGTTCCGGAAAAACTGCCCAAAATAGCTTGTTTCTTTACTCGTTTTATTTTTTATTCAAAACCTAGCCAGATGAACTTATTTACACAATTGTTTCTGTAAAGTGTTTCTTGGTTCAATACCCTCAGGTCATTTTTGATTATTTTCAAAAATGTCCACACCGAATGTAGTTAAAAGGACATAAGTAAATCTCTGCATTGACTCACATTAGCGCTCGTAGTGGTGCTTAAGTGAAACACTGCATTGACTCACATTAGCGCTCGTAGTCGTGCTTAAGTGAAACACTGCATTGACTCACATTAACGCTCGTAGCGGTGCTTAAATGAAACTCTGCATTGACTCACATTAGCGCTCGCAGTGGTGCTTAAGTGAAACACTGCATTGACTCACATTAACGCTCGTAGTGGTGCTTAAGTGAAACACTGCATTGACTCACATTAGCGCTCGCAGTGGTGCTTAAGTGAAACACTGCATTGACTCACATTAGCGCTCGCAGTGGTGCTTAAGTGAAACACTGCATTGACTCACATTAACGCTCGTAGTGGTGCTTAAGTGAAACACTGCATTGACTCACATTAGCGCTCGCAGTGGTGCTTAAGTGAAACACTGCATTGACTCACATTAGCGCTCGTAGTCGTGCTTAAGTGAAACACTGCATTGACTCACATTAGCGCTCGCAGTGGTGCTTAAGTGAAACACTGCATTGACTCACATTAGCGCTCGTAGTCGTGCTTAAGTGAAACTCTGCATTGACTCACATTAGCGCTCGTAGTGGTGCTTGAGTGAAACTCTGCATTGAGTCACATTAGCGCTCGTAGTGGTAGAAAAAGTCAAATTGCTAATCTAATCGACAAGATAATGATGATTAAGGAAAGGATTGCAATTTTAGGAATAAATAAATAATATACTCCCATATTTTATTATATTTCATTTACCTAAAATTCGTACGGTAGCTCATATCCCTAGGTTTTTTTCAACATTGAGTTGCTTGCCTGAAGGGCTAAAATGTGCATTGTTATTTAATGTTATTGATTTTAGTCCCAATAACTATTTTTACTGTTACTGGAGACGTCATGATGCCGGAATTTCGTGCCACAGGAATTCTTTTACGTGCCAACAAATCTGTCAACACGAGGCTGATGTATTTGAGCACCTTCAAATACCACCGGACTGAGCCAGGATCGGACCTGCTAAGGTGGGCTCAGAAGGTCAGCGCTCTGTCGTCTGAGATACTCAGCTTGGCAGTCTGGAAGCTACAGTGATATGAGTGATGCTGAGTAATGTCATTTCGAGCACGAATTGTGCATCCGGATGTCATGAATAGTGCTTCTCATAGGGACAGCCGTGCTTGTCTGGTGTGTTTTATTTTAGCGCCAACATTGGTTTTTGTGGTTTGCCTACAGCCTCATCAACTTTGTTGGTACTATTTGGGGAACCAACCACCCTCCGGGCTGATGACCTAAAAGACAAAAGTATTAACTACCCAAAGAAATGTCTATAATAATGTTCTCCTATCTTTCGTTCGGGTTTGTACTCAGTGATTTAACCCCCACCCCACCCCCACCGACGGTATTAGAGCCCTTTCAGGCCCTTCGTGGCCCTTGTCTTTCTTTGGCCGATATCTGCATTTTTCCAAGTGTCGGACCCCTTCCAGTTTTCCTCGCTGATTAGTGTTATATAAAGGATGGTTGCCTAGTTTTACTTCTTCTTAAAACAATAATCACCACCACCACTCGGAGACTTACAAGTTTTCAGCCGATCACTTTTTGTGTCAGTAGTGTACGGGGAAATGGGATTATTCCATTAATTACGTCTTATTATAAACCTAAGTTATCTCCTGTGCGAATATCGAGACGGTACCTAAATTATATGCCATAGCCATGTTTCATAAACATAGTCATTAATTTTAAAATACACACCCTTGTGCAGATCATACAAACTACACAGCTCTTCAGACGGACTTTACATTCTATAAGAAAGCGAGTGTATTGATCTCGACGATTCAAACCTCTTACAATCAGCACCAAGAATTAGATGTTTCTTACATATATTTCCACTGTGAGTTATTTCAGCCCCCTTAAAGAACTAATTAAAACAAACTGGTTTAGCAACAAACAAGACAACACGAAACCCGGCGTATTCACTCGTGTAAAATCAAAGTGCCTGAAAATTAAAATTTATTATATGAAATTCCTGAGTTAAGTATAGTTTAACAATCTCGGACTCGATCGCCAGCAAACTCTTCCGCGACTAGTATGAAAATTTACCTCCCTTAGAATTTATACAACTATATAGGGCCTAATATATACTACAGTATATAAAGATTTCCTTTGTCATTCATTTATCCTCTAGGTTTTCTCAATCCCCTCGGACTCAGCAGGGAATCTCAACTTAATACCAAGGTCAGCTAGTGGCTTCAAGCCTGACTACAACTTGGGGTGGAGATTGATCCTTCGTTCAGGTGACCACTCCCACTAGATCAAAAGAAAGCCTTTCGGAGATGAAAATCAGGACGGGATAGATTAGAATTTGGAAGTAAGTGGTCGTCCCCCCCCCCCCCCCCCACCTTACGATAAGTATCGTCCTGGCATTTTGTCTGTAGTAGATGTAAGGAAACCTCTTGGAGGATGTAGGGGAATTGGGATTTCAATCCATGTCTTTCCACTTCTTCTCAAGAGACTGAGTGTGCCCCATTCCATGGGCAGAATGTAAGGAACCAGGAGCTGAAAACGTATCCTGATACTAAGAAGGTCATTATATTTTTATTAGGTCTATTTTATTTTTCAGTTACCCTTATGCAGTTGAATTCGGCTTTACTTCTTCTGGTTATAGTAGTGACTGTTAGGCGTGCGGGATGGTGACTCAAGGTTCCCAAACACACAAACGTGATTGTACATGGCGATATGTAATTGCACTGTGGTAAATGGAAGCCCTCCTCACACTGGCGCGGGATTTCCAAGAGCGCTTTATTGTTAACAGTCGATACATCCCCTTAGTACTTCAGTCAGGCCACATGTTATCGCCTCTATAAATAGTAATATATACGTCTTTGGAGGAAGACGTTTTACTTTTGGCAGTCGCTGTTGATGAAGATAAAGGTGTGCCCAGTAAGTATTTTGCTTACATAAATAATATTTGCATAGTTCTTTCCGCGATAGATTTAGTACCTCGGGCTTGTGTATTTATTACATCAAGGCATTTTAAAATGAAATAATGTGTGTCAGTGTTTACTATTTTTGTCCAGGTGATATAAGAAGCACTTTTGTTTATGATACTGTAAGACTGAGTCACGAAGAGCTGGTTATCAAAGATTCTTGAGTCTCGCGTTGATGTGAGCCGTCCACTCAGTAAACTGCGATAACACTGGTCAACAACATTTAAGTTTTTGAATGTTAAACGAAGTACAATGAGTGGTTATTACTGACTGTGTCTGTGTTGAATTAAAATATTTTTAAAGAACTTTTCCATCACCTATAGTTTTTGAATAATTACGTGAATAACATTTCTGGTGATAATAAATTTTAATGCGAAAATGAATGTGAAGTAGATATTCGACTGTACTTTGCTTGAGGAACATCTCTTCTGAGTGTCCAACAGTAGTCTGCCAACATATTTGGAGCCCATTTTCCCTGGTAGCATCTTTCCATTTCAGCGATGTCCTGATGGAAACGCTCGCCATGTCCGTCGCTTATTCCCAAGGTTCTCAGGGAAGAAGTCAAGATAGGAGACCAGCATGTGTATTTTCAAAGACATATTACATTCAACGACCTTGTAGTTCTCCATCAGTTCAATGAAAAGTTATCTGTAATGTTCACACCTGTATTTTCCTAGAAAGTTTATGACTGGTTTTGAAAGAGATCCTTGCAACTCGTTCTTGCATATTTAACAGTCACTCAAACTGTGAATCTTTCATAAGTTTTCTAATTTGAGGGCCAACAAGTATTCCCTCTTTTATTTTCACTTTACTGCTCTTTGGAAGCTTAGTTTTCAGGAACAGAAATTAACTCCCGTCACAATCCATTGCCTTCACAAGGTTCTTAATCAAACATAGTTTGATGTGTAATGGAAGCAATAATATTTTGTCAGCACTTACAAGTGGTTGATGAACAATGTTTGCCTGTCCTAAAGTGAATGACTCTCTCTTTGGCCAACTTTTAAAACATAATGATTGCTTTTATCTCTACTATCTCATATTCCCAAGAAACAGCAACATTTTCTATAGCCAAGTTATAGTATAAGTAAGATAGCTATCACTTTAAAATCTGCACATAGCTGCCTTGATAAGTCATCATACCGGATAGCAAGAGATGTATGTTCACGTAACCCTCCTTCTCACCAACTACGTAAAATGAAATGTCGTATGGCTGTTAGTGCCAGGATATCCCAGGATGGGTTCGGCTCGCCAGGTGCAGGTCATTCTATTTGACTCCCTTAGGCGACCTGCGCGTCGTGATGAGGATGAAATGATGATGAAGACAACACATACACCCAGCCCCCGTGCCATTGGAATTAACCAATTAAGGTTAAAATCCCCGACCCGGCCGGCAATCGAACCCGGAACCCTCTGAACCGAAGGCCAGTACGCTGACCGTTCAGCCAACGAGTCGAATTCCTTTTGGCGTTGACATTAAGAACTTATTTTGGTGCCATTCTGCACGAGGTGCCAGCCTTTCAATTTTGAAGCAAGCAACTCTGCTTTTCTTTTAGATAAACCAAGATAACGAATCAAATCATTTAAATCCCCCTGTGTTAGAAAGTGCGGTTCCTTTATAGCAGGGCCTCTCAAACGCCCAAAATCTCACGCGTGTAAATCGAGGCGCAAGAGCTCTGTGCATTGTGTATCGGTGCCACTCGGCTCGGCTTGGACCAACGCTTCGTCTCTGGGCTACTTGGCTAAGCTCGGCTCATCTCGGATCAACTCGGCTCGGATTTGGAGCGCTACGGAGCAAGTGAGGAAGGGAGAGAGATAGGGGGAGCGAGCGAGGCAGGCGTGGGGAAAGAGGGAGACTGCGCTATTGCTCCAAATTGAGGAGGGGGGGTCTGTATTCGGGGCAACCAAGCGAAGTCGTTCTTTATAGTAACTCCTTCTACAAAACTGGGTCACTGTGTTCTTGTAATTCACAAATGTCTTCAACCCTTTTACAATCTTCGGTAACATTTCTGTCCCGAATTTTTATCGTGTCTGTATGTGGGAGCCTTTACTCTTACCAGTAGCTCATAACAGGAGCATGCAATGCTTAGGACCAGTAGCCCTGTATGGTGGTACAGCATTCTGTAGGATGTACAGTAGTCTGACATTTTTCAAACTACAGACATGGAATGATTTCATGAATATGCGAGTTGACTACGTGGTCTATGTCATGTAGCTGTGCGTTTTCGTTCAAGAGACAGTGAGTTTGAACCCTGATGTCGGCATCTTTGAAGATGTTTTCCATTTTCACACCAGGTAAATGCTGGAGCTGTGTCTTGATTAACGCCACGGATGCTTCCCTCCCAGTCCTAGCCCAGTCCCACCCCACGTTGCCGTAACATCAGAATCAGAATTTACCCTTTGTATAAAACATCCAGAGAACCTAAATATATTTAATTATCTAATCTTATGCTAGTTAGCGTTGAATGCGTTGACAATTAAATGCTGAATCAACTGATCATTACTCTCACGGACATCGTTTCGAGTGGCGAGGCTAGACCTGGCCGCATGTTTACACCGCCTATACATCTCACTTTTAGGAGGCTTTACATCGTCAACCGCCGTAAGAAACAGCCTGCATACTACGTTAAATTACATCAAATAATCATTCCCATACGAATCATTGCCGTACGTCTCGCATTGTACATATGAAAATATCACTATGCGGGAGGAATCCAAGCAAAATGGTATGAAATTTGGCCGTGAACTTCTGATAGGAAATAAATTAGGTCCTCAATTGGTTCACAGGAAAATCTGAATGTTTCTGAAGTACAGGTAAAGGAAGCCGGCCTCCCATGCTTCCACCCAGAAACGGTCCCTGGTATCGATACGTCTCAATTCTGTTCTTGTCTCAACTTTCCTAACAGTACACAACGACCATGAACAGCTCCGATATCGTTGGACGGTTTGCGGATAGCAGGAACAAGACTTCTTGAATCGCAGTGCCAGCGGGTTGGTAACGAACAAGATTGTCACAGTAGCAGTGGACAGGTGTGAAGAAGCTCCTGGAACAGGTTGTCACTGTGAGAATTGGTGACGCGTACCGGTATTCCAGTATCTCTACTCTCTGAAGTTCCCGTCCTAGGATTGTGATTGTACCGACATCGTAACTATATGTTTAGTAGTAGAAACTGTTACTGAGATTGTACTACATCATTTTAACGCAGTTTTTGCGATGACTGTAAACAAGGCTCAACGGCAATCGCTGAATCCAGTAGGGATTAATTAGAGAACTCCGTGTTTCTCTCATGGTCAATGTTATGCAGCTTGCTCCAGGGTTGAAACTCTGAGGAATGTATACATTTACGCTCCTAATAGTGTGATATGTAATATTGTTCACCTGTGGCGCTGGATTAATGATCTCGCAGTTATTCAACCTAAATCTGTGATGTATTTTCAAGTGTGTGTTGATATAATGTTTTATTCTATTACCACAGTAGTTTATGTGTATTATTCCTTTACCTCTAAATTTTGCAAGTAGCCTACATACGTAAGGACAATATCGAACACGATTGTACATTGCGGACGGATCCCGTGGGACTCTGCTAGTTCCATATTATAATCTAAATGACTTCATATCAAAATGAATTTAAATGCACTGACATAATTAAAATTAGATGCTCATTTCGTTTTCTATGATAAGGGAAATGAAAAATGAAGTGAAATTAAATGAAATGGCGTATGGCTTTTAGTACCGGGAGTGTCCGAGGACATGTTCGGCTCGCCAGGTGCACGTCTTTTGATTTGACTCCCGTAGGCGACCTGCGCGTCGTGATGAGGATGAAATGATGATGAAGACGACACATACACCCAGCCCCCCGTGCCAGCGAAATTAACCAATGATGGTTAAAATTCCCGACCCTGCCGGGAATCGAACCCGGGATCCCTGCGACCAAAGGCCAGCACGCTAACCATTTAGCCATGGAGCCGGACGATAAGGGAAATAAATTACAACCTTAGGCCACGCCTGAAATTTGATATTGACAGATAATGGTATTTATGAAGATTGATTTTACCATTTGTGTTTTTAATATTGATTGTTGGACATTGTTTTATACAGAAGGTAGTTCGGGATCTCTGGGGACGATGTTTGTCATGTCTCCGTCAACGATCATGCTCAATTGGAAAGCCATCGTCCGGCTCCATGGCTAAATGGTTAGCGTGCTGGCCTTTGGTCACGGGGGTCCCGGGTTCGATTCCCGGCAGGGTCGGGAATTTTAACCTTAATTGGTTAATTTCGCCGGCATGGGGGCTGGGTGTATGTGTCGTCTTCATCATCATTTCATCCTCATCCTGACGCGCAGGTCGCCTACGGGAGTCAAATCAAAAGACCTGCACCTGGCGAGCCGAACATGTCCTCGGACACTCCCGGCACTAAAAGCCATACGCCATGTCATTTTTGGAAAGCCATCATTTCTAGCTATAGCCCGACAACATCATTTCCATTGCAGCAGACTTTTTTCGCAGAGCTAGCATGTCTATCTTATCCCAATCCTCCTGACAGGCTTTCCGCAGGCCATTGATAGTGCGTGGACGTCTATTTCCTAAGGCCCTTTTTAGGAGTCCAAATACACAGAAGTCCGTGGGTGACCCATTGAGTGACTTCACCGGAATTTTAGTAAAAGTAATTGCACGGATTCCAGTTTCCATCTCCATTCTCTCTCTGAACAGATGAGTCGAACGAGAAGTGTGGCTGGATGCTTTATCTTGGTGTACCCATATCTGATTTTTCGCCCTCCCATACAGTGTTTTAAATGGGTGTTAAAACAACTTGCTGATAGTATGTAGAGTTCACCTTCGCATTCATAGCTATACGGCGAATGGTTAACTTGTCACTGTAGCAGTATCCAGCGATGATCGTGAAACCCCTTGGAAAACTTTCCTGCCATTCTTTATACAATGTTTCATAATTTTTTTGTTTCTAGAGTGGCAGTAAATCAAGCGGGGTTTGTTACAGTCACCTGTCTCCTGCCAGATAGCCCTCATACAGCTTAGTGCGACGTTCCGTAATGTGACGAGGCAACAGCTTGTGAACTCGGCGCTTTTGCCGCTTTTCTAGTTGCAGGTCCTTGTTTATTATGTTGTTAACTGTTGAAACGGAAGTCTCCAACTTACGTGCGATAGTCCTTTGTAGCGAGGGGTTACCACGTGAGACATGGGCCTTCACTTTCCTCAGCGCTTCTGGTGTACGGTTGGTGGCTGGTCGTGGATTTGCCTGGTTTTTTCCCTAGCACTGATCACCTTCTTTGATACCTAGAAATCACGTTTATTTCACATTCCCTGGATTGTAGAATAGCTAGATTTAGAATCGGAAAGGGATGTTGTGTAGCCCTCCCAGTAAGGGTCAATTCTCTTCGTCATCGTTGCAGCGAATGTCACGAAACTCTACACACACACATTCTCAGTGTGACGTGAATCATCACTCCCCGTTTTGACGTGCTCAAGGTCATAACAGCGCCGCCAGCGGCCTTCATAACTCGTCACCAGAGGTCCCGAATGACGTTTTGTACACTTGATAGAGATTTATTTGTGCAAAAATAATAATTTTTAACTGGAGTATTAACTCAATATGGTCGTTACTTTCCAATGCCATTGATACATAATTAACATTAAAGGTTCACAGGATTCATCGCACGTGTCAATTCGTTTGTAATAAATCCGAATGTTACAATACTTGCAGAAAAGGATTCCATTACTCACGTACAATATTTTTGAAATATTGCTTTTTGAAATATTTTTGAAATATTGTTTGATGATGGTGCGTCTCTTCTTCACAAATAATTTTCACTATATGAACGAAGGAATAAAAGTTATCGACCTTGATGGTAATATACAAACACCCCCACACCTACACCTTACTTGTTTAGTGACAACTGGCCGTAATATTCCGGGCTCTGGACAATTCTCCAGTGTATGAGGTAAACTGTACAAGTACTGTAGGCTATAACCCGCTGTTTTCAGAGGTGCTTCGTCTTTGCGAATGTTTCTGCATATAACTTAAGAAATCCAATTGAACAAAAAGAATTTTATTCAGCAGCAAAGAGCCTTAAACCATTTCAGTGTAAAATTCACTAGGAAACGACACGATAAAGAAAATTCACGATTGTGTTCACATTCCGTTTCTGGGGCTCCATTTCACGATATTTCGCGATTGTTTTATCCACGTATTATTAATCTGAACGCCTAAGTCAGATAGTATTTAAAAGACACATTCTGTATCCAACATGTCGTGATTACCGTGACCTCCACAAATACCCACACCTGGCTAAGAGTACACGTCAAGCGGTCTCGTAGGCCTCGATTATTTTCCTCTGTTTATAGCAAATAAATTAGTTAAATATTCATTAGAAAAATTGTGTTCTAATTGTATGTTTTATCTTGTCTGATTAAAAATCACATTAAAACATGTAAAATTTCCTATAAATATACTTGACGTAACGAATAATAATATGAAGATTTATGCACACTTTTTTGGACCATATATTTTGGGACTATACTAAACATTTCATTTTCTTGTTGGAAGCAGTCATGAAGTTTGCAGCTTTACGTGACTATTGATATTGTGATCACAGCCATGGGACCAGTTTTACGTGGAGTACAAACCACTTCTCATTTCGAAGATTTCACATGCGTTGATCGGAATTCGAAACGCAGCCGTCTAGGTGAGGATCCAATGTCGATGTCAGGTGTTTATTATACTTGTCAGTTGTAATTAAGGCACGCTGAGTATATAACTCATATCTAGGCTTATATTATGATTTATTTCAAGACAGACAATACATGACTTAGCACCCGCTCCTCGGGTAATTTGGAGATAATAAGATGGTGAGTTGAATGCCAAATTGAATGAAACAAAAAATAACCATTTTGATCCACATTTATTTACACGTACATAAATCTCAACTATAAACACATTCCTCTATATACAGTACATACATCAGTTCACATAAAAATATACCACACTCCGCCAAATTTGTACATCTTTAAATAATTTCATGGTGTTGTCAGATCATTTCAGTTTTAATTCATATTGCCATAGAAGTCCTCAAATTAAAAGGAAAACACCACTAAAATGGCCGTACATAACTCTTCTTTTAAAATATTGTTCGTAAATTATGTTAACATTTCTTTAATTTTGTTTTTAAAAGTATTTTTTAATTTAATTAAATTTCATTACTGTAATATAAAGGAATCACTTGAGGTGCCCGGGACATAAACCTGTCAAATTATTTTTAATACTGTACAGAAATATTAAGATTAATATTTAAAACCCCTATAAAATATTTTTGTTAATTTTTAATCTGTGATATCATGAGATGTTTTGGAATAGGGATACACATTATGTAACATTTTGAGTAAAAATAAATACAGTACAATCATAGAGCACATTTCATACATTCTTATGAAAACATTAGAGTGGAAGACCCGGGTGAATCTTGAATTTAACAGGTATCCTTTAAATTTAAAAACTGTGACAAATTCTGACCGGGCGTCCACAATTAAACCGACGCTGTTCAGCGTGGCACAGCACCGGCCGAAATGATCGTAGGAGTCTAAGATTTCGTAGATTGTTTAACTAAGCAATGTGCTCAGGAATTATGACACAACAATTATTAGTTCCAAGTTTTACCACCAGGTGAAAATATGGCGCTCAGAAGACAAGGTAGTAAAGATCAAACTCATGTTGACGGTAGTTCTGGCACGTTTATTAGGATTTTTAGTCACCAGTATGGCCTCCCAACTGAGCAACATGCTGCATACGTAACGCGGCATGGTCGGCAGTTGCCCGCAGCATACTGGGTGCAATCAGAGCGAGATGTCGTTGTATGCTATAAGGCAGAGAACGGACATGTCCGTGATAGACACGATTCTTCAAATAGCCCCCCAACCAGAAGTCACATGGATTTTATTTTCTAAAGTTTTCATTCCCCACCCTGAAGGGGTGGAGCGGGCCACGTAGAAGGTAACGTCTTCTCTCTGGCCAGGTCACATGGATTCAGGTGAAGCATTTGAAGGCCACGCATCTGAAAAATGCCTAGAGAGATGATGCGGTCGTTACTGAAAGTTTCTCGCAGCAAAATGACGTCAGAGTTACGGAATATTGCACGTGCTTACGGCGCAGTATGTTTTCCTGCTGGCAAAACATAGAACATATTTTTTTGCCGTAATTCGTGAGCGTATTGTTTAATTAGCATATCTACGAAATTTCAGGCTCCTATGATCATCACAGCCCGCGCAGTGCCGCGCTCAACATCGTCTGTTTAACCCTCAAGCACACGCGCCAGATCTAAGGACGCAGACACACGCGTGGGGGTGCTTTCCACCCCACATATCATTGTATTGTAAAATATGAATTACTGTATTAATCGGAGATTTTAAGATAGTTAATGTCAGTATGACAGTTTCTGCGGGGATCCAGCCATAAAGTTACAAGAGCGGGGAGAGCACAGGAAAGTTATTTATACATTTCACTAGGAAATAGAATGACCTGGGGGTGCATTCCACCCCATACGCGTGCGTTTGAAGGTTAATCATGGACACCCGGTATAATTCACTTCGAGGTTTAAAGAATTCCATTAAACAATGCTTTAATAACATTTTGTTTGCAAAGCTTGTATATTTAAGGCAGATCGCAAAAATATTTTATTTTCCTACCATAGTCAAATATCTTTAAGTCTTGTATAAAAATAGCGAAGGAATGACCTTCAGCTGCCATCCTCATTGGGGAGTGTTTCATTGCAGTTTAACAGTCAGATTATTAAGAGAGAGCAAATTTATTGAAATATCTGGGATGGATATTCAACGAATACCTGGACCTGGATGTAGAAACTTGTTGTCGAACTGGAGCAACTAGGTTAATTATTTAAAAAAAGACGAGAACTCTGTTTTTAATAATGTCCATATCCTCGAAGAGAGACAACATACGGCCAAAATTTACTATTGGTCAATGCTGTTGTAGGGATGGAGACAAGGACACTGAAAACTGGCTCATTGAAAGATCTCGAAGCTTTTGAAATGTCGATACATCGGAGAATGCTCAACATTTCATGACTCCCAATAATGAAGAGCATGGTGGACAAAGGCAAACTGTGAGCTACTGCGTTTGACAAGACAGCGTAGAAAGCAATACTTTGGTCATCTCGTGCGAGTAAGCAATTTTCGTTGCAAGGGAAAATTGATGGTCAAAACGGTGTTTGAAATAGACAGTGTAATGACTGAATAACTTTAAACATTGAACGAATATTCACCATGACCAGCGACTACCAAACAGTAGAATAATTTCTGTTAGAGTGGCAGGATAAGAAATTCTTTTTCATATTTTACAGGAGAGTGGGATAGCTGCTTCGATATTTAGTTTTAATCGATCTATATACCATACATTATATTAGATATTTTCAGTTCAACTATAAAACAGATGAACTTAAAAGTATTTTTTCCTCCAGTTCGACAAATGCCTCAAGAACCACATCATTTCTGAGCAAGTACTCTAACTCATAAAACAGCTCAAATATTAAATAAATAGACCATCGGAATCTGTTAAAATAATATCAAGGTTTTTTGAACTTATCAGGCTTATTCCTTGGATTCTCCGTTTATCAGTAATTTACTGACAGTAAAACACTATTATAATTAAAATCAGCTCTTTTTAATCTTGAACTTGTGTTTACTTGTCAGTATAATCCTTTAATTATCCATATAGATTACTATATTATTTTAATCATGCTACAAAATTCTTAGATTCCTAGTTTTATGTTCTTCTTTAGTTGTGATTTTAGCAACAGAGAAGCTATTCGTTTCTGTTTATATCATTACTTATCTCTAGCAATAAAATAGAGTTAAACGCAGGGATCCCAAACGTCATGTTTTATCAGGAACAGTCCCGTTTTCAAGAAGTTTGTCCTACGGTTCCAACAAATGTTAACGGGGACACAAAATGTCATGCAGTTTCCCAAAGCCTGGTTCAAAACGCTGAACTGGAGCTCTCTTCATTATCCCAAGGATTTAAATTTTGGCAATGTGCGAGAATCCTTTCCATGCCACGAGTAAAAAGTACTTTACTGCACCGATGATTGTTATATTAAATATTTTTCTTTTCTTTTTGCTCACGGTTTTTCTTCTAATTTCTTGTCTCAGTGTGCACATCAAAATGTCATTATTTTAGAATCGCCACAGAATATGAAGTTAAAACGTATCTCTTGCGATAAAAAAGAGGTTGAACTGTTGAGAGCTGTTTTGACCCTTTCTCAATCACAACTCAAAGAGAAGTCTGCCTTTCTTGGATATCGTCTTCCTGAGCAAGAGGGCACTGGAAAGAGGACAGACGGTCGACAGAGATCTCACTTTGATGCATCTCTTTCCTAATATTAGGCCTATTATAATATTAAATCGTATTTTAATGCACAATGAAAGAAGTAATTAGATTTACTCAGTCACCAAATTCTGTCAAAATAACTGGGTTGTTTACATCTCTAAAGCTGTGTTTGTGTAGGCGTGTTCTTCTTTCTTTTCAGGATCTGGCTGCTTTGCCCACGGTTGTAGCTCTCCCGAGGCGAACAATCCGTACACAATCACGCCGAATAGGTAGACACTGCTGGCAATGTAGAACACAACCTTCCACTCAGCTGCGCTCTGTAGGAAAAAGAAATGAGTATCTTACAAACACGAAACAGGAGGTTGAATGTAACCTGCATTTATTTCATTTTTTACAATTTTATTTCCGTCGCTCCGACACAGATAGGTCTTACAACGACGGTGGGATAGGGACGTGCTAGGAGTGGGAAGGAAGCGTCCGCTGCTTTAATTACATTGCAAATGGGAAACCACGGAAAATCATCTTCAGGACTGCTGACAGCGGGGTTCGAAGCCACTATCTCTCGAATGCAAGCTAACAGCTGCGCGACCCTACCGAGCGGCCAACTTGCTCGGTCCTGAATTTTTCAGGGGGATTCCAGAGATAGTGACACGGTGATGCCATTCCCTAATTCATGAAAAGGAAAGAACAATAGTAATTTGTAGTTCAGACTTATACGGCATCGTCAAGAAGCGAAAAAAACTTCAATAGCAACCCACCACAACAGTTCACACTCGAATGACTGTCACGCAGATCCGCTGTCTGGCAACCGGCCTGCCGGGGAAGTATTGGCGCTCGTGCGCCCTTGCCTGTTTAGCCTCGGTCTGGGAAGTCAAGTGTGTGACAGAACCTCCTTGTCACAGCCGTGCGATTCGTATATTGTTTAAGTGTTCTACATTATGAATTCGGTTGGCGCACTTCTCAGAATTTCGTTTCCTACATTATCATGGTAAACTGAATATTTTACCCAGAAGGAAGCCATCATCAGTACATAATTCATACAGAGTGAGCTGTATGTCCTCGGGAGGTTGTTACGGCTGTTGTTTCCCGTTGCTTTCATCCGTGTAGCAGTAAGCCATGTTAAATATTATAACCAGGCCATATCAGTCAATTATGCAGACTGCCGTTCTTACAACTTCCCAAAGGCTGCTACCCTTCTTTTCGATGAACCATTCGTTAGCCCGACTCGTTGGCTGAATGGTCAGCGTACTGGCCTTCGGTTCAGAGGGTCCCGTGTTCGATTCCCGGCCGGGTCGGGGATTTTAACCTTAATTGGTTAATTTCAGTGGCTCGGGGGCTGGGTGTGTGCGGCGTATTGAACATTAGAAATAATCCTAGGTAGGCCCCTCATCTTCACAGACATGCAGGTCGCCTAATAGGCCGTCTACTAGAAAAAGACCTGCACCAGGTCTCTCCGGAGGCCATACGCCATTATTATTACCATTCGTTAGTCTGGTCTCTCGAGAGATACTCGTCCGATAAGATTGCACCTGCGGCTCGACTATCTTCTTCACTGGGACGCACAAGCCACCCCACCGCGCCAAGGTCACATGGTTCGTAGAGAAAGCATAGATGAATTATGTTTTTTGCCTTACTCACAAATGACCTATTTCATTATATAAGAGGCCAGTTCTTAAAACTTCTAGATCCTTTTTACAGTTATACATGTTTGTTTCTTCCGCAATCACAGATGAGGCTTTTTTCGGATGACGTTATGCTGTATGAAGTAATAAATAAATTAAAGGATTGTGAGCGCCTGCAAGAAGACCTAAAATGTTGTGAGATGGACAGCAGAGGACGGTATGATGGTGAATGGGATGAAAAGTCAGGTTGCGAGTTTCACCAAGACGAAAAGTCCTCTCAGTTTTAATTACTGTGTTGATGGAGTGAGAGTACGTCATGGGGTCACTTTAAGTGCCTTGGTGTTAACATAAGGAAGAATCATCATCGGGGTAATCACATAAACGACTTTGTAAATAAAGGTTACGCATCTCTTCATATAGTAATGAGGGTATTTAAGGGTTGTAGTAGGGGATGGCACTGAGGAGGGATCAACGGGGGAAGACCTGAGAGAAATCAATCCAGATGAGCCTGGACAAACACACTACACTTTCAAGCGGAAGTGATAGCTATCACAACATGTCTTGAAGAAAATCTGAAAATGAACTACAGGAATAAGAACATTTTCATTTTTACGGACAGCCAAGCGGCCATTAAGGCACTAGAAGCAGTCCGGATAATATCCAGAATTGTCTGGTATTGCCATTCACTTCTCCTGAAGCTCTCAAAGTACAACATTGACGAAATAATATGGGTACCAGGGCATGCAGGTAAAGAAGTAAATGAAAAGGCAGATAAACTGGCCAGGAAAGGGGCAGAAACACATTTTGTAGGCCCAGAACCTGTATGCTGGATTCCCTACGGACAAGCCCGACTCTACATAGGAAAATGGGTACAAAAGAAACAAATGGAGAATTGGAAAAATACTCCAGGATGCAGGCTTGCAAAGGAACTGATAAAAGAACCAAACAAGAAGCATACTAAAGAAACTCAGCAGAGAAAATATGATGGGTAGTAGGACTGTTGACAGAACACTGCCCTCGGAAGAAACACCTACATAGAATTGGAGTAATGAGAGACAATATATGTAGAAAATGCAGAGGCAGTCCTCGAATGTGAGGTGCTGGGTAGAATCAGACTCTCCACGCTAGGACTACCAGGTGAAGAGAGAGGAAAATTCCAGAAGACCCAATAAGAACAACCTGCAGCTTTGTGAAGGGAGCAGGTATATCAAGGTGGGAATGAAGGAAAAACATGGTAGCAAAAGATCTTAGAGGTCGACGCTAATTAGGAACTAATATTTAGAGGCCCCATGAAGAAAAGAAGAGGAAGAAGAGGAAGAAGAAGAAGGGTTGTAATAACGACGTAAAGGAGAGGGCATAAGGTCTCTAGTAAGACCTCAGTTAGAGTATCGTGGGACCCTCATCAGGATTTCTTTTCTCGAAAACAGGAGGAAAAGAATTCAAAGACAAATAGCACAATTTGTTGTAGGTGATTTCCGACGAAAGAGTAGTGTTAAGAACATGCTGCAAACTTTAGGCTGCGAGCTTGGGAGTAAGCAGACGAGCTGCCCGACTAAGTGGTATGTTCCGAGCTGTCAGTGGAAAGATGGCGTGGAATGACATCAGTATTTTTCTACTACAAACTTCAGAGATGGGATAAAATTAGGCAGTCCTTTCATATCGAGAGGAATTCTGTTACAACTTGTAATGTTTCCTACAGTGCAGGTCAAATATAATGATTTGTTCCATTCTGTATGTAAGAGCCATAAATTCATTTGATTTATTTTCATTTATTTTTATAAATTATTCATTACTTATTGAATCCGTTTACCCTCCAGGGTTGGTTATTTCCCCGGATTCAGCGAGGGATCCCACCTCTACCGCCTTAAGGGCAGTGTCGTAGAGCGTGAGACTGGGTCGGGGATACAACTGGGGGAGGACCAATACCTCACCCAGGTGGCCTCACCTGCTATGCTGAACAGGGGTCTTGTGGGGGATGGAAAGATTGGAAGGGATAGCAGAGGTGGGAATTGAAACTACCTCTACTCAGTTGGCCTCCCGAGCCTGAGTGGAACCCGTTTCAGCCCTCATACCATTTTTCAAATTTCGTGGCAGAACGGGGAATCGAACCCCGGCCTCCGGGGGTGGGAGCTAATCACACTAACTACTACACCACAGAGGTAGACTTAAAATTAGCTACTTACATTAATTTTAAATTATGTCGTACACCATCCCAGTGACTGTATCTAACAGTAATACGCTTATCCAATACAATAAACAGTGCCTTTAAACCCAAACAAGGTTTTTACCTTGAAAATTCGGTATCCTCGCATATTATAGATTGCTAACAACATTTGAAGCCAGGGTCTGGATCATGGCTGCGCTCTGCCGGCTAGCATCTGAACTAGCTCGACATTTCGAAGGCGCTGACGGCGAAGACAAGTACGGAATTAGCAAGACGTGCGCTAGAGGCAAATCTGGCGCTGCTACCAGTGAACTATCTGTTGTGATAGCAATCTCCCGCTGAACTCTCTTTGAATATAGGGTAGGCCATTACGCCTCCATGTGTAGCGGGTCTGTAGAAGGGATATGAAACTAAATTCGCGGAGGGACAATATTACTTTTTTTTTTTTGCTAGGGGCTTTACGTCGCACCGACACAGATAGGTCTTATGGCGACGATGGGATAGGAAAGGCCTAGGAGTTGGAAGGAAGCGGCCGTGGCCTTAATTATGGTACAGCCCCAGCATTTGCCTGGTGTGAAAATGGAAAACCACGGAAAACCATTTTCAGGGCTGCCGATAGTGGGATTCGAACCTACTATCTCCCGGATGCAAGCTCACAGCGACAATATTACTCTGACTGGATGATGCAATAAGCACTTTGAAGCAGAGAGAAAGGCTGTGGCTGAAAACGGTCGAATATATCCGTAATATCCCCTGAAAGCCGTAAGAGGCAACTAAAAGGGGTGATCCTTGAGGAATCTCAACTTGGGAGCGTGGGTTGGCAAGCTCGAGGCACCTACAGGAGCTAGGCGTGGTGTTGTTTCCACTCACTTGTTCCAGTTTTCACAATTTCATCCTTTTTGTCTGACTTCCCTTGGTCAACTCTTGTTGTCTTCCGACTTGGACGGCATTAGGTTTGCGAGGCTTTCGAAGTCTTTCATTTTCATTCCACGCCCTTTGTTTCCCTTTCCTTTTCTTTACTGATACCATCATTCCTCGTAATATCGGACTTCTTCCACTTTTCCCTCTGATTAGTGTTAAGAGAGGAGGGTAGCCCAGTCGTACCACCACCACCACCACCACAGAGAGAGAAAGTACCAACGTTGTGGCACAAACAGTGGGGAATGTTGTACGGAAGCTAGAGGTGGATTTATGACATAGGCCCAACAAGCATGTTCCTATATAGGAGCGGCAGCATTAGAGGGCGGCAAACTTTGCCTAACAAGACATTTTATTGCCATATCTTCACGCGTGTAGTGTTTTTGCATCCGTCTCTTGGCAAAGGCCAGAGCAAAGTGTAGCTTCCACCGAAGTTCCAGTTTCACCCATGGCTGTGAAAATATGGAATCTGTTGAGGTATAGTAGTGCTAAGTAATGACATTCAGAGCACAACTAGAGTCTGAGTGTTATGAAAGGTGTTGTTATAGGGTCAGTCGTGCTGCAATAGCGCTTTCTGGTCCAGTGAGGAAAGCAATAGCAAATTACTTCCCTCCTCATTATGCCTTGTACACCTCATTTTGACGCCACCATTGGTTTTTGTGGTTTCCTTATAACCGCTTAACACCTGGTAGTGGTTTTTGAGGATCCAACTAGTCTACGGGCCGGTGACCTCGCAGATATTACCTGCAATAATATTTTGTGTATGCTTTGAATAATTACATATTGCTTAGTCTCTCGCCACATATTCTTAGAACCATCATAACATCGTGTAGTCTAACAGCCAAGTAATGTACGTAGCGGTGGTTTTAACATGTCTCCGCCTAGGCACAGTGACGTTGACTGATTTATCATTTCAACTATGAAGATTTGATCGATGAGTTGCCTGCGCCGTTCGAGTCACCTAGCTGTGAGCTTGCATTTCGAAGATAGTGGATTCGAACCTCATCGTCGACAACACTGAAGGCGGTTTTCCCTGGTTTCCATCTTTCACACCAGGCAAGTGCTGGGAATGTACCTTAATTGAGGCCACGGTGGCTTCCTTCCTAATTCTAGATATATCCCATTCTCATGTCACCAAGAACCTTCCATGCGTTAGTATGACCTTAAACCATTACAAAAAACTACGCGTTACCAAAAGGGAAACAGAGTATTATTTATTTATTTATTTATTTATTTATTTATTTATTTATTTATTTATTTATTTATATCCCTCGAAAATATGAATTCATTGTATAAAGATAAACAAAGATCATGGAAGGTGAAACATGGAAGAGTCATTGGGCATTTCATTGTTAGCTCTGTGGATGTTCTGTGGTTCTACAACTCTCAAAACAGGTGTTGCATATAACGATTTCACACGGTATATGTCACGGTACCTCAAACAGGTTTGCAGTATGCATAGGCCAATGTCTGGGACACATAGTGACGCTAAACCTAATCAGGTTTGATGTTAATCTGATTGGGGACACTTGTCAGTTTAAGAACATCACTTGTAAGATCGGTAGTACAACGCATTTAAGTGGGCTTGGCAGACTTATATTTAATAGCAAATTCTGGCTCAGTGGGGAAAGCAACGGGAAACTGTCTAATTTTTCATTTCCCTAGTACGCCTCCTCAGTGATGCCTAGGCCATCTTTGACAGCTAATGGTGGAGCTGTTGAAGATCCAACCAACCTTCGGGCTGAGGACTAAACATACACACACACACATACATACATACATACATACATACATACATACATACATACATACATGTAGGCCTATGTCGAAAAGCGCATTCCGGATCGCCTCTAAACCTTGAATACTAAAATCTGACTGAATAGAATCTGTGTAGTAAATGGCAATGACCAAGTCATTTATTTCTGATTACTTTAGGAGAAACAACCATGACGCGGTTATTGCATTTAGTGTGCAAGACGTATGAGACAGGCGAAGTGCCATCCAATTTTCGGCAGAATGTTGTCATACTTATTCCCAAGAAAACCGGTGCTGACAAGTGTGAAAACTACCGCACCATTAGTTTAGTATCTCACGCTTGCAGAATTCTAACACCTAGTATTTACAGAAGAATGGAAAGACAAGTTGATTGGGAGAAGATCAATTTGGCTTCACAAAAAATGTAGGAATACGTGAAACAATCCAGACTTGACGACTGATCTTAGAGGATCGGATTAAGAAGGATAAGCCTACGTACATGGCGTTCGTTGATCTAGAAAAGGCATTCGATAATGTTGATTGGACCAAGCTATTTGAGATTCTGAAGGTAATAGGGATCTGGTACCGAGAACGAAGAATTATCTACAATCTATATAAAAATCAGTCTGCAGTGATAAGAATCAAGGGCTGTGAAAAAGAAGCAGCAATTCAGAAAGGGGTGAGGCAAGGCTGCAGTTTGTTCCCTTCCTTTTCAATGTTTTTATAGAACAGGCAGTAAAGGAAATCAAAGAGGAATTTGGAAAGGGAATCACAATCCATGGAGAGGAAATCAAAACCTTGAGATTTGCCGATGATAGTGTTATTTTATCTGAGACTGCAAAAGATCTCGAGAAGATGCTGAATGGTATGGACGAAGTCTTGGGTAAGGAGTACAAGATGAAAATAAATAAGACCAAACCAAAAGTAATGAAGTGCAGTCGAATGAAGGCAGGTGATGCAGGAAATATTAGATTAGGAAATGACGTCTGCTACTTGGATAGTAAAATAATTAACGATGGCAGAAGTAAGGAAGACATAAAATGCAGACTAGCACAAGCAAGGAAGAGCTTTCTTATGAAAAGAAATTTGCTCACTTCAAACATTGATATAGGAATTAGAAAGATGTCTTTGAAGACTTTCGTTTGGAGCGTGGCATTGTATGGAAGTGAAACATGGACGATAACTAGCTCAGAAAGAAAGTAGAAGCTTTTGAAATGTGGTGTTACAGAAGAATGCTGAAGGTGAGATGGATAGATCCAATCACGAATGATGAGGTACTGAACAGAATTGGTGAGAAGAAATCGCTGTGGCTAAATTTGACGAGAAGAAGAGACAGAATGATAGGACACATCTTAAATTACACCCAGGACTCGTTCAGTTGATTTTTGATGGAAGTGCAGGGGGTAAAAATGGTAGGGGCAGGTCAATATGAATATGACAAGCAGATTAGAGCAGATGTAGGATGCAGCAGTTATGTAGAAATGAAGAGGTTAGCAGAGGATAGGATGGCATGAAGAGCTGCATCAAACCAGTCTATGGACTGATGACTCAAACAACAACGGGAGGTTTTAGAAACTTTCAACATTCCGGAAAGGGAACACCGCTGCTTTTGATCGGTCATAAAAATCACATGAAAGCTGATTACAACTGTGGACTGTGAATCCTCAGTTCGCTTTCGTGGTGAGTTACAGAATATCATAACTTTTCCCAATACCATTTAATTTTCAAACCAATATTATTAAAATCAGTTATAATGCAATAATTAATGTTGTAAATTTCGGAAGTTCTTTAAAATTATATACCATAATGTGTCGACTAAAATTAGCAGAAATGAATTAATGATTGAAGAAACCACAACATGCTACAAAATATCATTAATTTCTTTTCCACGAAGACCCAGTAGTTTGGGTACTAGTTACCCCTGTGTACTAAATTGTAATATTGCAAGTTGGGCCTAGAGAGGCCAGAAATTTGCAAGATTTTATAAGAAATTGGGAGCGTAGTCTCCTTGGTTAATGTTGGAGAGCATGCAAGCTCTTTTCTGAGATTGTTGTAATGTTGAGGGGTGCCTTTGGCAGGCCGTATTTGTAACCTTTGGAGCAAGGTGCTCTTGTTTTGGGAGATTTCTCCTTGTGTATGTAAACGCTGATTGGCGATATTGTAAGTTGGAATGTAAGTTGGAAATTAAGGGCTTCAAGCCCAAATCGGTTAAATTCTCTATTCTTGTGTTTTCCAATTCTTATATCAAGATTGTTCTGTACCTGATCTTTCTTTTCTTCACCTAGTGAAGAAGCTTGTTAAATTTGAAATTTGAAAAGAAATATGACCTTCATTTTTAAAGTTTTAAGTTAATCTTTAATACAGCAGATAGACCCATTCCACCCTCCTTCACCTCTTTCTGCTCCACGAAAACGCGGTAACAACAAGGCGTAGCCTCGGGGTAAGAGGCAGGCACGCTACCCCTACACCACGGGGCCGTACTTAATTATTAACACTTACGTTAGTTAAGTGTATGAATTTAAAAAAAATGGAAACGCATTTACGAGTTAATTTGTTGGTACCGGACCTTCGTCTTGTAGAAGAATGATTTTATCCGAGCGCGGTCTCTCGAAGTTCGGACCACTGATTTAGAGTGTTGTAGGAAGGGCGAGAATCTTTAAAGACAAGCTTAAGAAAGGTTTCACTTCAACACATATTATTTATTTACTTTATTTATTTCCTTTCACTTATTTCAAATGGTTTAAAGTTACCTTAATATATAAAGACTTTCGAGATACGTGAGTGGGTAAGTTCAATTTTCAATTAAGGTACAGCCCTGACATTTACCTAATGTGAAAGGAGGAAGCCATGGAAAGCTATCTGCTGCGGCCAGAAAGCATATTCTCCCGAATGCAAGCTTATGGCTACATAACTCATACCTTGTATCTAACTGGCTCTGACATAATACTGTATGTTCACCTTAGTGTGATAGCATCCGATTGCCACTTGTTCTTAATTTGTAATTTCTTCTCAAAAGAAAGAAATAGACCGGTTTACCAGCCTCAGTTTGTTGAGATGAATAAGTCTCACCTTGTTCTGCACGATGAAACCCATGACGAGCGGACTGATTATCCCCGGCAACGTGCCCACGGTGTTGGAGATGCCCATGAGTACACTGGCGTGCTGGGGGGCGATGTCCAGATGGTTAACACTGAAACACATTGATCACACATTCATCGTTATTTACGGCAATAATCATTTCTGGCTCTCTTACTAGTCTCTCAAACAGAGTTAGTTTCAAATTGATTGAACATTTCTGAACATGTGCTACTTAATATGAGATACATAAGTCAATGATTGCTCATTTCTACACTACAAGTGAGTACTGATATGATTAAAAAGTGACTTTTCTTAATTATAGAAGTGACTTTTCTTAATTATAGAAGTGACTTTAAAATTATCGCACTCACTGCACTATTC
This sequence comes from Anabrus simplex, assembly GCF_040414725.1. NCBI lineage: Eukaryota > Metazoa > Arthropoda > Insecta > Orthoptera > Tettigoniidae > Anabrus > Anabrus simplex. Next base: position 508,228,806 of record NC_090265.1, read on the forward strand.
AGAAGATCTATTTAAATATAATCGCTATAACGATTAATCTACAACAGTACCGAGCTCGATAGCTGCAGTCGCTTAAGTGTGGCCAGTATCCAGTAATCGGTAGACAGTGGGTTCGAGCCCCACTGTCGGCAGCCCTGAAGATGGTTTTCCGTGGTTTCCCATTTTCACACACCAGACAAATGCCGGGGCTGTACCTTAATTAAGGCCACGGTCGCTTCCTTCCACTTCCTAGGCCTTTCCTATCCCATCGTCGCCATAAGACTAATCTGTGTCGGTGCGACGTAAAGCAAGTAGCAAAAAAAAAAAAAAAAAAAAAATCTACAACAGTAAGGAAATGAAGGAAATACACCAGTATTAACACGAATGTCTGCTTTGTCCGGTGTTTTAACCACCCAATGATGTCCGGGACGAGCTTATTCTTAACGGTACCGAGCTCGATAGCTGCAGTCGCTTAAGTGCGGTCAGTATCCAGGATTCGGGAGATAGTAGGTTCGAACCCCACTGTCGGCAGCCCTGAAAATGGTTTTCCGTGGTTTACCATTTTCACACCAGGCAAATGCTGGGGCTGTACCTTCATTAAGGCCACGGCCGCTTCCTTCCCACTCCTAGCCCTTTCCTGTCCCATCGTCGCCATAAGACCTATCTGTGTCGGTGCGACGTAAAGCAACTAGCAAAAAAAAAAAAAATCTTAAGGGCTGATGACCTAGACGTTACTTTTCCGCTTGTCCATAGGCTCTCTTACACCAAACTTCGACATCTTGGGCATGTTCGATTCTCTTTGACTCATTCTTTCTTACTGTATTTATTTGCAGAAAGTTTGGACCTTCTTTAAATTAATATAGTGAGACATATTTCGGAAATTTTCACAAGATTTTCAAATATTTCACAATTTTTCACACAAGTTTTCTCGCAAACAGTTATTAATAGATCTCGCGTAGGCGAAATTAATGGCACCTAGTAGTACATGCTATCACGTCGCGGTCACTTCTTATACTAATTTCATCGTGTGCTCCAAATTCCCATTTATCCACAAAATGGCGGGGGTGAATGTCAATAACAGTGTTATTGGTTTTAGTTAGCCCGCTAACTACTTTTACGGTTTTCGGAGACGCCGAGGTGCCGGAAATTTTTCAACAGCAGGAATTCTTTTAAGTGCCAGTAAATCTACCGGAACGAGGCTGACCTATTTGAGCACCTTAAAATTCAACCGGACTGAGCCGAGATCGATCCCGCCCATTTGAGCTTAGAAGTCCAGCGCTCTACAGTCTGAGCTGCTCAGCCCAGCAATGCGAGTCTCGCTCATTATTGCAGCACCTGACTTTGAATGTAACTCTGGTAGATTCTTTGATATTCATCTTTTTAAGTCAGTTAGTATACTTTTTCCAGATTTTATTGTTTTGAAATTGTTGAAGCAAGTTTTGGAACGCACGATTTTTACCGAGGGAGCAATTACTAAAACGAAACGATACTTATTCTACGGCAAAAAGTTCAATGTTTGAAACTTCTCGTTAAAAAATTAACCATTCAATCGTCCGTTTCTACGTATCTATCAATACAGAGAATTCAATTAGCTAAATAAAGTACTTTGTAAAGAGAATATATTACTTTTTAGGAAAACATAATCGCTATATATTGAAGAGTTGGAAGTACTTAATGCTGTTTCAACAACTTTCAGTTCATTTTAAACAGCTTATGAGATTAGCTCTTAAATATTCAAATTCCAGAAAGGAAAGTACGTTTAAACGAACCATTGTGATGATACAGTTTCCAATATCAAACATATTTTAATTTCTATCTAGTAAACTATTTCTGAATTCAGAGAATACCATTCTTCTTTCCGAAGGGAATGATGTTTCTAATTGCCTTCATCCTTATTGGTTCATTTACGTGATGGAGACATCGAGTCAATCCTAGTTCTTCTTATCATCATGTTGTTGCGATCTTCCAACAAGTCTCATTAACTTTTTGGTGTTTCAAGAAGTAGACTACCGAGCTCGATAGCTGCAGTCGCTTAAGTGCGGCCAGTATCCAGTATTCGGGAGATAGTAGGTTCGAGCCCTATTGTCGGCAGCCCTGAAAATGGTTTTCCGTGGTTTTCCATTTTCACACCAGGCAAATGCTGGGGCTGTACCTTAATTAAGGCCACGGCCACTTCCTTCCCACTCCTAGCCGTTTCCTGTCCCATCGTCGCCGTAAGACCTATCTGTGTCGGTGCGACGTAAAAAAAAACAACTAGCAAAAAAAATTAAAAAGAAGTAGCCTATACTGCGTGCAATAATGTTCGTGATGATCGTACATTACTTTGCACTTCCATATAAGTCCAAACAACTTATAACCTACTTCTTACATTCTTCCCCTTAACGGCATATCCTTCATCCCTAATCATCTCCTTCCTTCCTTCCTTCCTTCCTTCCTTCCTTCCTTTCCTCCGCAAAAATAAAATTATAGAAAACGATATGCGTTGCTTCGAACAGGCGTTATAATGTTGCACGATGACATTAGGTATCATTCAATCAAAAACTCACGTGAGTTGCTAAGGTGCTACCACTGGGAGGTAGTACGTAGACCACCTTGTCCTGATCTTGCACCAACTGACATCCATCTGGAAGTGTATTAGAAATCGACAGTGAAATTCTGCGCGTTCTCATGTTCTGAAATTAGCCTCATGATCTTGATTTCGTCTATGCCGAGGGAGATGTCTTGGTATACTGTTAAAACATATGATTTAGTTAAGTACGGGGATTTTGTAGAAAAATCATGCGTAGTAAATTTTCATCCGTGTATATAGCACTAGAGTAGGCCTACATTTACTTAACAAGAAGTCTTTTTGCCATATTCTCGTAAAATATTATCCAATCCTCACGAAGTGTTCACGAACTCTGACATTACAGGAACCACCATCATGAACCACGGAAAAGTTATCAAAATGAAAAATATAGATATTTTCTAGAGGAAACATTAGAGTCAATCTTAGTCAGGACTGTGCACAAAATTCAATCAACAGTTAGGGCATATAAAACGTTATTCTTAACAATGTTACGACAAAGTGATAGATTACCCATATCCTGAGAGTGCAAAGGCTCCCAGGCCCACAGCTACCGTGAGACACGACACGACGCCAGCTGGAGTGTACAAGACGGTCGCTAGGAGCATGAACACAGTCTGGCAGAGGAACGCACCACAGTTGAACGTCCTGCGTACCTAGAACGTATTGTTACATTTTATTGCAAGTGCTTGAAAGTAAAATACAGAATAACGGGCATTATACAGAACAGTTCAGAATATTTGGGGATTTTAGGCAATGTGTAAGGGAGGAAAGAGGGATGATTTTGGTAACATTTATTTTATATGTTTTTATACTTATCTTTGGCATTGCATATATATCACATAGGCACCACTGTAAAGTATGAAAATTGAAGACAAATCATATTTTAAACAGTAGAAAATGTATTCTGAGCCGTTAAATGAAAAAGGGTGAACTATTTTTAACTTATAGCTTAATTTTTATTTAGTTGTAGGAAAAAGGCTTAGTTCATAAACAATCAAAATCTGTTTTACATGATAATGCTTGTTGTATAAAGAGGCCTAACATCTAGGTCGTCGGCTCATTAAATGATGATGATGATAATAATAATAATAATAATAATAATAATAATAATAATAATAATAATAATAATAATAATGTCCGACTCATTGGCTGAATGGTCAGTGTTGAGGCATTAGGTTCAGGGGGTCGTATCTGATTAATTCTTCCGGCCCGGGGACTGGGTGTCTGTGTTTGTCCCAACACTCTTCACTTCATATTCAGACAACGCACTACACTACCAACCACCACAGAAACACGCAATAGTGATAACATTCCTCCATATCGGGTTGGTGTCAGGAAGGGCATCCGGCCTTAAAACAGGGCAATATCCACATGTGCGACACAGTTCGCACCCGCGACCCCACAGATGTGGTAAAATCGGTGTAAGAAGAAGAAGAAGAAGAATAAAATTTACAAATCCTCAAAAGTTCTTACAGTTTTCAAAATCTGTACTAAAAATATTAATATTATATTTCTCAAGGCTGTATAAATACAATGATCAACGATGTGGGAATCCTGTCTTAAATTCATCAAAAAGTTGTCTTAAAAAGGGAGGTTGGAGGTATGTTTTAAGAAACGTTTTGCCGTCTGAAATTCTAAAAATTGCCAAGGAAATGTGTGGATGAATTTGCATTTCTTACTTTCCCGTTTGAGTTTCGGCATTCTATACCATTAAAATTAAAATATTAAACCGAAAACCAAAGCGAAAAGATCCATTGTAAGAGATTAAAATGGGAAAATAGTAATAGATAATGGTTACTTCAGTGTACGGTAAAAATGGTATGGCGTATGGCTTTTAGTGCCGGGAGTGTCCAAGGACAAGTTCGGCTCGCCAGGTGCACGTCTTTTGATTTGACTCCCGTAGGCGACCTGTGCGTCGTCATGAGGATGAAATGATGATGAGGACGACACGTACACCCAGTCCCCGTGCAAGGGGAATTAACCAATTATGCTTAAAATTCCCGACCTTGCCGGGAATCGAACCCGGCAGCCCTGTGATCAAAGGACAGCACGCTAACCACTTAGCCATGGTGCCGGACATGTACGGTGAAATGAAACGAGGACCTGAGGATGGAGAACAATGGCTTCATAGACAAAGCATTTGCCTTTAGAAATTTTTATTCCACAAAATATTGATTTTTAAACAATGCCCAACATTGTAGCTTAATTTAAAATAATTGAATACTTACCATTCGAAAGGGGCTAGGCACCATTTTTATGAAGCATATGTTTTCTAGTTATTTAGGAGGCATGTGATTAGGGCTTCTACATAATAATACGGCTATCATCAAGGATGTCTCAATTACTGATAAGACAGTCCAGTAGATAGTATGAGTGTTCAAATAAATTAAGAGAAAGATGCATTACAATAAAATTGGTTCCTGCCTTTACCATTCCTGTGCAGTTCTTTTGTAAAAAGTAATATTTAATTGTTTACTACAGTACTTCTATTCTTCCAAGTGAAATGAAATGTCGTATGGCTTTTAGTGCCGGGAGTGTCCGAGGACATGTTCGGCTTGCCGGGTGCAGGTCTTTTGATTTGACTCTTGTAGGCGACCTGCGCGTCGTGATGAGGATGAAATTATGGTGAATACAACACATACACTCAGCCCCCGTGCCAGCGAAATTAACCAATGGTGGTTAAAGTTCCTGACCCTGTCGGGAGTGAAACCCGGGACCTCGGTGACCAAAGGCCAGCACGCTAACCGTTTAGCCATGGAGCCGTACTCTTCCAAGTGGTTAGTGTTTTCCGAAAGTCAGAGAGTAATTCTTACTAACTTATTTTACATTAATCTTACTATATTTTATTTTCTGTTCATTACATTGTGTTTTTCCTTAATAACTCAGAACTTACTGTTTGGAACCTAGGCTCTTAAGAATGAAATCTCCTATTGTTAGAAACAGGGCCCTAAATAGCAACAAGGCACCTGGTATTGATGACATACCCTTATTGCGGAACGCCTTAGGAGAAACAAGCATGGCGAGGTTATTCCATTTATTGTGCAAGATGTATGATACAGAAGAATTGTCATTCGATTTTACACAAGGTTAACGTACATGACATTCGTGGATCTAGAAAGGCCATTCGATAATGTTGACTGGACCAAGCTATTTGAGATTCTGAAGATGATCGGGACCAGATACCGAGCAAGAAGAAGTATCTACAATCTGTACATAAATCAGTCTGCAGTGATAGGAATCAAGAGTTTCGAAAAGGAAGTAGCATTCAAGAAAGATGTGAGGGAATGCTGCAGTTTGTCCCCTCTCCTTTTCAATGTTTGTATAGAACAGACGATAATGGAAGCCGAGGAGGAATTGCGAAAGGGAATCTCAATCAAAAGAGAGGAAATCAAAACTCTTAGATTTGCTGATGAGATTGTTATTTTTTATCTGAGTGTGCAGAAGATCTCGAGAAATTGCTCAATGGTATGGACAGTCTTGGAGAAGCAGTAAACGACGAAAATAAGTAAGCCCAAAACGAAACTACTTGGGTGCAATCGAACGAAGTCAGGTGATCAGGAAATATTAGATTAGGAAATAAAGTTTTAATGGAAGTAGTTGCATATTATTATTTGAATAGTATGACTAATGATGGTAGAAGTAAGGGGGACATAAAATGCAGATCAGCACAAGGAAGGAAGGTCTTTCTCAAGAAAATGAATTTGTTCACTTCGAACACTGATATAGGAATTAGAAAGATGTTTTGAAGACTTTCGTCTAGAGCGTGGCATTGCATGAAAGTGAAACATGGACGATGACTAGTTAAGAAAGAAAATAACAGATTTTGAAATGTGGTGTTACAGAAAAATGATGAGGGTGAGATTGGTAGATCGAATCACAAATGAAGAGATACTAATCAGATTGGCGAGAGGAGAGCGATTTGGCGCAGTTTGATCGAAAGAGGAGATAGAATGGTAGGACACATCTTAAGACACCCAGGACTTATTCACTTAGTTTTTGAGGGAAGGGCAGACCAAGGTATGAATATGACATACAGATTAGAATAGATATAGGATTTAGTAGTTACGTAGAAATGAAAAGGTTAGTACAGGATAGGGTGACATGGAGCGCTGCATCAAAGCAGTCTATGGACTGATGACCCAAACAACAGCACAATGGTATTAAACAAACGATATGTAACCTGCCACGTGGGTGACAGCTCTAAATGCAGATCACCGCTGATTGATGTTATTGGTTTTACGTCCAACTAACTAATTCTTACAGTTTTCGAGGCGCCGAGATACCGGAATTATGTCCCGCAGGAGGTTTTCAAGTGCCCGTAAATCTACCGACACGATGTTGAGGTATTGGAGCGCCTTCAAGGCTACGTACATGACATTCGTATATCTAGAAAAGTCGTTCGATAATGTTAACTGGACCAAGCTATTTGAGATTCTGAAGATGATCGGGACCAGATACCGAGCAAGAAGAAGTATCTACAATCTGTACATAAATCAGTCTGCAGTGATAGAAATCAAGGGATCTGGGTTCCATTCCCAGCCGGGCTGGGGATTTTAACTGCGTATGGTTAACTCCTCTGGCTCCGGGACTGGGTGTTTATATGCGTCTTACTACACTTTTCTTCATCTACATACAACACCAGACACTAATATTAGACGAAACCACGCAATAGTGAATACATCCCTGCACATAGCATTAGAGTCGGGAAGGGCATCGGTCCGTAAAACTGGGCAAACTATACACCCAGTAACGACCGCAATAAAGTGGGGGAAAAGGCAAAGAAGAAAATTGTATTACGTTCAGAAATATTTTCAAGTTTTTCCCTCGTGTCTTTGCTTAAAAGAAAATGCGGTGAGTACAACAAACCACTGACTCTGGCTCAGAAGGTGGAAGTTACAAATGAACTGAAAAGGGGTTTAAAGACAAAGGCACAGATTGCAAAGGATTCGAATACGCCCTGTGTGTGATATTATTCAATTTGAATTCGTGGTTAATTCCATGTTTTTCTAGACTCTGCAGTTTCGATTTAATCGAGTTCTAGTGTAGAATGCTATTTGTTTCACGTCCCTTCAATTACTAAATATTTTAAGAGACCAGGGTGCCAGAATGCTGTCCCGAATGAGTTCCTTAATGCGTCAAATGCCAATGACACGAAGTTGCCGCATTTGAACACCCTTAAATGCAATCAACCTCTGCCTGGATCGAACACACAATCTTAAGAACTGAGCGACGACTGAGTACTTCGTCACTGAGTTCAACAATCATTTTAGATATGAAAAATATTTTGCTCACTAGTGAATGTGCTTGCTCTCCCCCCCCCCCCCCCCCACACACACACGCACATAAACACATCGGGACGTTCTTGGTTAGTAATTAAGTGCTGCAATCTGGACATACCTGTGTAGTGTTCAGGATTCCGCGAGACATGAGGAAGTCAGCGAGATGACCTGCTATCTGCAAGATGAGTGCCATTGCAAGGTAAGGTAGAGCGGACATTACTCCAGCCTCCTTCAGGTCAAAGTGCAGGGTGTCTGGAACGAAACAGAAAGCTCCATAAGAAAGTAGAAATCCGATTTTCCTCGTCAGCTGTAAAAAATACTGTCGATTTACTCCTGAAGAAGGTATCTCAGTGGCCTCCGCTTGAAATCAGCAAACATCTACTGTACTTAGCCTGATTCTACGAGGAGAGCAACCAATCACGCATTATTAGAGCAACACGGAAATACAGATACGTAGAAAACATTCAACCCCGTGAGATATGTTTTAAACATAATTATTTGCAATCGAAACAACTACTGATAGAGTACAGTACTCAGAGCCATGCATCAGATAACAATTATTATGCATGTTGTTTTAAGTGATGTTGCTAGTTAAATGAGGATGGGCTTGGAGGATTCATTTCCCGACAGAAGGAGGAAGTACGGCACTCGACGTAGACACTGCAACGAGAAACCCTTGCACATATCGCACCTTGGGAAGAAGAAGGCCACAACTGCAAAAATAACACTTTTGGGATAATTGAAATGTAAGATTTATAAAGGTCCAGTCAATTCAGCTTTTAATGTATTTTTATATATTTTATATATTTACATAATTTATATGTTTAATATATTTTTACATTCTTACAATGAAATTAAACTAGAAGTACCATTTTTGTACTTATGACCCTTTTATCCCCAAGGTGCGATATTCTTGATTCCTGTCAGTATGAGAATCTCCTGAGGAATACTTTTGCTAATGGGTTTACGAGTCAGACAAGGCGATGAGATAGGACACGGCTAGTATTGGCTATTGTGTGGCTATTGCTAGACTAGTGCAACCGTTGTAAGACAGATCCTCCGTCAAGGGTGAGTATCATCTGTCGTGTGTACGGCAGTTAACTGCGTGTTATTGTGGTAGAGTGATATGAGAGTTGCAGGTATGTTGGGGAGAGCACAAATACCCAGTTCTGTGCCAAAAGAAAAAAAAACATTTAAGATTAAAATCTCCAACACGACCAGGAATCGCTCCAGGGCCCTCTGAACCGAAGGCCATTATGCTTACCATTCTATCAAGGAGCCAGACAGGAAGAAAGTGACCGAAACCTTAATTAACGTACAGCTCCAATGTGAAATGGGAAGCGAAGCAAATAACACCTTCAGGACTGCTGACACCGGGGATCGAACCCGCCATCTCCCGAATGTAAGCTAACAGCTGTACGGCCTAAGGAATACAAAGTATCATCTGATCAGGGGCAAGATAGCTGACTGTCAATGTTCCAAGTCTACGAGGAAGTTCACGGAGTTGAAATCAACGGAAGTAATCGTAGAGTTAACATTGTGTCAATCGATAAGAAAACAAGTTCAGGCTTCATCATTGATCTGACATTTCACTTTGAAGCTGATGACGATCGGCTATTGCTAGTTGACTAAGAAAAAAAAGAATCACAGCGCCATCTTATAACAGAGTATGCGTGTGACATCACATATTTGGCACAAATGTTACCTTACTTACCTTATTTCATGAAGAGTACCTTTCAGATTGTTTTTTAGCAACAACTAGTCTCCTCTTTTATCTGTGCATTGAGACGTTAAACATAATTGTAAGTCAAATACTCTTGGCGATATACGCGTTCCACCCAAATATTAAAAGCGTCTTTAAATTTATTTCCATCTACCCGTTTTTGAGGAATGCAATTTATGAGCCCACGGCGAATTATTTCAAAAACTTGTACAACCTTAAAGACGTTACCCCGATAGGGCTTCTGGTGGCCTGCAGGGGAACACGAACACTACGGTACTGAAATTACAGACATGCTCTGAACATCATGATAGGCCATTGCAACATGCAAGGTGACGACCCAAGACGTACCTGTAACTGCGTCGATACAGCAGATTTTGAACATGTTGAAAAACACGGGTTGCCGCAAACAAAACAAACAAAACAGGACTGTATGTTCTCTCGTAATTCAAGACATGCTGATAGAATGCACTTTCCGATTAGATGATCCACAATCAATCAATCAATCAATCAATCAATCAATCAATCAATCAATCAATCAATCAATCAATCAATCAATCAATCAATCAATCAATCAATCAATCAATCAATCAATCAATCAATCAATCAATCAATCAATCAATCACAACTGATCTGTATTTAAGGCAGTCGCCCAGCTGGCAGATTCCCTATAAGTTGTTTATCTAGTGTTTTTTAAAATAATTTCAAAGTTTGGACAGTTATGAAACATTCCCATTGATAAATTATTCAATCCCTGACTCCTCTTCCTATAAACGAATGTTTTTACCCCAATTTGTCCTCTTGGATTCTTTTTCTTCATATTGTGATCCTTCCTACTTTTAAAAACATAGCGTAAACTCATTAACGCCAACTCTCCACTGACAAGTCGGAACATACCTCTTAGCCGAACAGCTCATCTCCTTTCTCCCAAGTCTTCCCAGCCCAAACTTAGCAAGTTATTCGTAAGGCCACTCTTTTGTCGGAAATCACTTTCTATTTTTAATAATAATGTTTTTCGAGTTCTCGTTTCGACTCTAGGAATGTTCCCGAATTGCGACAACCTGTGCTCACCTGACATTCTACAGTGCCGTTATAAACAATGCATGAGACGTAAGGCTCCACTATTTGAGCACATGCTATATCGACGCAGTTAGACGCGTGTTGCCGTGCTCACCTTGCACGTTATAATGACGTAACATGATGTTCGGAGGATGTTCTTAATTTCAATACCGTTTACTTTGTCGTATACTGTACTTTTGTGGCCGTTCCGTATTCACTGCCGGGTTATAATGCTACTTTATTGACGAAGCAACGCCTGTAATGCACGTCTCTTCCAAGTATTTTCTCGAACCCTATAATAACAATGTTATTGACTTGATGTCCCACAAACTACTTTTATGGTTTTCGGAGACGCCGAGGTGTCGGTATGTTGTCCCACAGCAGTTCCTGTGCGTGCCGGTAAATCTACCGACACAGGGGCTGACGTCTCTCCTGTGATTAGTTAATGACAATGTTGCTTGTTGTTTAGAGGGGCCTAACATCTAGGTCATCGGCCCCCCTCTGATTAATGTTACGAGAGTATGAATCTAGTTTCCTCTCCCCTTTCCAGTACTGGTAGGAGGTATGTCTGGCCTCCTGCCAGAGAATCACGCTAGACTGGACCTGGAATGTTTTGCCATTGCCACACGCTACATTCAACGAGTTTTTCTCGTATGTGCAGCAGGACACTGAAGACACTGATCAGCAAGCACCTAAATAACTTCTCCAACGTGCTCGCTACTCCGTTCCCACTCAACCACCACATGTCTCAGGGCTAGCAGTCGAGTATAGATCCATTATAGTAAGACCTAGTTTACAATAGGTATTATGCTAATTGTGAAAAAAAAATGAGAGAGAAGCGTCTCTGATGGTACGGCCACCGCTACATTCAGAATCTAGTAAAATTTATTGTCAATTCCACCCTCCATTTTGATGTCAAAGACCAACGCCCCAGAGGACGACTAAAGCAGCTCTGGGAAGTTACAATAAATTCAAGCTTGAAGATTGTTCTCTTATTTTTTATTTATCATATTTTTTTTAGTCCCGGGAGTGGCTGAGGAAATATCCTGCACATAATGAGGTAGGAAGAGGGTGAAACTCAGTGCCGGAATGTAGCCTACTCCTGTCGAATAACACCAAGGGGTCTGATCAAAGGTTTACGTCTCCATCCGATGGGCGAATCACCATCAACAGTGTCATAATTCCGTCACTCTATATCAGGGCCTCTCAGGGTGCATGCGCGTGGTGCATGCACTGTGCACGGTGCAAAAGACGACTTGGCTTGGTTGACCAGAGTGCAGACCCCCACACTCCTCGATTTGGAGCAATAGCGCTTACTTTCTCTTTCCTCACGCCTGTCTCGCTCGCTCCACCTGTCTCCCTCTGCCCCACTTGCGCCGTAGCGCTCCAAATCCGGGCTGAGTTGAGCCGGGTATAGCCGAGTAGAGCCGAGCTTAGCCGAGTAGCCCAGAGACGAAGCGTTGATTCGAGCCATGCCGAGCGGCACCGATGCACAGTGCACGCAGCTCTTGCGCCTCGATCTGCACGCGTGAGATTTTGAGCGTTTGAGAGGCACTGCTCTATATGAACACCCCGGAGAAGTTTGTAATTGAATAAAGGCTTTTGGAACGCAATGTAGTCATTATGAATTGTATCTCACAACCTTGTGATAGTACATATGTCACACCCTCGCACTGTATTCAGAAGTAAGATATATTATTATCATTTTTCGTATTATTATTATTATTATTATTATTTCAATGGTATATTTATTCTTGATATTTTAATCTGGAAGGTCTTTATACGTGATATGAGTAATTTGTTTCGTACAAGCGGATGGGAAAACAGTGCTATTTACAACTCGGAAAGTTTCCATGAGTCATGTGGAACAGCCCAAAGTCCGATGACGTGGCTTTGTTGTTATTGTCTTGGGACCCGAAAGAGGTTCGGGGCGTGGTCTCGGTATGGCAAGAGGATCTTCCAGTCGTGATTGAATGGCCATGATCAATCTAGATTTATCATGTGAGGGTAGGGGAAGCTGAGGTCTATTGAGGAAAATGGCGGAGAGGACTTGCCTCAAAACTTTTGTGGAACGTGGTTGACGTGAGATTTTGTGGAATGTGATGTATGGTACTGACCTACAAACTGTGGAGTGCTTAGGCACTTGTGGCGGCTTGGTGTCTTATATGTTTGGTGAAAGCTATGGGGTACGGTATCTCAGACTTTCCATAATTTATGGCCTGGAACAAGAAGCGTGTGTTGCTCAATGAAAGTATCTTTAAACGAAGTGTTAGAATCAGTTAACACAGAACCTTTTCTTTGTATAAAATTGAATTTTAATTACACAGACTAACCGTTTGCACAGTGTTATGATTTTCAGCGATAAAATATTCGCAAAGTCACTAAATACCTGCACATTTGTGGAAAAGTTTAAGTACTGAAAAATCAGAATAGTCTTGTATCTGAACGGAATATCTGAAGTATATCCATACCAAATTTCAGTTCAGTTGACCCATAATTTAGCCATGAATGAGTGAGAAACTAACAAACACCATCTCGTTTTAAACTATTACTCGATCTTTTGTTCAAGTAATGTATTTTTCAGGTCCATATGTTGAAATAAACCATAGTTAATAACGTGACAGTTCCTTCTGAGAATGTTGTGCAAAATTTCATGAAATTCTGCTCAGCGATTTACACGTGATGTTTCGGAAGACAGACAGACATAATTCAGTTTCTATGTAGGCAGTTTCGATGTGTTACCTGTCCTTGATGGAACTATCAGTTAGAATGTGCATGGTTGCATTTCTATCGACCTTAGTGTTGTTGTTGAGATTCTCAGGCTCATAGGTGAGAGCCTCCCCCTGTCAGCTCCTTGTCATGACGTGCTCCCTATGGTCCTGTGCAGTTTCATCTTGTTTACATTTGATCTCTCCCTTCTGGTATAAAACACTGAATATCAGGTTAACATTTAAAAAGAGAGATATTTGCAAATCATTTAAAACGTTCTCGGTATGATCTCTATAGCAACTCTCCACTGGCTTTACATTCTACTAACTACTTTTACGGTTTTCGGAGACGCCGAGGTGCCGAAATTTAGTTCCGCAGGAGTTCTTTTACGTGCCAGTAATCTACCAACGCGAGGCTGACGTATTTGAGCACCTTCAAATACCACCGCACTGAGCCAGGATCGAGCCCGTCGAGTTAGGTTCAGAAGGCCAGCGCCTCAACCGTCTGAGCCACTCAGACAGAGGTAGTTGCCCGCTCTCCGACTTATACTTTCAGATCATCTTCCCTGATGTTTCCCTTGCGTTTCACTGTATCGGAAAAGTTAGGAACAAATATTCTAAATTAGTTTTTTTTATGGTCCGCCTCCGTGGTGTAGTGGTTAGCGTGATTAGCTGCCACTCCCGGAGGTCCGGGTTCGATTCCCGGCTCTGCCACGAAATTTGAAAAGTGGTACGAGGGCTGGAACGGGGTCCACTCAGCCTCGGGAGGTCAATTGAGTAGAGGTGGGTTCGATTCCCACCTCAGCCATCCTGGAAGTGGTTTTCCGTGGTTTCCCACTTCTCCTCCAGGCAAATGCCGGGATGGTACCTAACTTAAGGCCACGGCCGCTTCCTTCCCTCTTCCTTGCCTGTCCCATCCAATCGCCCCATCCCTCCACAAGGCCCCTGTTCCGCATAGCAGGTGAGGCCGCCTGGGCGAGGTACTGGTCATTCTCCCCAGTTGTATCTCCCGACCCAAAGTCTGAAACTCCAGGACACTGCCCTTGCGGCTGAGTCCGAGGGAAAAACCGACCCTGGAGGGTAAACAGATTAAGAAGAAGAAGTTTTTTATGAGCAAGTTTCCCGTAAAGTCACCTGTGAGAGAGATACCTCGAGGTTTGTTTTAAGCCACCTATGAAGCCCCTCCTCCCTCCTGCTCAATATTTTAAGAACTTCTAGCTAAGATCCCACTCGCCCTGATCTTAAACTGAAATACTTTCATAATAAACCTACTATCCATTTCCCTTGACGCTGTAACAAGAAGACAGACAAAAATGAAACTGAACCCGGTGTAGGCTATTATTTGACCTGTTTAGTGTAAAATCCAAGCATCAGGTCAATATTTTAAAAAGTACACAGAGAAGGATGATTGCAGAACAGAGATAATGGTGAAGGTTACCTATCCAAATTTAATTTAATTTAATCGCTTACCAATGTATGGATTGCCAGTATGACAAAGCATACGATGGAAGTCATTGATTCTTATACATAAATGTAGCTAAAAAAGGCACTCAAATCAAGATTGATCCACTAACAATACAAATGAATGAAGACTGCATAAACTATTTCGCAAAATATGAAGGGAAACTTTCCGAGCAGCCTCTTGACGTAACTGTTTCTTCAGACCGAAACTTGTACCAGAGTCGGACAGCACTTTTTAGGAATGGTGCATGTACACCCTACCAGCAGCCCTGTAACTGTGGAATTATTGAGTTCGTAGAAGGTCTTAAACTAGCTTGCTGTTGGCTCGTAGATCTACTTCGTCTCTTGGTCGACTGTCATTGGCTTATCTTCGTCAGATGCAAATCATATGGTGGGGTCAATAGTGAATCCCGATCTGTTTTCTTGTCGATTGCTATGAGGTTAATTCTACGCGTGCTGCATCGGTCACCAACATCTTTATGTCACTGATCGCAGGGTGGCAGAGACACATAAATTAAGGGGAAGTACGTTGAGACATTAAATTCACAGAATTTATGTTTAGGCAACCTAAGCACTTAACAGTATTATTGTTTAACGCGAGATTAAGGTCTAGTCCCTGCACTTCATCTAGTTAGCTCAAAGAATACTTACCCTTCATGAAGGTAGGCAGCTGTGTAAGCAGTGTGTAGAAGCCCCAGTTCTCACAGAAGTGCGCCACGACGATAGCGTACACTGGCATCGAAGTAGCGAACTTCTTCCAAGGATGAACCACTTTCTGCAAATAAACTGACATGATTAATATATCATCATCATCATCATCTGTTTACCCTCCAGGTTCGGTTTTTCCCTCGGACTTAGCGAGGGATCCCACCTCTACCGCCTCAAGGGCAGTGTCCTGGAGCTTCAGACTCTTGGTCGGGGGATACAACTGGGGAGTATGACCAGTACCTCGCCCAGGCGGCCTCACCTGCTATGCTGAACAGGGGCCTTGTGGAGGGATGGGAAGATTGGAAGGGATAGGCAAGGAAGAGGGAAGGAAGCGGCCGTGGCCTTAAGTTAGGTACCATCCCGGCATTCGCCTGGAGGAGAAGTGGGAAACCACGGAAAACCACTTCCAGGATGGCTGAGGTGGGAATCGAACCCACCTCTACTCAGTTGACCTCCCGAGGCTGAGTGGACCCCGTTCCAGCCCTCGTACCACTTTTCAAATTTCGTGGCAGAGCCGGGAATCGAACCCGGGCCTCCGGGGATGGCAGCTAATCACGCTATGATTAATATATTCCATCCAAAATTGTCTCTTGTAATGGAAAATAATATTTTCATGAAAACTATCTGAAATCTGCGCCATCACCACCCATTCAGTTTACTTGATATCTTTTGACAGATCCAACGGAAGTCTTTATGAAAATGCAGTTTCGTGATATCGAAATATAATTATGAACATTTATTCAAATATTTAACGGCCATAATATAAAAGTTATCAAATTCATTTCACTGTAGTAATATACAGGCTGTAGACACTTTAGGCTATAACTGCTACAATGAAGAGTTGTGTAATAAATTCTTAGACACCAGACGAATAAATAATAACCACAGCGATGTACTTCACCTGATTTGGCAGGAACGACGTATCTATCTTCATGAAAACTAACATTACACACATACATGTTTATTATAGACGTTTATTCTTATCGGTAAGCCTCCGTGGCTCAGGCAGCAGCGTGACGGCCTCTCACCGCAGGATAAAGTGGTTCAAATCCCGGTCACTCCATGTGATATTTGTGCTGGACAAAGGGGGGCGGGACAGGTTTTTCTCCGGATACTCTGGTTATCCCTGTCATTTCATTCCAGCAACACTCTCCATTAACATTTTATTTCATATATTTATCATTGCCCCAGAGGAGTGCGACAGGCTTCGGCAGCCGGCATATTTTCTATCCTCGTCGCTAGATGGGGGCTTCATTCATTCCATTCTTGACCCGGTCGAATGACTGGACACAGGCTGTGGAATTTCAGCTTTATTCCTTCCGATATTCACTCTGAAAAACCTCTGTGAATTAGTAAAGCGCCTCTACGATTTTCTATTTTTAGCTAGCTCTGTTGCCTCGTCTAGTTCTACACCTCGTTATTGAATAATTTAAAACTGAGTCTAACAATCGTCACCTTGACCTCCGATAACTTCAGCCTCGTTCGGACTGCGCTGTCGTCGCTGCTCTGTCGCCTACTGCACAACGAAAATCCGGTGCATGTCCTGAACCTCCTTGTCTTACTGCAGGGATTTCGTCTTCGGTATCTTTCTGGGAGAAGAGGTAAGCCGATCCAAGCAGAGCAATACCACTTTGGGGACACCTTCCGAGAGAAACCTTCTCTGTATATTTTTTTTATAATTCTTAAATTCCTTGCTTGTAGCTCCTTAAGCCGCCTCCTCCCAGTGTGAATGACTCCAGCGACCTTTTCATTATTCAAAAACATGTGTTTTGAGGGTTTGTCTGTCATTCGAATATAACATATTCCCACTTTTTTAAGTAGAGCTTTTAAGTTTTTTATAGTTCTTTTACAAGTAGGTCTACATTATAGTGTTTATACTGCTTCGTGCTTCGACGTACTGAAAAAAACTGAAGAACTTATTTAACAGAATCGGCACTGAAACATAAAGGCTTCTTTCTTAGCAAAAAATGGTAAAATTTATTTATTTATTTATTTATTTATTTATTTATTTATTTATTTTATTTATTTAAATTGACATTAAGAGATCCGTTTGGCCCCACTGTGCGATGGTTATCATGTCGGTTCTTTCGCAGAAAAATGAAATCAGGAGGGCAAATATTCATTAATAGGAAGAGAAATTAGAGAAAGGAATAATTTATCAAGGGATATGTTCGATTAACTTCCAAGTACTTTAAAGGCATTTAAGAAAAGGGTAGATAAAAAGTGCTAGGAAATCTGCCAACTGAGTGACAGTCCTAAACGCAGATCAATGATTAATTGATTTTTTCATTGATTGATAACTTGTTACAATAACAGTCGTTTAGTTATAATTAGTTATGTTATGTTCCTATTTTTGATATGTTTAGTTATGTTCCTTGTGCACGCTCGAGTAAAATTTCCGTCAGCTGCAAGTTTCCTTTCTTCATGAAGCGTAAATGCAAGTTGCGAGATAAGCTTCGTTCCCTATTTCCATAACGTGACCCTGAAAACAAGTAAGAAAGAGACCAGTTCTCCGTGAACATGGCCTATTATTCCAGATCATTTTGCGCGCATTTATACATTGACTGAGCAAATGTCATGGGATAGCGGAACACTGATGCGCAGGTGTGTTGTCTGCGCACCACACGCCCCCTGTGCCAGCGGCTGTTGTATAGGAGACCTTGTGACCAGTGGCTGTGCACGTGACAGGTGTTAACATGGAACGTCCTCGTGAGCTGACACCGTTCGAACGGGGTATGGTGGTCGGTGCCCGACGGATGGGAAGTGCGATTTCGGAAGTGGTGCGGGAATTCGGCTTCAAACGATCATCCGTGTCCAGGGTGTATCGTGAATGGTTGAATGCGGGTGTCACCGTTAACAACAGACGAACGACCGGCCGTCCAGCCACCCTCGATGACCGTGACCGGCGACATCTGAGACGGATTCTCAATAGTGACAGACGGGCAACCGTGCAACAAATCACGGCTCAATTCAACACAGGCCGTGCTAGACACGTCTCCCAGTGGACATTCCGTAGGAACATGGGTTCTATGGGGTATGGGAGCCGGCGCCGCACAGGGGTGCCACTGTTAACCCAACGTCATCGGGCACAACGACGCGCATTTGTCGCCACTCACCAGGGATGGACACTGGAACAATGGCGTAACGTCATATGGTCGGACGAATCACGATTTTAACTGTACCATGCCGATGGGAGGCACCGTGTATGGCGCAGACCCAATGAAGCGATGGATCCCGCCTGCCTCGAAGGTGTGGTCCAGGGCGCTGGTGTCTCTGTTATGGTCTGGCGTGCATTCTCCTGGTATGGAATGGGCCCTCTAGTTGTTCTGGAAAAGACTTTGAATGGTACGCGGTATGTTGAGCTGCTCGGAGACCATCTTCACCCATTTTTGGCCTTCCAGCGCCCAGACGTTTCTGCGGTGTTTCAAGATGATAACGCGTCGCCACATCGCTCCCACGTCGCCCGGGAATGGTTCTAGGAACATGCAGCGGAGGTCCAACGACTGTCATAGCCATCCAGGAGCCCCGATATGAACCCTATCGAACATATCTGGGATGTCCTGGAACGCAGGCTCCGTGCCATGGATCCTGTACCCACGAACAGACCAGCATTGGCGGCCGCTCTGCAAACGATTTGGTGTCAGCTGCGTCCAGAGGACTACCAGGGACTTGTCGACTCACTTCCACGGCGTCTCACTGCAGTTCGCAGGGCCAGAGGAGGCCCCACACGCTATTAGGTGACTATCCCATGACATTTGCTAAGTCAGTGTATTACTACAATATTACTTATTAGAACCATTTACCACCATGGATAATGTACAAGTGTTGAATGAAATAACAGAAAGAAGTAACGAGTTCTATCTTCCCCTCTGTCATGGTTTCATAGATTCTGAGAAAGCACTTGACTCAGTATCTAGCAAGTTCGGATCGGAGGCACTCTAGGTATTCAAAAACCGTATATCAAACTGCTGAAAACCATTCTTTATTCTACTATGCCTTCAGTGATTAGATAGTACAAGATTTAAAATTTAAAAAGGGAATAGGCAAAATTATTTTCCATTGCATTGGGATAAGTACTTGAATCCCTCAGATGATGGAAGTGCGCATAAAAATAAATGAAATATATCTCGATCACCTTCGTTTTTCTGACGACACTGTATTTATTTCAGTAAATGCAGACGATATACAGAAGAGAATGCTAGAACTCAAACAGAAAAGTGGAGAACTTGCTCTAAAAATTAATCTGGACAAGACAAAAAGTTTTATTCAATTTGCATTATTCTAGGAAATATATGAAAAATTCAGTTTTTATAGATTCACATGATCGTATGTATGTCTAGGCCAGTTGAAGTATTCAGACGGGGGCTTTACAAACGAGATAAGTAGAAGAGTCAAGTCAGCATGGAGCTCATTTGGAAGGATGTATATTATCAACAAAAGAAATCTACCACAAAGCTTAAAAAGAACAGTAATTTATCAGTGCGCCGTGAACTTTTTCTCACTCGCGTAATTTAAGTCTTCCCCCGATGCAAAGAAAAAAACCTACTTTACTCACGAGTTGCATCAAGACCGACTCCAATCCTCAGACCTTAATGCTACTCTCGATCGTCCCATGATGGCGAATCAAGTAGCCGGGGAGGATCTGTAATCATACGCAGTAATGAGAGAATGTGTTTGGTTTGATCGTGTTGTGGGCCACGTTCTAACGACGGCAATGTCTCTCATACAACTTTATAAGGAATAAAACATTAAGGGAGAAGTGCATTCGGAATACACATCGTGACTATTTTGAAGTCGATGACAAAGTAGTACTGTCCACATATGATTTTGAGAATAAGTCTGAGGTTAGGGAAGACATTTCTTCCTAATTCTTCATGATGAACATTTTCGTATTCCTCAAAAAACAGTCATTTAGATAGATGATAATAATATGGCGGTGTTCCGTCAGTGTCTACAGAGGGGCCCAGAAAACTGTAGACAGCGGGCTGAGTGGCTCAGACGATTGAGGCGTTGGGCTTCTGACCCCAACTTGGCAGGTTCGATCCTGGCTCAGTTTGATGGTATTTGAAGGTGCTCAAATACGTCAGCCTCATGTCGGTATATTTACTGGCACGTGAAAGAACTCCTGAGGGGCTAAATTCTGGCACCTCGGCGTCTCAGGAAACCGTAAAAGTAGTTAGTGGGACGTAAAACAAATAACATTATTGTTATTAAATGTAGACACTCTTTGATAGTTAATATCTTAGGAAGAAAATGACATAACGTTGCAATTCTTGCACGGTAGCGTAGTCCATTGTTTTCTCAAGTGATGCTGAAGGTCACGTGAATTGCGCGACAATATTGGCTCGCGTTTTCCAGCAGATGGCAGTGCAGCAATGAATGAAGAGGTTTTTTTTTTTTTTTTTTTTTTTTTTTTTTTTTTTTTTTTTTTTTTTTTTTTGCTAGTTGCTTTACGTCGCACCGACACAGGTAGGTCTTATGGCGACGATGGGACAGGAGAGGGCTAGGAGTGGGAAGGAAGCGGCTGTGGCCTTAATTAAGGTACAGCCCCAGCATTTGCCTGGTGTAAAATTGGGAAACCACGGAAAACCATTTTCAGGGCTGCCGACAGTGGGGTTCGAACCTAAATGAATGAAGTAAGATTGTCGTTTGAGCAAGGCAAGGCCGTATTGAAGTGGTACTGGAAGTACGGAAACATAATGGAGGTACAACGGCAATGACGTAATGTGTACGGAACTCAGCCATCAACACGTACAACAATTTATCATATTCGAGATAAATTTGAAGCCGACGGCACTGTTCAGGATGTGCATAAGAAAAGGTGTGATCGACCAAAAACATCAACAAGTCCAGCTTCCAACGCTGCTGTGTTGCAACATTTTACTAGGTCACCTCACAGATCTGTGAAGCAGGGTGAACGTGAAAGCGGGGTAAGCCGAGCAACCATACGACGAATTCTGAAGGCTCTAAAGTGGAAAATGTACATTCCAAGATCGCTGCACGTTATGAACGAGGTCGATCCGGATCGAAGGATGGAGTACTGCGAGTGGTTTGAAGGCATGCTCCGCGAGGATGAATGGTTTGCAGGGGTGGTTATCTGGTCTGACGAGGCGCAATTCCAACTGAACGGTACTGTAAACCCCACAACTGCGAGTACTGGACTCCTGAAAATCCTCACTTGCACGTGGACAAACGTTAATCTACCCGGTGTTAATGTGTGGTGTGGTCTGTCACTGCGCGGTTTGATTGGCCCATTCTTCTTTGAAGGTACCGTAACTGGTGAGGTGTATCTTCATATGCTGCAGACATCGATTTTAGCTGCCATCCGAGAGGTGTTTGGAAATGAAAAAAATTATCTATAATAAGATGGCACTCCACCTCACTACCACAGAAATGTCAGAGCCTACTTGAATGAAAATCTTCCTGGACGATGGGTAGGTCGAAGAGGAGCTGTTGAGTACCCACCACAGTCTCCAGACCTTACACCTCTTGACTTCTACCTATGGGGGACCTTGAAAAATGTTTATCGACAGAAGCCAGCTACACTGAAAGAGCTACGAGAAACAATCGAGGCGTCCTGTGCGGGTATCACACCGCCAACACTGACAGCCGTAGTTCGGTCAGCAGTTCAGTAGCATCGACGTTGTTTGGCTGCTAATGGGGGTCACTTTGACCACATAAAATAACCTTTCCCCCGTGCAAGAACTGTAACGGTATGTAATTTTTCCCCCATTGATATTGACTATCAAATAGTGTCTACATTTTTCTGGACCCCTCTGTATTTGCTTCAAAGTGTTGAGTGATTCAGATGCAAGTGTATTTTCAAGAATCTGTGCTTGGCTGAGGAAATGTTTGGTTGGATCTTGGAGTATAATAAAACCTATAAGTGTGACAGATGGAGCAGTCTGTACACTGTTACACAGAAGAAGTAGTGATCGAGTGACTAGCTGGGTTTTTGTAACCCAGCGTTTAAACCCACCGTTTTACAGTACCAACACCTTCAGATTCATGCTGTGGTTATCTGTTATCAAGTAGACTACACCAAACTGAAGCTTGCCCATATAGGTTAAATACATCAATGTTTAGAGTCAATATAGATTTTTCACCCACGTTCTTCAATGGTTAAAGTCCTATTATATCTTAAGTGTGTGAACGTTTCATTACTAAGTTTAGCATCATTGTGTGAGGTGCTGCTATGCCATATGTCAACATAATGTTACCATCGGTTAGCATAATCATTTCGGGTGTACTTCGCTTTCATTGGGGGCTGAACATTAGAAATTTTTTACCACTTCGAAGTCCGGCTCCATAGCTAAATTGTTAGCGTGCTGGCATTTGCTCACAGGGGTCCCGAATTCGATTCCCGGCAGGGTCGGGAATTTTAACCATAATTATTTAATTTCGCTGGCACTCGGGCTGGGTGTATGTGTCGTCTTCATCACCATTTCATCCTCATCACAAGGCGCAGGTCGCCTTCGGGAGTCAAATAAAAGACCTGCATCTGGCGAGCCAAACTTGTCCTCGGACACTCCCGGCACTAAAAGCCATACGCCATTTTATTTTACCACTTCGAAACTAAGGCAACAAGTTAAGTTTCAGAGTTCTCAGGAGAGTGAACAAATTGAGGAATTTCGCATCTTAATTTATTTTTAAACATTCAAAATGATGTTATAAATCTTATTTTAACAGTTTTATCAAGTTTCTTCCATCTATGCAGTAAAGTAAAATCTGAGATAAAATGTTATTTCACTAAGTGAAATTTCAAAATAATCAGCTTCTTGTTCTCGTTTAGCCAACGGCCGTAGCCGTGTTGAAACACCGGATCCCCTGAGATCTCCAAAGTTAAGCAACATTGGGCGTGGTCAGGAGTTGGATGGGTTGCCACGCGCTGTTGGTGGGGGGTAAGGGAATGGAGGGGCGGAAAGGAACTGGCCACCTTACCGCACGTAAACTCCGGCTCAGGAACACCTCTGCGGAGGTTCGGACCAGCCTTCGGGCAGTATAACCCTTACCTTATTTGTTCTCGTTTGCTGTGGGGCTGTCCATCTGTTCTAGTAGAATATATGTGATGAATAGTTGTTCGCGAAGCGTTTTCATAGGTGCTGCAGTAATTTTCCCTATGGCGTTACATTTATCATGTTAAATTACCGCCGCTGGTATAATATGTACGTGATATTTTCGTGTTAGCCAATATCGGGAATCTGACTACTTCAGCCGCCATTCTTTTTCATATTACGGTCTGAGTACTGGAGTTGGTCTTTGCCTGCATAAATAACTAACGTGTGCCACTGACCTTGCCGTTACTGCTTTTCCCCAATGAATCCTGAATGTACTTCAACTCTTCTGGAGTTATTTTGGGATCCTTCTCTGGACTCTCTGCTACTACCATCCACCAAACCGCAAACCAGACAAGACAGATGGTACCTGGAATTCCAAACCAAACATTTCAGCATGTTATTTTCTCTTCATTACACCGCATGACCGCCACCGAAGCAGACAAAACAGTTCACTTAACAATTTGATATACTACATACTGAATACTCCTTCAATAAAACACGTCATGAACATCACACAAGTTATACAATTCAAGTACCTAGGTGAAATTATTGGAAACACTGTCATCGAAAGAACAGCTTACAAAACAAGTGCAGAAAAATTGCATGAAGCCTACACAATCACCTGGAATATGTAGAACAAGAAATCGCTATCCACCAAAGCCAAACTTCGTGACTACCACACATTCGTTCTTACAGAAGCACTCTAGGTAACGGAGACGTCATCATTAACTACCAACGTCAAGGACATCGAGAAAATAGAACAACAGATACTGAGGAAAGTATTTGGACCCAGGATTCTAGATGGTACCTAGATACGCAAAAACTCAGAAGAACTGTATTCCCTGACTGAACGATTCACTTCACTTGCACGGTAAAGACGCATGAAATTCTACTGTCATATTCATATAGCACCAATGGACGACTCTCACTTGACCAAGAAAATCTTCCATACAATCAACAGAACCCAACAATCCAAAATACGCTGGTTGGCAGACAACAAAGTGACCTCATAGAAATCGATATTGACCGATTGGTAACTACACAGAATACATGTAGGCAGAAAATCAATACACATAACTTCATACCCAAGAACCCAACAGGAAGGAATTTGAAACTCAAAACCGCACGGATGCAAGAAAGAAAACAGTCCTAAAGTGAAACAGATGGGGAAGTTTTGGGAAGGAGGATAAGAAGAACAAGAAAACCGGTTCTACGTAATGGTTCTACGTGCTCTTTATGGGCGAAACGCAATATAATAATAATAATAATAATAGGACGGAGTGGGTTGTTATAGGCAACCAAAGGCATTTTTGTCGACAATCGGGCCGAAGTGAGAATTGGCAGCAGAATGAATTTTATGGTTGAAAGTAGTTACCCTTAAGGCTTGACGTTCACTAAACCAACTATCGAAAATGGGTAATCTAAGTCTAGTGATAGCCAATGTCTTGATTGCAGCATACGCCACTGGTTTTTGCCAGCCAATCATGATAGATCCTCTTGTCAAGACCATGCCCTGAACTACTTCTTGCTCCCAAGACACAAACAAACTCTCGGGTGTTTTACATGAGTCATAGAACTTTCTCAGTACAACAACAAGCTCAACTCATCAGACTGGGATGACCGCATGAGTCATACAAATTACCAGAGTCCAATATAGCAATGTTTTCCCAGTACAAAACACATTACTCATACAACATATGTGGATACCTTCCAGCTTACAAAGATTAATGACAAAATATACAAATGAAATAATAATAATAATAATAATAATAATGATAATAATAATAAAAAAATCGAATACTGACAATAATATCTCTAACTTCTACACACAGTGCGAGGGTGTGATATATGTACTATCACAGTATGTATGTATGTATGTATGTATGTATGTATGTATGTATGTATGTATGTATGTATGTATGTATGTATGTATGTATGTATGTATGTATGTATGTATGTATGTATGTATGTATGTATGTATGTATGTATGTATGTATGTATGTATGTATGTATGTATGTATGTATGTATGTATGTATGTATGTATGTATGTATGTATGTATGTATGTATGTATGTATGTATGTATGTATGTATGTATGTATGTATGTATGTATGTATGTATGTATGTATGTATGTATGTATGTATGTATGTATGTATGTATGTATGTATGTATGTATGTATGTATGTATGTATGTATGTATGTATGTATGTATGTATGTATGTATGTATGTATGTATGTATGTATGTATGTATGTATGTATGTATGTATGTATGTATGTATGTATGTATGTATGTATGTATGTATGTATGTATGTATGTATGTATGTATGTATGTATGTATGTATGTATGTATGTATGTATGTATGTATGTATGTATGTATGTATGTATGTATGTATGTATGTATGTATGTATGTATGTATGTATGTATGTATGTATGTATGTATGTATGTATGTATGTATGTATGTATGTATGTATGTATGTATGTATGTATGTATGTATGTATGTATGTATGTATGTATGTATGTATGTATGTATGTATGTATGTATGTATGTATGTATGTATGTATGTATGTATGTTCCAGCATACCTCTCAACCAAACTTGGTACTGGTATATACATGACTATCTGAAAAAAATGCGGGGTATAAGACACTCCTAGCACCACAGGGAGTGGGGCAGGGCGCGACATCTAACAGTCAGCGGGCAAAATCTTGGTTTTCTTAACCGGATCCACTACTTTTCATACCAATAGCTCCTCAGTGTTGGGCTGTCGAAGTTGTAAGAACCTCCCTCTGTGGGTGGAGGTAGTAGAATACATCCAAGGTATCCCCAGCCTGCCGCAATGGGCAACTGAAATGGATACCAGGAGTTCTCAGTATTGGAGCGTAGGTTGGTGACCACGATTTCCGGAGCTAAGTCTTCCAGTTACTTGTGTAAATCTTCTAACTTTCATCTTTCTTATATGAACTCCCTTGGTCAGCTTTTGTTCCTTTCTGACCCCGATTTCATATTTCATATTTCATATTTCATATTTGCTACCTGGCATTCAGTCAACTTAGGTCTCTTAAAACAACACTAATTTCACCACATTCGCCTTTGTAGTGTGACGGCTAACGCTATTAGCTGCCGTCCTTGGGATCCCGGGTTCGATTTGCGGTATTGCCAGGTATTTAAGTAATGGTACATGCTGCTCACCTACTGTACATTGGGGCTGTACCTGAAAAGAGCTGCACCCCATCGGGACGATTTAGGATGTGTATTATCCCAGAAAAGTTGAATCAAGTTGCAGCAATCCTTAGGTCCGTATTCACCAACGCGAGTAAAAGCTTTTACCTTGGGCTGATGACCTTCGATGTTAGGCCCCTTAAAACAACAAGCAAGCTTTTATCTTAGTTTGAAGCTAAGAAAACCGAGATAACAGTTACATTTGTATTCACCGACATTATCTTGGATAACGGGTTATTATTTCGGAGACAGGTTGGCCGGTAAAACAAGAAATCTAAGCTAATAAATAGCCTTTCAAGATGGCAGCTCATAGACGGCTGGAATATCTAAATGAAGTCGAAAATCACAGCGATAAGGAATATAACCAAGATTATGCAATCAAACGTCCTAGGTGGATAAAAAAGAACGCACTACATACTTTAAGGACTACGATGACAATGATTTTGAAACACGTTTTGGGTTATCTGAAGTTTCGACAATATCCATGATCGAACATAACCTGGAATTCCCAACACATAGGTCGGTCTAAAATGAATTCTTGATTATAACTTTATCTTGCATGGTACATGAGTGGAAGATCTTTTAATGAAGAACTAAGGAATTTTGCCTTTTTTTGTGAAATATATAATATAATATAATATAATATAATATAATATAATATAATATAATATAATATAATATAATATAATATAATATAATATAATATAATATAATATAATATAATATAATATGTAAGCTATAACTTGTTTTCTTATTCTCTACGATGCTAATGCTTTCTGCTACCAAATGCAATAATTCCTTCTGTTGGAATGTCCTATTAGGCTACTTTCTTCGTCTGTGGTCGATGGCGGACATATTTTATTATAAATTATTTGCAAACACCGAACGTAATTAAAACTTGTTTACAATTCAATAAGGGCGGTATTACGCAGTCATTTGTTTTCCGTGCGTCAGTATGAAAAAAATTATGGTTCAAATTCAGTTTGAAACGATAACTTAGTTTTGGCAAATCGTGATAATAAATGATGTGGTGAATACAGAAGTGAGCGTTATCGGATGTAATGATATTATCCGAGTTTTGAAAATGTAAGATAACAACAGAAGTAAGAGAAAACGGGCCTAAGGCAGTGAGCTTACAGTTACGATCAACGGTATTATCTAACGAAGAACTCATCTCCGGGACGAGAATACCTTTGTATCGACCTGATATTCAGTTAATTATTCACACGCTTCGTGCCGAATTTAAAACCAGAATTGGGACATCACCTGTTTCAAACCAACTTTGCTGTACAAGAATGAAAGCTAGGTGGACTCAGGATATCTTATTCAGAAGTAACAGATATGGAGTACAATGGAAGGAAGGTACTTGGAATAAGGAGATAAAGGTTAAGATAGGAACATTGATGGATGAAACTATACACATAAACCTGCTTCGGTAGTGGGGTCATGTAAGGCAAATGCTGGAGGATAGGTTAATCAAGAGAATACTGGAATTGGTAATGTAGGGCAAGATAAGTAGAGCGAGACCAAAATGAGGGTTGGTAAACTCGTATTTTAATGATTTAACGATAAGAGGTGTTGAACTAAATGAGGCCACAGGGTTAGTTGCAAATAGAGGATTGTGGAGACGCCAAGTTCATTCACAGAGGCTTGTAGACTGAATGCTGAAAGGTGTACGTGCAATGACGATGTATAATACTGTAATAATAATAATAATAATAATAATAATAATAATAATAATAATAATAATAATAATAATAATAGAAGAAGCAGTAGAAGAAGAACTACTGACTGTCTAAGCCGACTTCGGTGTCGAAATTTTGACAGTGGGTGTTTTTATGGGGACTGGAAGCGAACGTCACGAGGTGTGTATTTAATTCTCTCCGACATCAACCAAATCCAAACCACACCCCTTGACGCAACAGCCCCGAAAATCCTTGGCCCAGCAAGCGACCAGTCCTCGGCCCGAAGGCCTGCAGATTATGAGGCATATTGTGATCACCACGACGAATCCTCTCGGCCGTTATTTTTGGCTTTCTGGACGGTAGCCGCTATCTCACCGTCAGATAGCTCCTCAACTGTAATTTCGTAGGCTGAGTGGACCTCAAACCAGCCCCCAGATATAGGTAAAAATCCCGACCTAGCCAGGAATCAAACTCGGGGCCTCCGGATAAGCGGCGCGGCCGGCGGCCGGCACCTCCGACATCAGTCGGGATTAAAAGTATCATTTCGGAAAGAGAAGGCTGGCAACGACTAACTAACTGCACCACCGAGGTCGGCAGATAAAAACTATCTAGGACGGAAGTTACGAAATGCATCTTTCTTCTAAATGAAAATGACCGCCATGGTACTAACCTCATTTGACCCTGGTCTACTGACCACCAGGATTCAGTGTCGTGTGGCTAGCTCAATGAATCACGTCGCCGTTAATATCATTTCTCATTTCAATGTGCTTGCTACTTCATTGCACCAGATAGCTCCCCTATTGTCCTCACTAGCCTGAGCGACCCTTCCAGTTTAAAACTCACTGGGCGATGGCAGTTCGTCCTGAACTGTGACCTACTTCGCTAAGCCCTCTTCAGTGGCACAAACAGCTAGTTAAAGACAACTATTGCCCAGCCAGATTATCAACAGGTATTTGAGTAACATGTAGTCAGCGTATTGCCTGCTTCTCATACCATATAGCTCCTTAGTGTTGGTCTACCGAGGCTGTAAGAACCTCCCTCTGTGGGTGGAGGCGGTGGAATACACCCAAGCCTGTCACAATGGGCGATTAAAAGGAAGACCAGGGGCTCTCAACATGGGAGCGTAGTTTGGCGACCACGATTTCCTGAGCTAAGTCTTCCACTTCCTTGTGTCAATCTTCTCTCTTTCATCTTTCTTATATGAACTCCCTTTATCAAATTTTGTTCCTTTCTGATCCGGATGGTATTAGGTACGCGAGACCTATGAAGTCTTTTCATTTTCATGCCTTTCGTAGCCTCTCCCTATCTTATGCCTTCATTCTTCGAAGGATTGTACATCTTCCCTTTTTCTTAAATTAATCTTAACTGAGCCCAGTGGTACTTGAAAGAAATTTGAAATTAGCCATCCGTTCCATTTTCACATTTCCTACCTGGCATTCAGCCCACTTACGTCTCTCAAAAAGCAATAATCACATCACCACATCGCCTCTGTAGTGCTGCCGTCCTTGGGGGCCCAGGTTCGATTCGTGGTATTTCCAGATATTAAAGAGTGGTGGGAGGGCTGGTGTGTGGTTAACATTGTACATGTAGCTCACATGTACGTGAAGTGAGCTACAGCAAATTGGATCGAAGACACCAGTTTACTTACTTACCACTATCACCACTGTGTGAACGCTGTTCCAGTCTTCAGTCGAGAATTAACTGAACGATTCACCGTTTTGTTGCATGTATTAAAAAATGGCATCGAATACATTCGGAGTGTTTCCAATAAATTAGAAATAATGTAAATATGCAGCTACTAGCTTCCGCCCACGGCTTCGTACACGTGAGTATTAATTTTGTCTCTATTTATAGAACAGACTAGCTTTTCTACCCGTCGTTGACAGAACCATCACTCGTCATGTGAATAATTGCATTTCTGTTCACGCCTTATGCTGTTGCTGTTATCAAGTATCAAGTTTAACATTCAAAAGGTACAGAGAGATGCACAAAAAGCATTTAAAACGTTGCTGGCATGATCTCCATAGATTTAGTTATAGGCTGTTCAGACGGTCGCCACTGTAGCGGGAAGAAGTGTTTAAGTAATATTCTGAATCGATTTTCTCATTAACATTCCCGTAAAAGCAACCATAAAAAAGATAACATCGAGTTTCATGTTGTAGGCTCCCCTCCGCAGCCCCCTGTTAAATATATTTGATAACTTATAGCTGAGATCCCACTTGTCCTTAAACTTAAACACCAAGTTTCATGAGCCGGGATGAGTGGCTCAGACGGTTAAGGCGCTGGCCTTCTAACCCCAACTTGGCAGGTTCGATCCTGGCTCAGTCCCGTGGTATTTGAAGGTGCTCAAATACGACAGCCTCGTGTCGGTAGATTTACTGGCACGTTAAAGAACTCCTGCGGGACTAAATTCCGACACCTCGGCGTCTCCGAAGACCTTAAAAAGTAGTTAGTGGGACGTAAAACAAATAATATTATTATTCATGAAAATTCGCCTTACCGATTTTCCGTGGTGCAGTGCTTTTGTGTGCTAGTTGTTTAACGTCGTTGTAACACATTGAAGGGTGTCGGTGACGCAATGATGGGAAAAGACTAGGACTGGGAAGGTAGTGGCCGAGGTCTTAATTAAGGTACAGCCGCAGGATTTGCCTACGGTGAATATGGGAAACCACGGAAAACTATCTTCAGGGCTGCCCAAAATCTACTAAATGCAGGCTTACAACTACGTGACCCCAACCGCAAGGCCATCTCACTCGGTGCTGCTGTAAGGGACAAACAGACCAAATTATATTGAATCTCTCATAGGCCATTATTTGTCCTACCCGCTTTATCAGGTTGATATTATAAAAGTACAGACAGAAAGAAAGAAATAGGATATTATCGAAGATCTGGCATAAAATATAATGTGGTGATTGTATAAACGGATGTATTATTACCATATTAGGATTTTTTGTGTTCAAGCCTTCGTCTCTGTCCTCCTTTCTTTCCACAAAGATCGCAAAATTATCAGGTTAATACTAGAAACATAATCAGATATGTGTACAAAGCATATAAAGCTCTCCATTGAGTTAGTTATCGGCTTTTGGGCTTAAACTTTCACAGGACTGCCACTGACATTGAAGGGCAAGATATGTATAGATAGATAGATAGATAGATAGATAGATAGATAGATAGATAGATAGATAGATAGATAGATAGATAGATGGATAGAAAGACAGATATATATATAGTACATTGACAAAATACCCGTGATTTGCTACGGTTTTAAACTGGAAGTTATCTTCCAATATGTTTAAAATTTGGTGAATCCACTGTTGTCTGAGTCTGTGGAATACACCCTCAGTTCGTGCATCAAACGGTTTTAGAGGAAGATTATTTATTTTCGGATCTAACACTCACTTGATCCCATAAAACTGGAATGTTTTAAAACCCTAATTTATTTAACATTTGGGACGAAGAAGCGATCAACCTGCGAAAGTTTTAACTTCGTACGTCGAACAGTAATGAAGGAATAAATGTTTTGTTTTAGGGGTAGAATGCTTAAAAATATTCTTCGTTAACATCTAGGACATAGACGATCAACCTTCATGCAAAATTTTAAGTCTGTGCGTGAAACAATCTAAGACATAAGGAGCATGCATCTTGTGAAATTTCAGCTTAGTGAAACGATTTCAGAGAAATGAATATTTTTGTCGTAATGCCTCACCTCACCCCCCCCCCCACCTCTGTCAAAACCCTTTAAGGGTGTATTGTTTTAAGGCCACTTCTTATTTTAAATCTAAGATATGAGGAGGACCAATCATATGAAATTGGTGTCGCACGGGAAGACCACAGGTGTTTAATGAACGGACATCTCATCGCCTCCGCAGAACCATACGGGCACTCGGCGGGCTACTGTGAGTGTGATCACCGCCCAGTTGAATGTTGGTAGTCAGGAACCCATATTTACCAACACTGTAAGGCTGCATAGGCTTCACCAGCCGACGAGCACCTCGTGTCCCTTTGCTGACATCTCTACACAGAGCTCAACGACGTGCATGGGCCCACGAACATCGGTAATGGACGTGGAACAGTGGTATGGTCCGATGATTCGCGGTTCCAGTTGTATCGAGCTGTGAGTGTGGCGTATGCTTCATGAAGCTATGGATCCTGCGTGTCAGCAAGGTTGTGTCCAGGTGGGAGGTGGCTCAGTTCTTGCCTGAGCGGTGTTCTCATGTTTGCAATTAGGCCCCATTGTCCTGCAGCAAGGAGCGCTGACAGGTGCGTGTTATGTGGACATTCTTTCAGAACATTTGCTTCCCTTTCTGGCACCAGAGTACCCTGATGGAGATTGTTTTACAATGAGCCATGTCACCACTCTCTGGTGGCACGCAGGTGGTTTGAGGAGGACTCCAGTGAAGTTATAGCCATGGATTGGCACTCGAGATCCCCCGATCTTAATCCAATCCAGCATTTATTGGATGGTGATGATGTTGGTGTACGCTCCATGAACCGCACATCAACTACACAAGACCAATTGTGGGAAGCAGTGAAAGATGCGCGTATCCAGTTCCCTCCAGAACGATTCCAACACCTTATAGAGTCGATGTTTCGCCGTATTGCTGCCGCATTGAGGGCTCGTGGAGGAGCAACTCGTTATTAATATCACATTGTTCTTCCCATGACTTTTTGTTTACTATCTGCTTTACGTCGCACCGACACAAATAGGTCTTATAGCGACGATGGCATAGGAAAGACCTAGGAGTGGGAAGGAAGCGGCCATGGCCTTAATTAAGGTACAGCCCCACCATTTACCTGGCGTGAAAGTGGGAAACCACGGAAAACCAGCTTCAGGGCTGCCGACAGTGGAGTTCGAACCCACTATCTCCCGAACATAAGCTCACAGCTGCGTGCCTCTAACCGCACAGCCAACTCGCTCGGTCTTCCCATGACTTAAGGCCACTCATTGTATATAGTTAGATTGTAGCTATTGGTCATTTGGCTCACTGCCAATGTCAGTGCAGTCCTCACTGTCATTTTCCACTGCTTTTTTCTAGGATTATTGAATGTACATAAGGAGTCTTCCAGCAGTAGTTAATATTTTGAGTGTACATTGTATATTTTGCTTACTGATGAAGGGATCATGCAATGATACAAGTCGTAATATAGTTAGTTAATTTAGAATCAGTGGAGTAGTTATTGGATACCTTAGGTGAAGTTCCTACCTGTTTAATCGTTTTGTGAGTGTTTGGTAAGGTCCGTAGAAGATGTACCAATGCGCAGCTTGATGTTCACGCCCTGGGAGAGAGAATTATCATGTTCTATCCAAATTCGAAGATTGATTTTGGTGAACTCTGGCATCCACTTTATAGGCATTACAGTTTCTTTCTTTCTTTCTTTCTTTCTTTCTTTCTTACTTAATGTGCTTACCCCCCCAGGGTTGGTTTTCCCCTCGGACTCAGCGAGGGATCCCACCTCTACCGCCTCAAGGGCAGTGTCCTGGAGCGTGAGACATTGGGTAGGGAGATAAAACTAGGGAGGATGACCAGTACCTCGCCCAGGCGGCCTCACCTGTTAAGCTGAGCAGGGGCCTTGAGGGGGGATGGGGAGATTGGAAGGAATAGACAAGGAAGAGGCCGTGGCCTTAAGTTAGGTACCATCCCGGCATTTGCCTGGAGGAGAAGTGGGAAACTACGGAAAACCACTTCCAGGATGGCTGAGGTGGGAATTGAGCCCACCTCTACTCAGTTGACCTCCCGAGGCTGAGTGGACCCCGTTCCATCCCTCGTACCACTTTTCAAATTTCGTGTCAGAGCCGGGAATCGAACTCGGGCCTCCAGGGGTGGCAGCTAATCACACTAACCACTACACCACAGAGGTGGACGGCATTACAGTTAATAATTTTATTCATTTCATGTTTGTTATATTATATTAAGTGTTTTGTTTATATTACAACAGAAATACGATTTCGTATGTACAGATAGAAAGATGAATACACTGGGAACTGTGTTCAACATTCATTGAGCTTTGGTGGAATATGTTGTCTTCTGTTGATTTGTTGACAGTTGAATATTTCAGAAAGAAGAAAGTAAGGGTTTAGAGAGATATAATTAATTTCTAGAAATATACATGTTTTTTCAATGTCGAATTTCACCTTTCCAACTTCAGCGACTTGTGAGATATGGGTATTCTTTTCCTCACCTCATTGTACACATACTATTGTATTATGGCAGAACAAAATATTCTACTTTACTTTAATTCCGCTTACAAGTTAGCCTAAGGGAGTTATAAGGTTATTTTAATATTTATCTTACCAAAGACATAGAAGATAGAAGGCCAACCGACCTCCTTGGCCAGGAAGCCGCACAGGGGCATGGCCACCACAGTGCCCACGTAGCTGCCGGAGAAGGCCAGGGACGTCATCCGACTGCGCTCTAAGGGCGGTGCCCACTGGGCCCACACTGCGTGCATGCAGGGGTACGTGACACCCTGGGAACAATAACAGTTATGAGTAGAGTCCGGATTATTAGGTACTGATAGGTTAGAATGCAAACTTACTTAAGCCAGTAACAAGTATACCCTACACTGTACAACGGCTATGGTATGAGATTTGCATAGATATTAGGGGCAGAACCTATAGAACTCCTTAAATTTATGCTACTCCTCCTACATTGTGGTACAATGGGTTGCATCACACTTCCTACAAACCAAATTACTTTGCATTCTAACCTATTACCACCTAAAAATCAGAGGTATAGTTATGAGAACACTGGCATGTAGCATACTAGGAAAAGCGTACATAACAGGGATGAAGGAAAATGGTGGGTGTGACACACTCGGAACAATGTACGTAACAGGTATGAAGAACAGTGATATGTGACACATTAGGAACAACGCAAGTAACACGTATGGGGAGCAGTGATAATGTAACACACTAAGAACAGTCCTTTGAATGAACTTAACATTTCTGGAACCGTTATGGGTATTTACGTTACAAGGGCCGAACGTGAAGTTTTACAGGAATTGAGATGTTTACGAAACGAATGCTAGAAACATATTCTCTCTTGTAACATACAATATTTTATTTCATAATATGTTGACTTCTTTATCTATATATTTCAAACACCTGGCTGACTTATGTTACCGCAGTTTCAGAGAACGGCTGAATCGACTGGTATCGTAAAGCATAAATAGTTCGAGACGTATATTTTCAGTTATTAAAGTTAAATGTCGCATTCTGGTTGGCCAAAACGCTCGCCACCTGCTGCTCCACTGCCGGCCATGTGCGGGACGGGAATTTCAAATGACGCCCACGCATGCGCCGTCTGGTATGATGTCTCCTCGCTGTAGTCTACATAACTGAGCGGTCAGTCGTGGATTCGTGGTTCGTCGAGAGTATTCCACATTGACTACACAAACATTCATCATCATCATCATCATTTTCCTGCTCCAGTTTTCCGGGTGTTGTGTACAAGCGCTCGCCATTTCTTTCTGTTAGAGTAGAATTTCTGTTCTTCTACATCTTCCCATTTCACATTTTGGCCTACCTACTGGTCTTTTCCCTCTCACTCCTTTGTTACAAACGTTGTCCACCTAATTTACTCATGGAAACCCGAAGGATTGAACCAATACTAGATGACAGAAGTTGTTAAATTAGAGCAGTTTCATACTGTTTATATGAAAACGAAGAAAGTCGTCGCGAACCGCGTTTACACACTGATGTAAAAATTCTTACTGACTGGGATAATTATAAGGATTTTATTACTGGCCATCAGTCTTATCGCCTTACTCTGAATAACCAACGTCAGATAAAAGTCTCATATACCTGGACGGCGAATACGCTGATTATTATTATTATTATTATTATTATTATTATTATTATTATTATTATTATTATTATTATTATTATTATTATTATTATTATTATTATTATTATTATTATTATTATTATTATATACACAACTCATCACACTACTAACCACCACATGTTTACATGAATACATCCATCCACATGGGGTTAGAAAATATGTCGAAATATTTTAGTAATTTACCCCACCCCCAATGGCACTACAGCCCCTGAACAGCCTTGGCGTACCAAGTGACCGCTGCTCAGCCCTAAGGCCTGCAGATTACGAGGTGTCGTGTGGTCAGCACGACGGATCCCCTCAGCCGTTATTCTCGTGTTTCTAGACCGGGGCCGCTATCTCACCGTCACATAGCTCCCCAATTCTAATCACGTACGCTGAATGGACCTCGAAGCAGCCTTCAGATGATCCCTGACATTTTAGTAATATGTTAGTAATAATTATTATCTATATATTAGAAGGTTTACTAAAAACGGCTCTATCCATTCCGACCGGCCGTTATACTGGACCGGAATTCTCTTCGGAATTTTTCACCGGTGAATCATCAGGCATTGACTGGTCTCATTTCAGTCAACTTTGAGGGTACTGTTAATCCTAAAATTAAATTACTAAGTGACCACTCCAATAATTGCTGGTGAAGGATTGCCGTAGCCCACAATACTTAGCGGGTTGCACACAGTTAGGAGTAACATCTTTACGTAAAGATATCGGCGAAGCTAAAGGATTGAAAATGGCAGGCGTCGATAGGCAAACCAGCAATTTCAACCTAACTTGGAACACACAAACTTACTATCTGGATTTTTTTTTTTTTTGTTACTGCTTTATGTCACACCGACACAAATAGGTCTTATGGCGACGATGAAACAGGAAAGACCTAGGAGTTGGAAGGAAGCGGCCGTGGCCTTCATTAAGGTACAGCCCCAGTATTTGCCTGGCGTGAAAATGGGCAACCACGGAAAACCATTTTCAGGGCTGTCGACAATGAGATTCGAATCCACTATCTCCCGGATGCAAGCTCACAGTCGCCCGCCCCTAACCGCACGGCCAACTCGCCCGGTCTGGAGAAAAATACTGTGGGGGTAAGACACCCTCCAGCACCCCTACGACATGTAAGATTCATCGAAAAATATTAGTGTCGCACCCATAATTTTCGTGATTGTTGAGACGAATTGTGACACTCTGGATCCCGTTGAAGTCCGCCATCGGCATGGAAGTCAGAAGGGGTGAAAAAGAAAATGTTCAAAATGACCGAGATTAGTGTTGAACCCACAGTTCTCGAGTTCGGTAGGCTAATTAGTGACTGTCCTAGTAACAGTTGGAACCGTGTGCATCATATCTACAGGACGTGCATAAATACATACAATTATCACTTATTTTTATTAATTGTTTGAACCAGTCTATGGACTGATGACTCAAAGAACAGTTTGAAAGGACCGGCTAGTTGCCATACAATATGAGCTTCAATAAGGACAAACTTCCACACGAAAGAAAATAATATAAAACTAGAATTTTTAATTAAACACACAATAACAACTCTAAAACTACAGAATTGTTCGTAAAATATCAATCAACGCCACAATAAAGAAATCTACAAAAAATCACTTGACAAAAATTTAACAGGTATAATATGTTAAGACGGCCCCGTGGTGTAGGGGTAGCATGCCTAACTCTTAGCCGGAGGCCCCGGGTTCAATTCCCGGCCAGGTCAGGGACTTTTACCTGGACCTGAGGGCTGGTTCGAGGTCCACTCAGCCTACGTGATTAGAATTGAGGAGCTATCTGTCGGTGAGGTAGCGGCCCCGGTCTAAAAAGCCAAGAATAACGGCCGAGAGGATCCGTCGTGCTGACTACACGACACCTCGTAATCTGCAGGCCTTCGGGCGAGCAGCGGTCGCTTGGTAGGCCAAGGCTCTTCAAGGCTGTAGTACCATGGGGTTTGGTTTGGTATGGTTTTTATAAGATGTTAATAAGGGCCTCCGTGGCTCACGCGGAAGCACGCCGGCCTCTCATCGCTGGGTTCCGTGGTTCAAATCCCGGTCACTCCTTGTGAGATTTGTGCTGGATGAACCGGATTGAGGCAGGTTTTTCTCCGGGTACCCCGGTTTTCTCTGTAATATTTCATTCCAAGGATCACACTCCAATATCATTTCATTTCATCTGTCAGTGATTAATCATTGCCCCAGAGGAGTGCGAAAGGCTTCGGCAGCCGGCACAATTCCTATACTCGTCGCTAGATGGGGGTCGAATGACTGGAAATGGACTGTGGATTTTCATTTTTAAAATCTGTGAATAAATGTTTTCTTTTCAGGTATTGTCTAAACGTATGTTCATTTTTCCGTTTTTTAGAAGCAGACTTACGTCGCCCCGGCACAGATAGGTTTTATGGCGACGATGGGTCAGGAAAGGGCTAGGAGTGGGAAGGGAGCAGCCGTGGTCTTAATTAAGGAACAGCCCCAGCATTTGCCTGGTGTGAAAATGGGAAACCACGGAAAACAATTTTCATGGCTGCCGACAGTGTGGTTCGAACCCACTATCTCCCGAATACTGGATACTGGCCGCACTTACGCGACTTGGTGTATCTTATAATGAATTAGTTTCGAAACAGTGAGGAACCGCACAGTTATAAATTAAATAAGTCGAAAGTTTTAAAAAAAATGGCTTCGATTATAAGAAACTAGCAATTACCAGCAATGCATCACGTTGGTCATGTTGCAAAGTTTCGAGGTAATGAAGTAATACCCATGATCTGTTGTGGTAGTAGAATGTAATATTATATGAACGAACACTTGAAAATATATCATACATAGAAATGGAATTACATTATTTTATTTCTCTGCATTTTCGTAACTTTTGAACTTATTGCGAATTATTGATGTCGATTCGTGATTTTTTAAAAATTTGACAGTGAAATCATTAATCAGTGCCGTGCGGTAAAGAACATTACGTTTCACACTAATGAAGCGTAAATGCACAAATTCCTGGGAGTTCTAACCCTGGAGCAAGTTACATATAATTGACCATGAGAGAAACACGGACTTTCCAAATTAGTTCCTGCTATGATTTCCCCTAATGATGGAGTTGAGGTAAATGATTCAGAGTTGACTTGCCAATTCCTACAATGTACGGCTGAGTTAAAGTTACTGTCAAGAGGAAATAATTGTAGGATTGCTTTGAAAGTTCCTTACATGTGTTTAGAATTAAAGTTGGAAGGTAATCTGGTTGCAATCGGTCGATTTATTCATTTACAAATGACATAAATTACGAAAATATTATACGCATTAGCAATCATTCCTCTTACCCGGAGGCCCCGGGTTCGATTCCCGGCCAGGTCAGGGATTTTTACCTGGACCTGAGGGCTGGTTCGAGGTCCACGCAGCCTACGTGATTAGAATTGAGGAGCTATCTGACGGTCAGATAGCGGCCCCGGTCTCGAAAGCCAAGAATAACGACCGAGAGGATTCGTCGTGCTGACCACATGACACCTCGTAATCTGCAGGCCTTCGGGCTGAGCAGCGGTCGCTTAGTAGGCCAAGGCCCTTCAAGGGCTGTAGTGCCATGGGGTTTGGTTTGGTTTGGTTTGGTTTGGTTTGGTTTGGTTTGGTTTGGTTTGGTTTATAAGCCATCATTTGATACTCATTTATGGAACTTACGTTAATTCTCCAGATAATAAATATCTGGATTGCATTATAGATAATACTTGCTATTTAAGTGCCATGATTATAGCTTATACAGATATACGAGGGCTACACATAAAGTAGCAATATTAGAACGCAATATTAAATGAACTAACAAGTACAGTGGCACTACATTCCTTCAATATGTTGTCACCCGAAAAGTCTACTACCTTTATCCACATTCGGCAAGCCGTTGGGGACCGTTGGCAAGGCGTTCTTTGTTGATGACAGAGAGGGGGAGACCCACTGTGCGGAGTACAGATGCGTCTATGGATAATTCCAGGACAGTCAATCGATGGTCTGCTGAAACGAGACCACTCACGATGTCAATCTGATCTTGATAAATGTACGGCCGACCTACGCGGTGCAGTCTCATTCTGACCCGCAGGAAACGCCTTGACCCATCGTGCAATCGACTTGTACGGTAGTGCATTCTCGTCACAGGCTTCACGTAATCCTCGATAACATTCTGATGCATTTTTACCACCTGCAACTCCGATTTCAATCCACGAAGGCTGATAACCTTTTGAAAACATGCTTTAGAGCGGTGAAACCGACACTCTTCACTTCAACGCCACACAGCTACAACACTCCCAACTGGATGCCCGTCAGATGCACACTACACATCGACAACAGCGCCACCTATGTCCTATTTACGCATGCCCGATCTCCTGCGAGTGTTTGGACTACTTTATATACAGCCCTCGTATTATAAAGTAGCCATCCGAGACTGATGGTAGTTTGCCAACATTGATCTTTACTTTCTCCCGTAGGCGAGGCTATCGTTGCGGAACGTTACAATGAGGAGATACTTTCAGTGCATGCCAAATTACATAACGAAAGAGGCAGCCAACATGAGTTTCCACAGCATACAAGTACACCACCTACGATACTGAACGACGTGACATCTGTATTGGAGCAACAATATGACTCTGCCCTTGCGTGTCGTCTCACAACTCCAAACCAAACCAAACCAAACCCCATGGCACTACAGCCCTTTGAAGGGCATTGGCCTACCAAGCGACTGCAGCTCAGCCCGAAGGCCTGCAGATTACGAGGTATCGCGTGGTCAGCACGAGGAATCCTCTCGGCCGTTATTCTTGGCTTTCTAGACCGGGGCCGCTATCTCACCGTCAGATAGCTTCTCAATTTTAATCACGTAGGCTGAGTGGACCTCGAACCAACCCTCAGGTCCAGGTAAAAATCCCTGACCTGGCCGGGAATCGAATCCGGGGCCTCCGGGTAAGAGGCAGGCACGCTACCCCTACACCACGGGGGTCCTTCCCAGTCCTAGCCCTTTCCTGTCCCATCGTCGCCATAAGACCTATCTGTGTCGGTGCGACGTAAAGCCAATAGCAAAAAAAAATCTTTTTCTTTATCTGTTTACCACCCAGGATCGGTTTTCCCTCGCACTCAGTGAGGGATCCCACCTCTACCACCTCAAAGGCAGTGTCCTGGAGCTTCAGACTCTGGGTCGGGGGATACAACTGGAGAGGATGAGCAGTACCTCGCCAAAGCGGCCCTACCTGCTATGCTGAACAGGGGCCGTGCGGGGGATGGGAAGATTGGAAGGGTTAGATAAGGAAGACGGAAGGAAGTGGCCGGGCCTTAAGTAAGTACCACCCTGGCATTTACCTGGAGGAGAAGTGGGAAACCACGGAAAACCACTTCCAGGTTCCAGGATGGCTGAGGTGGGAATCGAACCCCACCTCTACTCATTTGATGTCCCGAGGCTGAGTGGACCCCGTTCGAGCCCTCGTACTACTTTTCCAATTTGGTGCCAGAGCCGGGAATCGAACTCGCACCACCGGCGGTGGCAGCTAATCACACTAACCACTACACCACAGAGGCGGACTCTTATTAATACTCTTCTTGGAATTCGTGAATTTTGATATCCGTGAGTTTTAGCAGTAATGAGACACTGTGCTGCACGACCCCTGTTCAGCATAGCAGGTGAGGCCGCTTTGGCGAGGTACTGGTCATC
The DNA here is from genome assembly GCF_040414725.1 of Anabrus simplex. Lineage (NCBI taxonomy): Eukaryota > Metazoa > Arthropoda > Insecta > Orthoptera > Tettigoniidae > Anabrus > Anabrus simplex. The sequence continues at coordinate 508,270,759 of NC_090265.1, forward strand.
CTCTCCAGTTGTATCCCTTGACCCAGAGTCTGAAGCTCCAGGACACTTCCCTTGTGGTGGTAGAGGTGGGATCCCTCAATGAGTGCGAGGGAAAACCGACCCTGGATGGTGAACAGATAAAGAAGAAGATTTTTTTTTTTTTTTTTTGCTATTGGCTTTACGTCGCACCGACACAGACAGGTCTTATGGCGACGATGGGAGAGGAAAGGGCTAGGACTGGGAAGGAAGCGACCGTGGCCTTAATTAAGGTACAGCCCCAGCATTTTCCTGGTGTGAAAATAGGAAACCACGGAAAACCATCTTCAGGGCTGCCGACAGTGGGTTTCGAACTCACTATCTCTCGAATACTGGATACTGGCCGCACCTAAGCGACTGCAGCTATCAAGCTCGGTGGAAGAAGTATTAGTAAGAGTAGGTTTCTTTACCTGGTTCAGTCTCAAAACACACGAACCTGGCCAGTCCTTATTTAAATGGATAAATGCCCACCCTACCCACATAATGACTGTAGATATTTGAAAATATAATCGGAACTTTTGCAAAAAGGTTTACTGTTAGTGCCAGCCGGAACTGCGCGCCCGCTTGTAATTGGCAACTTTCTCATCAAACGGTGGGTCTGACAAGGAGGCTCGCATAAATTATATGCGGCAGGAGGTTGAGATACCCACGGACATCAGGTACGCACTGGTGGGCTGTTTCAATGAAAACGCGATTGTCACTTGCAATTAGAAATGTACCGGCACACGCGGGTGACAGTTTTTTTTTTTTTTTTTTTTTTGCTGCTTTGCCCGACTTGTTTTCTCTCTGCTTATAAAACCTATAACCGTCGTATATTAAATTTACTTCATCCTTTTGCGAAGTAATGAATTCCATGTTGTGAATTGCTCGGTGACACCAAGTCACTCTGAGTAAAGATTAGTGTTATACTTGGAGAATTTGGTCTGTGGTAGGGTAATAATTCCCGGGATATCCCACGCTAAAAGTGGGTGGACAAACAAGGGTTCCAGGCAAGGCCTGGTTGAAGGGCAGCGTGAGTCACCGCGCACCTCATCCTTCCTGTCGTCATTGCAGACACATGCATTTTGAGACTCATTAGAATGTTAATTTAGCTATGAGTTTGTAGCCGTCCGGCCCCATGGCTAAATGGTTAGCGTCCTCTCCTTTGGTCACAGGTGCCCCGGGTTCGATTCCCGACAGGGTCAGGAATTTTAAACATAATTAGTTAATTCCCCTGGCACGGGGACTGGGTGTATGTGTCGTCTTCATCATCATTTCATCCTCATCACGACGCGCAGGTCGTCTAGGGGCGTCAAATCAAGAGACCTGCACCAGGCTTCTCGGGAGGCCACACGGCCATTATTATAGTTTGCAGTCGTGAGTTTAGATACTACAGGTATTTTCTACTACACTGACCATTAAGCCAAGGAGCCGGACAAACTCGTGTCCTCGTCCCGAGTGGTGCAGCTCTTTTCAGAAGGTGAGCTCCATATGATCATTTCAAACACATACCAGCCCTCCTCCCATTCTTAAATTTCTGGCAGTACCGGGAATCGAACCCGAGGACAGGAGCTAATAACACTAACCGTTACGCTACGAAGGTGGACTTTGTAACAACGACAACTCAAGACAGCACAGAGCCTCTCACCTCAAAGAGTCCCTCGATGACGCGGACAGCCACCAGCAGGTAGACATTGGCGTGCGCCAGAGGTGGTGTTAACAGTGTGAAGAAGGCTGTAGCAGCCAGACCGATGCCAAACATACGGTTACCACCCACTCTCATGGCCAACCAGCCTCCTGGAATCTGAGTCACGATGTAGCCATAGAAAAATGAGCTGAGAATGAGCCCTTGAGTCTTGGAGTCCCAGTCGAAATCTTGAACCTGTAAAGAGAATAATTTCATTGTCGTTAAACAACATGAAGTTGTAATTGATAAAGCTGATCATAAATTTTTAAAAATGAATCTCTTATGTACATGTAAACAAATAATACTTTACACTATATTAGGAGTGACACTTGCACGGAGCCCTTGACTCTGTCTAATAGTACTACGTAAGTCAGAAGTGGAATGGTGACATTTGCACGGAGTGACACTGGCACGGAGCCTCGATTTGCATTTATACTCCGGTGTTAATAGACACATGCAGTACTTCACATAGCTTCGATTGAAGAGTTGGCCCACCTCCACGGTACAAATTGTTGAATTCATATCCTCTTTTCCCCTCACCGTTTTTTTAAATTTACTACACTTTTTCTCACTTTACTCCCCGCTTCATCCGGAATGCAAATACGACTTGCCTCACCAACATATATAACCTTTATTTAGGAAACTGACCCTCAGCGGGTTTGCCATAACACACAGTATTGCACAATTTTTAAGTCATGGAATTTAAGCGGTTCCTTAAAAGAAGCACGGACCTTTTAATGTTTAATTTTCTTGAAATACTCACCGCCAGTAAGTCAGTCCAGTTTCAATTCAGGCAGCAAGGTGAAAGGACGCAACAGTGCTGAGCGAGTGAAAAGTGTTGAAAGTGCAAAGGCGAGTGAAACATGGGAGTATCAATAGAGCAATATCGGTGTGACATAAGCAGGTGGCAATGCAGAATGAAAATGAAAGCAATAAAAATCGGAATCAATAACCATACCATCATGCAGATGGTGTTAACATCAGTGGTGGTGATGGTGCTATTGGTGATCGGTGGTACTGAACTAAACCCAGGGTCTGGACTGTCTTGGGAAGATATGGAGAACTTTAAGGAGGTCTCGAAAGTGGATAAGACTCGGAATACGATAATGGTACAAATTAGAGAATCTAAGAAACTGAGGACCTTCTTAGAAATAGAAATGATATCAAGAAGAGCCTGCTACAAGATAAGATATATGGCTGAAATGAAGAAAAGGTACAGGAACGAAGCAAAGACACGGATGCGAGAGAAGGCGGAGAGGAGGATAAACATAATAATATATGGATTGGTAGAGACAGATAAAGAGAACCCAAATGATCTGCTGGATAGAGTATTCTCCTTAATCAGAGAGAAACTATGAATGCTATAACAGTGACATTGATTATGTATTCATATTAGGGAAAAACACGGGAAGGACACAGATCAAAGTATGCATGGTATCGAGATTGAAGGATCAAACAATTTTGGAGGTTACGAAGAAGCTGAAGGGGTCAAAAATATGGATCAAGAAAGAACTGGATCAAGATGAAATGATAAATATGTAAACGCTTCGCTTTCATTTTTTTTAAAAAAAGCATGGTATTCAGGACCAAAAGCTTATATCCGCGGAAGCAGACTCGTGGTTGTGGCTGACACGTGGAGCAGACAGTGGACGACGATCCAGCTACGCGAGATGGAGCAACGGCCTGATGCGGAAGATCAGGGATATGGACAACGAACAAGGCACCCGCCGAGTCATCAGCAGCAGAAACTGAAACTGCAGCAATAGCAGCAGCCCCAGCAGGTGCTGCTGATCAAAGCGAAAATGGAGGCCACGACGACCCAGTTACGAAAGTAAGTCATCAGTACCAGTCCAGACAAGCAGCACATGAAGTATTGGTTCCACGGAGAGATACTAGCACAGGAAGAAGAGAAGAAAAAACGTTAGCCAGCGTTAAACTTAAAGGACATTTGCGCTAAGAAAGGGCTGACGGGTACTGAGGAAACTAGGGGTAGGGAAGAAAGAATAATAAGTTCCCTAGGTGCTTCTGTTATTCAATTAGATAAATCAAGAATGACCAGGAGTAGAGCTGCGAGCTCAACAGATATACTCGCAAATAAGTAAATAGGCTGGGGTGTGGGAGTAATAAAGGATATACTGGTCCGCCTCTGTGGTGTAGTTGTTAGTGTGATTAGCTGCCATCCCCAGAGGCCTGGGTTCGATTCCCGGCTCTGCCACGAAATTTGAAAAGTGGTACGAGGGCTGGAACGGGGTTCACTCAGCCTCGGGAGGTCAACTGAGTAAAGGTGGGTTCGATTCCCACCTCAGCCATCCTCGAAGTGGTTTTCCGTGGTTTCCCACTTCTCCTCCAGGCAAACGCCGGGATGGTCCCTAACTTAAGTTACAAGATTATGCGAGGATATAAGTATTCAAGCAGATGAAGCGAGGCAAGTAATAAAATATTGGTTAAGAAGGGGAGAGGGGAGGGAAATACTGAATTTAGCATACAAATAACAGATGGAACACTTAAAAGGATGATTACAGGCTAACGAAAGTGAAATGGATGCTCGACAGAATATGAATTGGGAGCTACTGGAGTAAAGAGATTCAGTGTAAGGATATTGAGAAATAGACGAATATGGCTGAATGTGGATGTAAAGGAAACTGCTGGAATTTTGTAAACTTATACACAATATGGCAATAAGGGGAGAAAGGCTTCCTCACAGAGAAGTGAGAGCAATGGTGTGATGGCTAATGGGAATGAAATGGCGTATGGCTTTTAGTGCCGGGAGTGTCCGAGGACAAGTTCGGCTCGCCAGGTGCAGGGCTTTTTTGATTTGACTCCCGTAGGCGACCTGCGCGTCATGGTGAGGATGAATTGATGATGAAGACGACACATACACCCAGCCCCCGTGCCAGCGAAATTAACCGATGATGGTGAAAATTCCCGACCCTGCCGGGAATCGGACCCGGGACCCCTGTGGCCGAAGGCCTGCACGCTAACCACTTAGCCATGGAACCGGACGTGGCTAATGGGAGTTTGTAAAAATAAGGGTCAGAGAGAGAGAGAGAGAGAGAGAGAGAGAGAGAGAGAGAGAAAGAAAGAACGAAAATCAGTGTCTACTCTGTGGAGAAGAAATGGAAGAAGCGCATCTATTAAGAGTTCGTAGGGCAAGCAAAGCACTGAGAGTGAAATATCTGGGAAGTGAATATAAAACAAAAATAGATATAGAGAGAATTATATACAATTGCTAAAATATTAAATAAAGAGTGAATTGCACCGGGAAGAATAGCAAAACCTTTTTGTATGTTAAAATGTATGTGGAAAAAGGAAATTTAAAACATCAAAACAATAATACAAACGGGAGTAATGAAAGATAAAGATAACACGGATAATAGGCCTGCGTACCATAACATAATGACAAAAATTACTACTAGGTAAGAAATTATGTCAACTGTAGTAATATATAAATTGTTGTATTGTGTTGCCATTATATTCTAGCCATAACTCAGACATTAAGTAAGGCATATTGTAAATACGTAAAATATTACTAAAACCCCATGGCACAACAGCCCCGAAGGGCCTTGGCCTACCAAACGACCGCTGCTCAGCCCGAAGGCCTACAGATTGTGAGGTGTCGTGTGGTCAACACGACAAATCCTCTCGGCCGTTATTCTCGGCTTTATAGACCGGAGCCGCTATCTTATCGTCAGATAGCTCCTCAATTGTAATCACGTAGACTGAGTGGACCTTGAACCATCCCTCAGATGCAGGTAAAAGTCCTTGGCCTGGCCGGGAATCGAACCCGGGCCCTCCGTGTAAGAGGCGCTACCCCTACACCACGGGGCCGGCGAGAAATATTTCTAGTACCAGTAGGTTAAAAATTATGACAAATGTAGCATTATTTAAATTATTGTATTGTCGTGTCATAATTCAGCCGTTAAGTAAGGTATGTTGTAGGCGGTAGGATACTCCCAAAGGACTTGTGACACTAAAGTGAGCATTGGAATGGTGTAATATACCGGAAACATTCTCAAAATGCCTGTGAAGGCGTTTCTGTGTTTTGCCTGAAAAGGTTTGACACAGTGTTGTAGTATCTACTGGAAACTGGGTGTTTACAGTTATTTAAATTATTTCTGCTGCGAAGTAGAAGTGCGTGTTATTTGCCAGTTTGCCGCGAGGTGAGCTGTTGTATTATAAGGTTGATAATGATAATTTATTGCCTTAAGTTAAGTTTGTAAATAAGTTAAGGAAAGATACATGTTGTCCTGGGCAATACAGCTTTGTTAACGTCTAGGACAAAACTACTTATATTTAGTATAGTAACAGTCTGTGGTGTAGTGGTTAGTGTGATTAGCTACCACCCCGGAGACCCGGGTTCGAGTCCCGGCTCTGCCACGAAATTTGAAAAAGTGGTACGAGGGCTGGAACGGGGTCATCTCAGCCTCGAGACATCAAATGAGTAGAGGTGGGATCGATTCCCACCTCAGACATCCTGGAAGAGGCTTTCCGTGGTTTCCCACTTCTCCTCCAGGTAAATGCCGAAATGGTACCTAACTTAAGGCCACGGCCGCTGCCTTCTCTCTTCCTTGTCTATCCCTTCCCAGCTTTCCCTCTCCCCACAAGGCCCTTGTTCAGCATAGCAGGTGAGGCCACCTGGGCGAGGTACTGGTCATCCTCCCCAGTTGTATCCCCCGACCCAGAGTCTGAAGCTCCAGGACACTGCCCTTGAGGCCGTATAGGTGGGATCCCTCACTGAGTCTGAGGGAAAAACCGACCCTGGATGGTAAACAGATAAAGAAGAAGAAGAACAGTTAAATAATTATAAAATGTAATGCGTGTATGAAACTTGAACGAATTTCAATAAAAGAGTGCTCTCTCCCTTAGTACCGAACGATCCGGAACTAGGGGACGGGAGTATTCTATTCTATTCTATTCAATACGTCAGTTGATCTCTATTGGTATAGTCCACAATGTAGTGATGTCCGTTGTAAATTAACAAAGGTTTGCTTGCCCTTGGTGGTCTTGATGAACTCCATAGCTGCAGAATAACTATCACCAGTTTAACACGGAACACTAATAGTCACTGGATATCGACTGTAGCATTGAACTATAAAGGGTTCTATCTATCTATCTATCTATCTATCTATCTATCTATCTATCTATCTATCTATCTATATATCTTTATATACGAGTATATCTACCTCTGTATACTGTATTTATATCTTTTACCGGCTGGAGCTCTCCCTCCCCTGCTTGTGCATTCCAACCTCTTCTTGGTCTTCCGTGCAAGTGTTATAACTTCGGAGTATAGATATGGCGACCCTATTGCCCAGTGTCTCACATGAATTAGCCAGCTGAGTGATCTCCAGGATAGGGTGTCCCTCCTTAATAAGTGCCAATGGACTCCTCGGAGGGCGGTTGAACTGGCAGAAGCCCTTGCCTCTTGTTACCGGAACGAGAAATAATTCCAGAAAGCGAATGAACCAACACTCTGGTCAACGGCATCAAGAAGCAGGAGTCAAGGGGACACCACTAAATTAAAGATGCTCAAGGATATCCCAAGAAATGTCTGCATAGCAAAGGCAAATAATGAAGAAACAACTACTGATTATGGCTTCAGACTTCAAGATCCATCAGGGGAAGATGATAGGGCCTCCCAGATCGTTAGCAAGTCAAAACGCTTAACTTCAAATAGGACATTTTCAACGCCTAATGGGAAGGAATTCAAGATATGCATAGCAGCTCAAAGTATAATGGGCAGTCCTGAAGATGTTTTTCCTTGGTTTCCCATTTTCACACCAGGCAAATGCTGTACCTTAATTCGTAGCCTGCCCATCCCCCTGTAAAGCCGGTTTTGACTGCAGCAGCATCATATGCTCTGCATACAGCAGCATTGGATTTCTTCCGACAATTTCTTGGACTGGGCAAATTAAACAGTATCGGGCTGAGTATATCTCCTTAGGGAACACCATGTTTGAGCAATTCGCACTATACTGTACTTACATATGACACGGTGCCGTTCTCTCCTTGAACCGTCCTGTTGGCGGTCATGGCTACGATGGCCACGCTCAGGTTCACACGAAGAGCGTACACGTTGAAGAAACCCAGAAAGGCGAGGAACGCCACGATGTAGCGACGGCGGCGCCAGAATAGCCATGTTGGACCCTGGTTGGAATCCACAACCTCCGTGCTAAAAAGAAAAAAAGGGAGGTTAACCAATATCATTTTACAATCAAATTTCAAGACTTCTCAGAGGGGAACAAAATTCAATCCAATAACAAGATAAAATCTTGCCCTGTAACCAACAGGTAACTATAATTCAATATTTTTCACTCCAGACTTGGCTGAGCCGAAGGAATGGTGGAAGTTTTAAGGGAATATTGATGAAATGAAAAGTAATTAATGAATTAATTAGTTAAAAATTCCTTTTAAGATGCCTTTTGATTTCTTGTTTTACTCACTCTAAAATTAGAGTTTTCGCTACTTCCATACATGCCTGTACAGGTGATGATAATCATGTCAAATGGTTCTACGTCCCATGAAATACTTTGTCGATTTTCGGAGACAACGAAGTCCCGGAATATTGCCCGCAGGAATTCTTTCACGTGCCGATAAATAATATTCTGCACTTTGACATTTATGATGCAATAGTAACCTAAAATCAAGAGAACAGCGTGAGTTGCGAAGTATTGGAGGCATCTGGAGTACATTGTGCAAGCATTAAGAAATTTCCATACGGAGAGGAAAAGAAAATAATGTTCAACTCCCAAGAAGAGCGAAGTCATCGCAATATTTGATAAGAAAACATTAGACAATATTTTTGATGATTATCATAGCGCAGGATACAAGATGTATGAAACGCTACTGAAGTGGTATCCGAAACTGAAAATTGAAAGTAATATTTAAGTGGTCTTGGAAAATACAGTAGAGAAACAAGGTTTAACCGTGGTCAAGGGAAACCGCACACGACAAGTAAATACTATCAAACAAAAAATAATACGCAAGTTTCATGAGGCAAGAGAAAAAAGGTAACAGCCAAAATTATCGGACTTTTGAAATTCGAAGATTCAGTAGATTGTATTGGTGATTTGAAAACTAAGTTTGGAATAATGTCGCGCCATGTAACTATGCTTCAATCATAAAACGTGAATCGGGAAGAAAACGAAATAATACAACGTGCAGGAGCATTCGTTACTGAGACCAGAGTCAATTTAACTATGAGCTTGCACATGAACGAATATTGACCACAAAAGCCAAGAAACTTACCATAGAGATGATGTTATCACTTTATAGCGCACCACACAGCTACATGACAGACGTTGCAATGTCAGTGGATGGCCGTGTAGCAGGCAAACTCAAGTATGTTCTGCCAATGTTCTTGGGGACGCCAGTGTGAGCAAAAAGATGACGAAACGACACCTGCACAACATCTTTCCGTCGGTTTTGAATAGAGATCAGTCTGTCAAAGACAAGCCACTCCTTTGTGATTCCTGGACTGGACGTAAGTATGAACGCATAATTTAGCAGGCCTCTGAGGGAAAACAACTTTAAAACTCACCCCACCTAACACTATGAAATATATTCCATCCCTAGATGTGAATGTACTCAGGGAGTATGAAATTTACGCCAAAAGAATCACGAATTACTATGGATCACATTTCAACATACCACAGCTCAAATTTCATCACAGACTTATTCATTCTAAAAATGTATTCGGTAATATACAAAAGAAGATGTATCGACCGATACTCCGTTACGCATGGCAGTCAGCTGAGTACCATAGCGACAACTGTGCACAAGTTGCAAAACATTTTTGAAGTGGCTTTCAGCACTAACGTTTTTCGTGAGTGCCCATTCGATGAGTGTTCTGATGCTGCATTTATTACCCTTGTACTTTGCGGTGATGTTTATTGCCTTCATCATGTCATGCGATGACTTCACGTGTATAAATCTTTGAAAACATTCACGCCCTAACTATTTGCAATGCAGTTATAGAATGGCAGCAGCACACCTGTGCGTGTATATCACCTCTTTAAATTTCGAAGCGGCTCTTGTATACTACAGTGACTTATATCGAGTCACTGTACTGTGTACCGGCTCACCACGGCGTTTTACTGTCAACATAGCATTCAGAAACAAGTAAAGGAATCGTGACGAAATTCCAGCGCGGTTGCTCCCATTCGACTCAGGGGTGTTCCTTGTGGACTAAACGATGATGATGATGATGATGATGACGATGATGATGATGATGATGATAATAATAGTCTCAGACGACCATGAACAAAATGAGACTGCCGTTTCTCGGAGATCTGTACACAATGAACGCAAACAGACTTACCAAACAGATATTTGATTATTTCTGGAAAGAAAAAGATTACTACAGCATGGATTAAGGAAACGAAGAAGGAAATGGAAAGGTTAAACATCTCGGAGGTCCTTCTGTTAGAAAGGAACACATTTAGGAACACAGTGAAAAATTTGGAATGTTTTTTGCTAGTGGTGTTTACGTCGCACTGACACAGACAGGTCTTGTAGCAACGATCGGATAGGAAAGGCCTAGGAGTTGGAAGGAAGCGGCCGTGGCCTTAATTAAGGTACAGCCCCAACATTTTCCTGGTGTGAAAATGGGAAACTACGGAAAACCATCTTCAGGGCTGCCGACAGTGGGATTCGAACGCACTATATCCCGGATATAAGCTCAGAGCCGCGCGCGTCTAACCGCCCGGCCAACTCGCCCGGTTGGAAAGTTTTGAAGTCGCAAGAAGAACTAGACGACCAGAAGAGCTTGGACAGAAGAACAATGGTAGCAGACCAGCGAACGCTTGAAGGAGTATTGGACACAGAGAAAACACCGCACGAAGAGAAAAGAATGAAGTTGTAGCGTGATCCTTAGTGGTCCATTCGCTTGTAAAAATAAAATTTAAAAAACATAAAAATAGTCTCAGACGTTGAGCCGCTGGTCTTCAGATCCCAGCTTGGCAGCTTCGATCCTGACTCAGTCCGATGGTATTTGAAGGTGCTTAAATACGTCAGCCTCGTGTCGGTAGATTTACTGGAACGTAAAAGAACTCCTGCCGGATAATATTTCGGCACTTCAGTGTTTCCGAAAACCGTCAAAAGTAGATAGATTGACGTAAAACCAGTAATTGTGAATAATAATAATAATAATAATAATAATAATAATAATAATAATAATAATAATAATATGGAAAATGAAAATTCACAGCCTGTTTCCAGTCACTCGACCGGGTCAGGAATGGAATGAATGAAGCCCCATCTAGCGGCGGGGATAGGAATTGTGCCGCATTCCTGTGGGGCAATGATTAATGAGTGACAAATGAAATGACATGATATTGGAGTGTGTTGCTAGAATGAATGATGACAGGGAAAACCGGAGTACCCGGAGAAAAACCTGTCCCGCCTCCGCTTTGTCCAGCACAAATCTCACATGGAGTAACCGGGATTTGAACCGCGGTATCCGACAGTTAGAGGCCGGCGCGCTGCCGCCTGAGCCACGGAGGCTTAATAATCATCTGTTTACCCTCCAGGTTCGGTTTTTCCCTCGGACTTAGCGAGGGATCCCACCTCTACCGCCTCAAGGGCAGTGTCCTGGAGCTTCAGACTCTTGGTCGGGGGATACAACTGGGGAGTATGACCAGTACCTCGCCCAGGCGGCCTCACCTGCTATGCTGAACAGGGGCCTTGTGGAGGGATGGGAAGATTAGAAGGGATAGGCAAGGAAGAGGGAAGGAAGCGGCCGTGGCCTTAAGTTAGGTACCATCCCGGCATTCGCCTGGAGGAGAAGTGGGAAACCACGGAAAACCACTTCCAGGATGGCTGAAGTGGGAATCGAACCCACCTCTACTCAGTTGACCTCCCGAGGCTAAGTGGACCCCGTTCCAGCCCTCGTACCACTTTTCAAATTTCGTGGCAGAGCCGGGAATCGAACCCGGGCCTCCGGGGGGGGGCAGCTAATCACGCTAACCACTACACCACAGAGGCGGACAGGCTTAATAATAATAGTAATAATCGTGTGGCCTCACTACGTTATGTAGACATTTTAATTTGACGCCACCTGGCTGTCTGCTCGTCCATTTCGACGTTCCGTTTTATTCTAGGCCTAATAGATGGCAGAGCGAACCAAATCTCTCTTGGGAGTCTATGTCTGAGTTTTAATTAATTTTGTCGGGTAAACACCAAATATGTCACCAGAAATCTTTTACATGCCGACATCGTACGCCATGGAGCGTCGAATGGATTTTTTCCGCTCTTCAAAAATCCGACTACCTCTGCCGAGTTTGAACCCGCTATCTTGGGATCCGGTCGACACTCTACTACTAATTCACAGAAGCAGCTGATGTTATGGGAAAGTGGAAACCTTTACCTTCCACTAGTCTAATACCCTTCACGGAGGATTGCTTTTCTTTGCTTCTGGAACTTATACAGTTTCGATTATCCTTGAGTCCACAGTGAGAATGCTAACACTTCAAACTGTGTAAAAAGATAACGTCTTCTTTCGTGGAAGAGATTATCTTAATATTCCTTAACGAAAGATAAATCACGTTACATGTAGGTTGCCACTGCACTGTGTGTTCACATAACCTAGAACTTAATGCCACTGTTGATGTAATCTTGTTACATTGCCTCTGCAATAGAAAACCGCTGAGCTACAGCTGAAGTAGAAAGATATGACAGTATTTGCTTTATTTTCCCCATTACCCCGGAAGGCTGTCCTATAAAGTGCTTCACGAAAGGTTCTGAGAAATATCGTCTGCAAGTAACAAGGAAAATTATATGCTGTAATTGCTCAAGTACCTGGTAATTTTCAGTATCGGTAAAGCCCCGGTCTACTTCAGCTTCGACGGAGGAAGTTATAAGTAGGTTCACACGAAGAGGGTGAGCTACCAGCCCCTCTCCCCAGCCTCTGTTGTCTAGCAGAGCTCCTCACATGTAGAATTATTGTTCACATCCGTCTATAACTTTTTTTTTTTTGCTAGTTGTTTTACGTCGCGCCGACACAGATAGGTCTTACGGCGACGATGGGACAGGAAAGGGCTAGGAGTGGGAAGGAAGCGGCCGTGGCCTTAATTAAGGTACAGCCCCAGCATTTGCCTGGTGTGAAAATGGGAAACCACGGAAAACCATTTTCAGGGCTGCCGACAGTGGGGTTCGAACCTACTATCTCCCGAATACTGGATACTGGCCGCACTTAAGCGACTGCAGCTATCGAGCTCGGTCGTCTATAACTTAGTTGTCCCTGAAGATAAGACGTGTCTCACTTATATAATAGGAATTTTTTTTTTTGCTATTTGCTTTACGTCGCACCGACACATATAGGAGACGATGGGATAGGAAAGACTTAGGAATGGGAAGGAAGCGGCCGTGGCCTTAACTAAGGTACAGCCCCAGCTTTTGCCTGGTGTGAAAATGGGAAGCCACGGAAAACCATCTTCAGGGCTACCGACAGTGGGCCTCGAACCCACTGTCTCCCGGATGCAGTAATAGGAATGTAGTGTCTTGTCCGTGCATTCATTTTTTCTCTTCATAATTTCGTGAGGGTTGATAGTCCACACGATGTGGAGATAATATTCATTTTTGGAAGGAAGGAAGGAAGGAAGGAAGGAAGGAAGGAAGGAAGGAAGGAAGGAATGAAGGACATTTGATGCTTAAAGTACTTGCTTGCCTTCATACATACATACATACATACATACATACATACATACATACATACATACATACATACATACATACATACATACATACATTTCGTCCTACACGTGATGTTCCCTAAACAATTGTGAATCAATTTCCTTTCATCCTTTATGCAAACTGGTGTTCATGGAGGTGCTAAGCAATATTGTATGGGAAGAAGTGGTGGGAACGGGAAAGCTCGAAAAGATATCACCGTTGAAATACAATATTTCTCATTTGCCGCAAAGGAATTACTGGAAAGGACTCACAGATCCCGTGAGTCCTTTATGAAGAATACAGTGTAATAACTGGAAAGGAAAATTTCATCGTCAAAACATATTCAGCCCAAATAAAATCAAGAATGTCACCCGGATTGCTGCTTCTCTCGAATGAAGACATCATGTTTCCTTCGGGCTAATGTCTTATTTTCACCCTTACAAATCGAGCAAATTTGCTGCGCGGTTCAGGCCACGTAGCTGTGAGCTTCCTCCTAGCCCTGTCCTATCCCACCATCACCGTAAGATGCCTGAGTCGGTGCGACGTAAAACCAATATTTAACAGAAAAATACCCTTTCAACGTGCTATGATATTAAAAGTGGTGACCAGAAAAGAAAAGTTCTGCTTGGAATGATGACACCGAAGAACTATTCTGATTTTTCCTTTCTAGATAGCCGGCACGAATAGCTCTGACGGTAGAAGCACTGGCATTCCGAACGCAAGTTGACGGGTTCGACCCCATGTCCTGTCCGGTGGTATTTGAAGGTGATCAAATACGCCACCCTCACATCGGTCGATTTATTGGAGCGAAAAAGAACTCATGTGGGACAGCATGCTGGCCCCTTGGCATCCCTGAAATCCGTAAAAGTAGGTAGTGGGGCGTGAAAACGCAATTACATTATTATTATTATTATTATTATTATTATTATTATTGATGATGATGATGATGCTTGTTGTTTAAAGGGGCCGAACATCGAAGGTCATCATCCCTATTATTATTATTATTATTATTATTATTATTATTATTATTATTATTATTATTATTATTATTATTATTATTATCCTAGGTCCAAGAAACACGCACTGGTATAGGCCTAAACACCACAATATTCTTCCAGTGCCCCACGCCCTGTGTGACGCGGTCTTATGTTGGTTTTTTTTTGCCCCATTTTCCTTGGTCAACTCGCGTTTCCCAGTAGGTCGAAAGGTATGAAGTTTGCGAGGGTTAGCGAGTCATGAGTACTATGAATTTTCCCTTTCGTCGTAGAGTCGAATCCGTTGCTCTGCTTTCTTCTATTGTGCTTTTACGAGGGTAAATGATATCCATATTATTTGCCTTAAAATAAAAATCACACCGCCACAATACAGATTGTATACTGAACAATCTCAACTCGCACGGAACACACTCTCGTGATTACGAAAGTCTAACTACATTAGGAAATGATGACACAAGATTTTTGTAATTTTGTTTACGTAAATTGTGCTCAACGATGTGTATCTCCTCGACATTGAGCAGGTCACACCCTACGGGCTCTTGGTGGAAAAAAAAAAAATCGTAGTCCAAAAGAGAATCAAACAAATGAATAAGACACGCACACACACACTGTATATGAAAACCTACAACCTGTTTTCCAGTCATTGACCGGGTCAGGGATGTAATGAATGAACCATATATAGGCTATTAGTACGATGGGGTCGCCACTCCCAAAGTGATGTATATTAATGACTGATAGATGCTATGAAATGAGAATGGAGAGTGTTGCTGGAATGAAAGATGACAGGGAAAACCCGAGTACCCGGAGAAAAACCTGTCCCGCCTCCGCTTTGTCCAGCACAAATCTCACATGGAGTGACCGGGATTTGAACCACGGTATCCAGCGGTGAGAGGCCGACGCGCTGCCGTCTGAGCCACGGAGACTTCACACACACTGTATATCTTCATTATAAACTATTATGCCTTTCAGCCTTCAGGCTGCAGTCCTCTGTGAACTATGTGCCTCCACAACCTCCATCTGCACAACCATCTATTTGCAAGTAGTTCTGTGGCCTTACTTAGATCTACACTTCTTATCTTTAAATCAGTCCGACTCGTTGGCTGAATGGTCAGCGTACTGGCCTTTGGTTCAGAGGGTCCGGGTTCGATTCACAGCCATGTCGGGGATTTTAACCTTAATTGGTTAATTCCAATGGCCCGGGGACTGGATGTTTGTGCTGTCCCCAACATCCCTGCAACTCACACACCACACATAACACATCCTCCACCACAATAACACGCAGTTACCTACACATGGCAGATGCCGCCCACCCTCATAGGAGGGTCTGCCTTACAAGGGCTGCACCCGGCTAGAAATAGCCACACGAAATTATGATTATTATATCTTTAAATCATCGTCTTCTTGGTCTCCCTCTACTTCTCTATGGTAATAATAATAATAATAATAATAATAATAATAATAATAATAATAATAATAATAATAATAATAATAATAATAATAATAATAATAATAATTGTACCGGGAGGTAGGCTTACACCCCAACGCCGCGCATTTAAATTCAGCGCCTAAAGAACTCCTCTATTGGCAAAACAGTGAAACTGAAACTATACCTGCTTAGAACTTTACTCTGAAGATGTCACCACTAAAATCTGATATAATTTTGTTATTGTGAAGTTTCCTGAGCTGTGTGAATTTCTACTTGTTTTGTTTTCCACTCATCAAAAAGTTTGGACATTCTCTCATAGATGACACTACCAAAAAACTATGATCATGCACCCTGGTGGGTGGTATAAGAAATTATAATTCAAAGAAGTTTTGTATTCATAAGTTTTTTCTGATTGACGTTCATTTGTTTTGAGGTTGGCAATATTTCCTTTCTATTTCCGCCAGTTTTGAATCTCGCCAATCCCTAATTTCTGTAATTAATTTTCTACCAATCACAGTCTTCTTATGCTTCGATTTTGAGTGTAACTTTTAAAGTGGCCAATAAAAGTGAGAGGGTGTGGCTAGTTTAATCTTGAATGGTCTCGAACTTTCCCCGAGGGTTTATAAACTGCGGATTTTCTCGTCTCTTGGCCTATTGATCGTCATTTTACCGAGTATGTGTGTCAAGCAGGAGGCGGGCGGCCTCTTCTTCAGCTGCTAGAACTTCTACAAGGTAATGGCCACATAACATCTTTATTTCTTGCTAGCTCCACAGTTTAACCCTAGGGAAAGGTCCAAATCGTTAACTATGTAACCTACTTTTCTAAAAATGTAACTCTTTGCCGGCTAATGTAAAAACTTCATAAAACCTTTAACTGTAAATCAGAGATAGAGAGTGAAGTATCCTCTCGAGCTCCCCTTCATTTTGGTCTGAGGTGCCTCGTTTTTGTAATCTTTCGTTTCTGCAATGTATTAATTTCCATCCGAGCTACCTCAGTAGTTTGGGAATAGCCCCTGTTTCGTCGGCCAAGCGCCCTATAGGTTTTAAAGTTGTTTTTAGCTCAGTATTCGACTCCATTCAAATTGTGTTCGGGCCATTTATTTAGCCGTTATTCTTGTTCCATGAAGGCCCAGTAGGTTGGGTATTAAATACCCCTATATAATCCAGAAATTGTAAGTTGATGTCGCCTTGAATAGGCTTGGAAAACTGAGAGCCTGTTAGCTCTTTTTCAAAGTAAGATTACTGTATGCCTGTTGAAGGCTGGATGTTGTAATTTTAGGAACAAGCGCTCTTTGAATTAGGGGGATTTCTGCCCTTGTATAAATTTGTGCTCTTTTGTAAATTTGAGCTAGGAGCTCAGGAAAGGTAAAATGAGGGCTTGAAGTCCATGATCTGTTAAAACCACTAATTATGGATTTTCCCCAATCGTGTTTAATGTTTGCTACTTGTACCTGTAAAAGTTGTTAAATTTTGTGTTCTGAAAATATTACCTTCAGTTTAAGTTTTTAATTAATTTTGACATTGTAGTTAGACCCATTCACCCCGGCACCTTCTTTAACCTCTTTCTGCTCCACGGGTAAGCCCGGAACAACAATAATAATAAGTTACATAATTTAGTTTTCAAATGTGAAGGAATAAGAATAATATACGCATATGGTACGAACACACACACAAGAAATGCATATTCCAATTATAGTAACCAAAACACGCTGACCGTCACAATATTAAGATATAATCTCGTTCCTAGGACCAAATAATTTACAACTTACATCGTAGGCCTACTTAGCTACACTGACTGCAGAGAGTTATAAACAGGATCGAAACTTCAGTATTTAGTGTTTAGATAAGGAGGATGTCTTTGTTATCGCATCTTCGCTGACTACTGGATTCTCAGAACTGGCCAATTACTTCAAAAGCCTTGTTTATTGTTGTGAGTGGCAGCAAGGGATGGTTATTATTGGAACAGGTTGGGAAACCCACATTCTTTCAGAAATAACTACCGTACTCCTAGTGACAAAAGAAGTTCTGCACGACGACAGCCAAGTCTGGAATAACCCTCTGTAAAATAAATAATACTGTGTTGTGTGCTGTAGCTTTACCAGTATGTAAAATCACTCTTCAGCTACTGAATTAAGAAATATTTTGTTATAATTTTCTTGCTCTATGGGCAGAAGTCATTTCTGTTAATTTCGGTTGTGATTTTCATGGCGAACCTAGAAGTTTTGCGCCAGTTTCCTGTAATTTTACTTTTATTAACAATGTAATTCGCGTGTGTTTCTGGTTTAGCTCTGAACCAGAAGTCTCAAATTCATTCAAAAGATCGTAAATTGAAGTTATGGAAGAAGGCAATTGCCCGCGGAACCTCCTGATAAACTTCGCACGAACGGGACAAGCCATATACTGTACAACAACATCAACTTTTATAGTGATGCGTGATATTTTATAGCTTTTCTTACAGTTGTACAATGTGTTTTTATATTAAGGTTTATAGTTGCTTACAGATAACATCAGTTGCTATTTTTGTAGTTACGGGCAAAGAACTTCCCTAACCTCATATTCGGAACGTTTACTTGCCTAGCAACTAGAAAAATTATATAAGAATTTACGGTAACATTCAGCCATGAAAGAAAATCGATATTTCAGTTTCAGCAACACACATTCAAACGAATATATATACTGTATCCCACAATCTCAAAATACCTCGAATAAATTGAGTACTCCACGCCCAATATATGGGCGCCATTTTGGGTTCGTCAACATGCATGTTAACATGTTTTATATTATTGATATGATACTGAATGATGATTTTATGCGTATATTTAAAACCCAAGTCGCGGTTTCTGGGTTAATCAGTAGCCCGACCTAAATTAACTTAACAAACCTTCTAGAACAATAATTTTACTATGTTCACTGATATATGTAAAGTTATCAAAGTGCAATTTATATGTTCTTCGGACAGTAAAGGCGAATGCTGGGTGGCGAAAAATAACCTGACCTCTATAAGAGCCAACGACTACGGGGCGGAAGAGGTTTCAGGAAGGTCAGTCGATCTCCAATGGAGGAAATGCCACTGAAATCCATGTTACTTTAGCGCCTCTTCTCCATGTTAGGGGCGGCTATAAAAATTAAACCGAATGTTTGACGGCATAAGCGAACAATCTTAACTTGTCAAGGTCTGGACAGACTCCAGAGGGTTAGAAGTCGCCCCTGAAGGTGGAAGACCTACTGCTTCGAAGTCAATGGTATCTGAATCAGGAAGGCAACGGGAAACCATCTGATTATTTCCCCGAGAAAGTTATTATATAATTATGATGACAGATAATGTAAGTTTTGCTTCCTGCGATTCGGCTGCCGATCGACACTGCATCGCGTCAAGGGCGGGCAGTGTGAAATTAGCTACTGGGCACGGTGGTGTAGACCTCTGGGAATCCTGTGCAAACTCTGCTCCCAGAGACGCAAGACGTGAAACAGATGCTCTTCACGATCCAGCCAGTATGCACATTGCCACACGAAATGTTAGATGCCTTGTTCAAATGGGGGAACCCTATTGTACAAATTGAGCTTCAACAGATAAAATATTTATATTGCAGCCACTCTGCCATTGGAAAGTAAGGGGTTGCCTCACGACAGATGACACCGCCATTTACTTCTCCAGTACTAAGATTGTTGGTCTGAAGGCATGGCTATGATTCTACAAAGTAGACTCAGTAACTTCGTCCCGGGGTATGAAGCTATCAGCCGACAGTTGTTGTCCCGCATCACAGTCAAACCCTGCAACCTAAACGTCTTACAGATGTATGCTCCTACGGCAGTTGCCGAAGAAGTACCGTCACTGTGAACGTTTATGCACCCCTTGAAGCCACTGTCTCCCGTTTTCTGGCAGGGATGGTCTTATAGTAATGAGTGATTTCAATACCAAGATTGGAGCCACGTAATGAAAGAGAGGAACGCCTCATTCAGTTCTGTATTGACAATGGTTTTACAATCGGAAATACTGTCTTCCAACAGCACCCGAGACAGCTCTGTATATGGACAGGTCCGAATAGGATCTTCAAAAATCAAATAGGTCATATCCTAGTTCGGACACATTGGCGAACCTCACTGAGGACGGCCAAGACGCTACCAGAAGCGGTTTGCGGCTCCGATCATCAATTATTAATGGCCAAGTTTGCATCAAGCTTAAGCCGTCAACAAGAACGAATGCCCTGGAACTTCCCCTTGTGAGCAATCCCCACAACCTTCTATTGTCGAGCAACTTTCATCACGGGCACTGTGGACCAAGTTGAAGGCTCTCGTACCAAAAAAAAAGAAAACACCTCATCAATACATACACAACCGAAGTTACTCCCAATGAGACTGAGATGGATCGCCGACAATAGAGCAGTAGGGGCAGTAGAGTAACACCCACGGTATCCTCTGCCTGTCGTAAGAGCCTCGGGGGATCTGAACTTGGGAGCGTCGGTTGGCGACTACGGGGTCCTTCGCTGAGTCCTGGCATTACCTCCACTTTCTTGTATCAAGTTCCTCATTTTCATCTACCCTATCCGATATTCCTTGGTTAACTCTTGTTCTTTTCTGACCGCGACGGTATTACGTATAGAGGCCTAGGAGTCTTTAATTTTCATGCCTTTCGTGACCCTCGTCTTTATTTTGCCGATACCTTTATTTTTCGAAGTATCGGATCCCTTCCATTTGTTCTCTCTAATATTTATATTGCAGCATCTCTGCCATTGGGAACGTCGTTTACTTCTCCAATACTAAGATTGTTGCTTCTGAAGGCATGGGTATGATTCTACGAAGTAGACTCAGTAAGTTCGTCCCGGGGTACGAAGCTATCACCCGACAGTTGTCCCGCATCAAAGCCAAACCCTGCAACCTAAACGTCTTACAGATGTATGCTCCTACGGGAGTTTCCGAAGTTACTCCCAATGAGATCTCCGACGACATCCCCCTGTGGGGGATGTTGATGTATTGATGATTTAAGAGAGGCTGCTCTTAAAACAATAGGCACCACTATCACCATCTCCAACGACACACTTGCACTGGTTAAAGGATGACGCAAACCGACAGTGAAAGGACTAAATGACTCATGTCTTCAGTAGATACACCAAGCTCTCAAGAGCTATACAAAGGGAATGTCGCGAGATAAGAAGATAAGAATAAATACATTAATAAAATCTATTCTGAAATCCAGACGTATACAGATTCCGTAGAGACCAGTGACTTGTACACTAAATTCAGACAGATCACTCTGAAGTTCTCACCTCGTACATGGGCCACCCGCAATGCTGATGACGTTTTAGTAATTTAGGATGTGGTAAAAACTCGGTGGAGATACTGTGAAAACCTACACGATCACCAAACATATTCTCCAGAGGAAACCGCGGCAAATCTTGATCAGACATAACCGAAGTCTCGACGCATTGACAAGATCACTGCTGAGTGTATAGTATAAAAGCGATGGGCTCTCGCGGAGTCGACAACATGCATCAAATTTGTCAGCTGATATGGATCTCTGGACAATGGACGGAGGTCTGACACACTCCCCTCATCGTATCCACCCATTAAAAAAATGGCTTTATGAGAGACTTTAACAACTTCTGCCTGATAGCTCTCATCTCACACATGGGCAAAGCTATGCTCTGTGTGACACAAAAGAGACTGGAATACTTCCTCTCCTGACAAGCGCTCTAGCTTTCGTGCACGCCCTTTGTATCATTCACAGGCCTTTTCCTTCTAAAAATTGGACCTAGCTTGGCAGGTTCGATCCTGGCTTAGTCGGGTGCTATTTGAAGGTGTTCAAATAGGTCAGCCTCGTGTCGGTAGATTGACCTGCGGGACAAACGTTCGACACCCTGGAGTCTCCGACAAGCGTAAAAATGTAGTTCGTGGGACGTAAAGCAAATACAATTATTATTATTATTATTATTATTGAAAATCAGACCACAACTACTCCAATACGGCCTTCAATTCCTCACGTTTCCTTCCTTGTTCATAATATCTCTGATAACGAGATAAATAGCCGCTGTCCTTGACCCTGCCTTAATTAAGGTACAGCCCCGGCATTTGTCTGGTGTGAAAATGGGAAACCACGGAAAACCATCTTCACGGCTGCCGACAGTGGGGCTCGAACCCACTATCTCCCGATTACTGGATACTGGCCGCACTTAAGCGACTGCAGCTATCGAGCTTGGTGGAAAGAGAATGATCTTTAGCTACATCAACATTCAAATGCTCATAAACAGGTTAGACATTAGTACTTTCCTCAAAAGGCATTTGCACCCGTTCTTTACCCTCCAGGATTTCAGTGATAGTGATGTCTTCTTGATCAATCTGAAAATAGTGTTTGCAGTTTCTCTTTCCTTCACATGATGAATACTCTAACTCATTGTGGCGTAAAACTTCTTACACCTTATTTGCGTCAATTATTGTGCAAGATACAAACACAAGTGCACAATCTCAAGAATTCACTAATTGCAGATCACCATGTACACTCACAAAAGTAAACAGCTACTTTGGAATCAGAATAGCGTTCTAATGCATTGCCACTTACTTGTACCAAGTTCCTCACTTTCATCTATCCTATCTGATCTCCCTTGGTTAACTCTAATGGATCATTTATGCCTACTTTCAAAAGAGGACATAAATACCCTTCAGGCATTTTGCGAATATTCCTTGTAAGTACTGTGCTTATTCCGTTTATCCTGGGATAAATTTGTTACTTTCATCTCATCTCATCTCATCTTTGGCTTCAACAATATGAAAGTGACCGAAGTATGAGAGATGCTAGTGAAATTAAATGGCGTATGGCTTTTAGTGCTGGGATGCCCGATGACCTGTTCGGCTCGCCAAATGCAGGTCTTTTGATTTGACTCCCGTAGGATGAAATAATGAAGACGACACATACACCCAGCCCCCCTGCCAGCGAAATAAACCAATGATGGTTAAAATTCCGGACCCAGTCGGGAATTGAACCAGGGGCCCCTGTGGCGAAAGGCCAGCACGCTAACCATTTAGCCATGTAGCAGGACAGTAATGCTAGTAAGCTAGTAATACCATTCCTTATGGAGTCAGTCCCTGTCATGAATGGTATGAAAATATCGTTCATAGGGTTGGTTGGTTCATGCATTACAGTGGGCTTGGCAAACTGATATGTAATAGCAACTTCTGGCTCGATGAGGAAAGCTACCTCACTCCTCATTTCCCTAGTACACCTCTTCAGTGACGCCTCGGCTATCTATGACAGGTGTTGGTGGAACTGTGGAGGATTAAACCAGCCTTCGGGCTGAATACCCGACACACACTGTAGGCGTTAGCTCGTACGGCAGATTTCACATGTTCTATCTCTTCTTACTGCCGATAGCGTCAGGGTATGAAACGTATATGGGTGTGGTTACTACTTCGAACTTGAGAAGAAATTAAACGTCACTTGCTGATGAGAGTGTACCGGAACACGTGTGATACACGTGAGCTCGCTACTCGTGACCGCCGGGGAATAACCTCAAACATGCAACTTTCTCTCGCTCCAGGCACATCTAGTGCTCTCCGCACTGGTTTTACAATCTTCACCTCAATAGCAACATTTCTGAACTAGTATTCCCTCTCACTGCATCACATTCCTGGAGCTTGGAACGAACTGAAAATTATCACTCAGTGCCGTTCACAGTTTACGACGTTACACTGCTGAGTGTTGCTGTCAAGATACAGCTAAGTTGTACCGTTGGCAAAATGCAGGTAATCTGCAGGTAATATATATTTAATGTCGAAAGTTTCGCAGAAATAGCTATATACTGCAGCGTGAACACATTACAGAGTGATGCCCTGGTTTATTTGTTTCTGTTTCGATTTGGTTACCTGTTCGACTCCGCACTAGCATCTGAAGGTTTTCGGTGAAGGTGGGAAAGTAGAAAGCCAGAATGGGAAGGCAGCGACCGTGACCTGAATTAAGATAGGTCCAGGAATTTTGTGGGGTGAAAATTAAAAACTGCGGAGGACCACCTTCAGGGCTGTTATCGGTGGGCTTCGAACCCACAATCTCCAGAATAAAAGTTTATATTGACACAATCAGTACTACTTAAGTAAGCAACTTTTTCCGTATCTTATTATTATCATTATTATTAGTAAGTAATTGTCTACAGCAGTGGTTTTCCTTTTCCGCGAAATGATGTTTTCCACTTCCTAGCTTTTGTCTATCTCTCTTCCTCACTATATCAATAGTGATTGATGTTTGGGTTGCTAGTGCTTTAACGCTCCAACATGGAAGGTTTCCACTTTCGCAAAGATGGGAAAGGGTTGGAAAGAAAACGACCATGGCCTTAATTAAGGTACAGCCCCAGCATTTGGCTGGTGTGAAAATTGGAAACCATCTTCGGGGCTGCCGACGGACAGATTCGAACACACCATCTCGCGAATGCAAGGTCACAGCTACGCGGCCCTAACCACACGGCTGACTAGCTAAGTAGTGATTAATATCCCTTCTTATCCATCTCTCCACGGTCTCTATTCTTCAGTTGTATGAGGGTTACATTTTTAAACCTTGTCCTTTAAACTACCCCTACGGAACACGTGGCCACGTGGTTTGGATTACATAGCCATCAGCTTGCATTCGGGAGATAGTAAGTTCGAATCCCACTATCATCAGCCCTGACGATGGTTTTCCATGGTTTCCCATTTTCACACCAGGTAAATGCTGGGGATTTACTTAATTAAGGCTACGGTCACTTCCTTCCCAGTACCAGCCCTTTCCTATTGCGTCGTCGCCATAAAATCTATCTGTGTCGGTGCGACGTAAAGTAAATTGAAAAAAAAATGCGAGCACACGCTCAAGAAATGAAGGTCGCACGTTCTGTAGAACCGTTCGATATAGCATGACTGCACGAAAGACTGTTTATTACGTAAATGGCCGTGGAAATCTGCATCAGAATTCCATAATCTTTGACTCAGTTTCCTCTTGGCGATGATATTTTATGACGCAAAATTCAAATGTAATTACGGTTATACGAACCGATATACAACCCTCAGTAAGGAAGAGTGTCAGTAAGTGGCTCTGCTTAAGCGCCGTGCTTTTTCATGAGTGCAGATGAGATTGATTCCGTCAAAAGGACATAGGTTCATTTCGTACCATGAATTCTAGAACTGATATCCAGTTCTGGAGAGACTTAAGATGGTAGGGTTCACCTAGCCTACTGAATATAGGAATACCAAGTTAATTTCCAGGGAACAAAGGTGGAAAAATTCAAATATGCCTGAAGTTCTGAAGCTGCCCTGAGGGTCCTTAATATAAACAGTTGACTGTTGGAAGAATCACCACTCTTGGCGACAGGGAACACTCTAAGCGGTTTGGAGCCGAGCCCTGGGATTACGTACGCCAGCTAATGAAATCTAGAATTCTCTTATGCAGCCAATGGTTGGCGTTGCACTTGTGGGGATCCGTAAATGAGAAGTCAGTTTATTTTTCAATTATTTATTTATTTATTTATTTATTTATTTAGCATATGGCTAAATGTCTTTACCTATGATAATAAAGGCATTTATAAAACAATACAAAAGTTGAAAGCTAGAAAGGCAGCTGGGGTTGATAAGATTTCTGGGGACATATTAAAGGCTATGGTTTGGGATATAGTGCCATATGTGAAATATTTTATTACTGCTTACATGAAACAGCTATATTAAATGAATGGAGAGTTTGCAATAGTAATCCCACTGTACAAGGGAAAGGGTGACAAACATAAAGCGGAAAATTACAGGCCAGTCATCTTGACATGTGTAGTTTATAAGCTTTAGTAAAACATTCTTTCTGATTATATTAGACACGTTTGCGAAATTACGAACTGGTTTGATATAAGGAGGCTTGGGTTTAGGAAAGGTTATTCCAGTGAAGCTCAATTTGTAGGATTCCAGCAAAATATAGCAAATATTTTAGATTCAGGAGGTCAGATGGACTGTATCGCGATTGACCTATACAAGGCTTTTGATATGGTAGATCATGGGGGTTTACTGACAAAGATGAGGGCAATTGAGCTAGACAATATTGTGGTTGAATGGGTGGCTACATTACTAGAAAATAGAACTCGGAGAATGAGAGTAGGTGAAGCGTTATGTGATGCTGTAATGATGAAGGCATGGACCTTTACGGTTTCTTATATATAAATAATATGAGTAAAGAACTGGAATCACATATAAGGCTATTTGAGGATGATGTTATGCTGTATAGAGCAGTAAATGAGTTGCAGGATTGTGAGCGACTGCAGGGGCACGTAATCAATGTAGTGAGATGGACAGCAGACAATGATATGAATATAAATTAGATGAAAATTAACGTTATTAGTTTCACCAAGACGAAAAATCCTCTCACTTTTAATTATTGTAGTGATGGGGTGATAGTATCTCATGGGGAACAATGTAGGTATCTAGGTGTTAACATAAGGAATTATGTTCACTGGGGTAATCATATTAACGAGGTTGTTAAGAAACGTTACAGATCTTTTCTTTACGTGGTTTTGAGAGTATTTAGGGGTTGTAGTAAGGATGTAGCCTAAAGGAGAGGGCGTATAAGTCTCTGATAGGACGGCAGTTAGAGTAATGGCTCCATTGTATCCGACCCTCGCCAGGACTACTTGATACGAGAACTAGAAAAAAATCAAAGGAAAGCAGCACGATTTGTTGTGGGTGATTTCCGACAAAGGTGTAGTGTCACTAAACTGTTGCACACTTTGGGCTGGGAAGACTTGGGATTAGGGAGACGAGATGCTTGACTACGCGGTATGTTTCGAGCTGTCAGTAGTAAGTTGGCGTGGAATGACATAAGTAGATGAATAAGCTTGAGCGGAGCTTTTAAAAGTAGGAAACATCATAATATGAAGATAAAGTTGGAATTCAAGAGGACAGATTGGGGCTAATATTCATTTATACGACAAGGAGTAACGGATTGGAATAAACAATCAAGGAGAATGTTCGATAAATTCCCAAGATCGTTTAAAATTTTTAAGTAAAAGCTAAGTAAAGAATTATAAATAAATGTAATTATGAGGTAAACTGATAGGGAATCTTCCAACTGGGCGACCGTCCTAAATGCAAATCATTGATGATTGATTGATCATCATCATCATCATCATCTGTTTACCCTCCAGGGTCGGCTTGTCCCTCGGACACAGCGAGGGATCCCACCTCTACCGCCTCGAGGGCAGTGTCCTGGAGCTTCAGACTCTTGGTCGGGGATACAACTGGGGAGAATGACCAGTACCTCGCCCAGGCGGCCTCACCTGCTATGCTGAACAGGGGCCTTGTGGAGGGATGGGAAGATTGGAAGGGATAGGCAAGGAAGAGGGAAGGAAGCGGCCGTGGCCTTATGTTAGGTACCATCCCGGCATTCGCCTGGAGGAGAAGTGGGAAACCACGGAAAACCACTTCCAGGATGGCTGAGGTGGGAATCGAACCCACCTCTACTCAGTTGACCTCCCGAGGCTGAGTGGACCCCGTTCCATCCCTCATACCACTTTTCAAATTTCGTGGCAGAGCCGGGAATCGAACCCGGACCTCCGGGGGTGGCAGCTAATCACGCTAACCACTACACCACAGAGGCGGACTGATTGATTGATACATCACAAAAAATATAATATTTACAATAATTATCTCATAATAAAATTACAAACTAAACCACCACAATAACTGGTATTCACTCGCTCCGGCGAGTATACATGTCTTCGGAGTGCATTAACGTCACCAATAGTGAGTCAAGAAATTAATTCTAGAACTAAAATCCCTGCCACAATGCTGGTATATCAAAACTGTCCATGTTGTTGTTAAACCTAGATTTACTGTCACGCGAAAGAACGCCTGAGGGACGAAATTACGGCACCTCGGTGTCTTCCAAAACAAGAAAAGTTGTTAGTGGGACGTAAAACCAATAACATTAAAAATAGAATCTTGTGGTTATTTCTTATTTTCTCATTCTATTCTGCTATATCTTTTATTGGACTCGTGTCTTCGTCACTGTTGTACAAAATATTGTGGTCCTTACCGCCAATACGTCGCCAAATTGGGCGAACGGACGTTACATCGGATGACAATTTGGCACTTCACATCAAACTTTAGAACTCTCCTGGAACACTTTCGCATCCTTTCGGATTACGTTGTCTTAAATTGAGAGATACGTCACTTGCCTTAGAAGGCGTATGCTAGGCTTGTGGGCGACGTAGACAGACCATCGAAGTTGATGTTACCGAGCAAGAGGCTGTGCGGTATGCTCATGGAGCTATCAGCTTACATTCAGGAAATAGTGGGTTCGAACCCCTGTCGGTAGCCCTAAAGATGGGTTTCCGTGGTTTCCCACCTTCACACCAGTCAAATGCCAGGGCTGTACCTTAATTAAGGCAACGCTCGCTTCCTTCCCAGTCCCAGCCTTTCCCTATTCTATAGTCCCCATAAGACCTATGTGTGTCGGGGCGATGTTAATGAGATTGTAGAAAAAGATGTTGGATAATTATTCCCTCTATGCTCGTGGTATTGGCCTCTTCCATGATGCTGATGTTCGTTCGATAGTCCTGTCATTTTACATTAAGGATAAGGGTTGAAATGAAATGTCGTATGGCTTTTAGTGCCGGAATATCCCAGGACGGGTTCGGCTCGCCAGGTGCAGGTCTTTCCATTTGACCCCCATAGGAGACCTGCGCGTTGTGATGAGAAGAAATAATGATGGAAACCCACCCCCGTGCCATTGGAATTAACCAATTAAGGTTAAAATCACCGACCCGGCCAGGAATCGAACCCGGAACCCTCTGAACCGAGGGCCAGTACGCTGACCGTTCAGCCAACGAAGCCCAAATGAAACTGAGACCTTAGTACGTACGTCGTTATTCGAAGAATGAGAATGCTTCAGTGGATTGCAATGTATGTCAGGAGGAAATCTCGTATAGTCATATAGTGTGTGCGTGCGTGTGTAAGTGTGTGTGCTGTTAGTACGCGCGTAAACAAAGGGACTATACTGCTAATAATAAGAGTTGGTGTCTGACATGTCTTAGAGGGAGGTCCGTTTGCTGCCTGCCGGGTCGGGATAAAGGGAGTGGCTGTGTGGTTGCCATGGAAACGAGGGTGGGGCGACTGCGGTTGCCATGGAGATAAAACTTCAGGGCAGCTCGTCTTGCTGGGAGTTGCCAAATCTGTCACTGTCACTGATAAGAACCTGATTGTTTGTATAAGAGTGATCGCAAATGGGACGACACCGCCTGGCCAGGTAGTCTACAACAGATCACAGCGGTCAAAATGAAGGAGGGAACTAGTGAGCCGGAAGCGAGGGGTAAGAGCATGTAGAAAGGAATGCTGGACTGCGGCAACATCGTGAAATGGCACGTGCAGTGCTCCTCCCTCCAGCCTTACCTGTCAGACACCAACTTTAGTTAAGTCTAGTATAGGTACGGTATGGTTTTGCTATGACGACCATTGAGTTTATGGCGGCAGATGGTGTTATTGAAGCCGATATTTACCGTCGTATGAAAGATGTGTTTGGGAATGAGTGTGAATCACGCTGTATGATGTTCAGAAATTTCATCACGGACGAGTAAAAACGTGCGAAAACCAAGTCACGCAGAATGGGCTGGTGAGAAAATGAATCAAGGGATGCAAGCAATGGTGAGTCTGAGAAGCTGTTGAAGAATGGTTCCACCACCAGCTACAGACGTTATTCGTTCGGGGTATCCATCATCAAGTGGACTGTGCCAACGAGACGACTATATTTTGGGCAGGTATGTCACCCATACATCACACTGTATGTTAACGTATTCCAGACAATAAACCATTACAGAAACCAACAAAAGTCTCAGTTTCACAATATTATTCTGATATAGTGCTAATGGTTCTTTTTTCATATAGCGACTTCTATAAGTAGGCCTAGGCCAAGTCCTCGCATCAGTACGCAAGTGTTAATATCACTACGGTATTTATTTATTTATTTATTTACTTAGTTATTTACTAGCAAATATACCCCTGCTTCGCTATGGTATTCTACATTTTATACGGATATCGAAGTAAGTTACTGTACATGCAGTGTATAAGATTTTTTTTTAATTTGCATGTCTCGAAGCATTATCCAGAAACAGCAGGGGGATGTTCACATACGTTGTTTCCAATGTAAAGTGCGAGTTGCGGAGTGTGATGATAATGGCAGGCTCACCTGCCTACTGCCATTCACAATCAAGTAGGGAAGTTTTCATTATAATCGCAGGCCCATTAATTACTTCGTAGCCACAATCGATTTGGGCAGTTTTCGTTACAATGGCAGTCACCCTTTGCTACTTTACTTCCAGACAGATATCAGTTGAGGAGTTTTTATTATAATGGCAGGCACCTTCCCTACTGCCAGTCAAAGTTGAGTTGTGCTGTTATCATTATAATGACAGACCCCTTTTCTTAATGACAGTCACACCGAGTTGGTGAGTTTCCGTTATAATACCAGCAAACTACATCTAATGCCAGTCACATTTAGATGGGTACATTTGTTTATAATGGCGGGAACACTTGCCTACTCTCAAACGCAATCGGTTAGGGGAGTTTTGAACAAAACTGCATGTTCCGTTGACTTCTGCCAGTCAAATCGAGAAGGGAATTATTCATTACAATTGTATTCCCTCCTTACTAATGCCAGTTACACGGGAGGTGGAGAAGGATCCCATTCCTACTACTAGTCAAAGTCGATGTGGAAAGTAATGATTGCAATAGCAGACGCCCTCCTGCTGAGAGTTACTATCGATTTGTAAAATATTAATTATAATGGCAGACACACCCTTTCTACACCTCTACAAATTGACTTCAATGAATATATGTAGATCGACATACGAAGAATATGCATGTATACAATATTGCCAACCTTCGTTACAGATTAACTTCTGCTAAACGACACGTTGTATCAACAAACGGATTGTACCATAAGACGCCTCATTTAGCGGTCTAGTAGTAGTAGTAGTACACCTTTATTTTTCTCCCGATCTTACAGTTTACACAACCTAATCGATCTTAACGGAGAAAAATAACAATCCTCAATTGGAAAAAGAAGAAAGAAAACATGCAAAACTAAGACAATTACAGCAAGGACAAAAACCCAGGAAACCTAGATGTCATATACAATACATTGTTAAGAGTACAATGATATCCCACATTGGTGGGCATAGCAGCATGAAATAAGAACAAAGGGAAAGTTAGTCCACTGGCCTCTCTACCAGCTGAATTTAAAAATAAAATTAAAATTAAAGGGGCAATTAAAAATAAAATTAAAAGGGCAATTTAGCGGTCTAAATGGCTGGTCTTATGATATTTTCTCCTATCTCATCTATTTTTGGGTAATATAGAGTTAGAAATGTTGAATAGGGTGAAATTTGGGTAAGGTTTTCTCACAGTGCATTACTTTTGGATACTTACAGTATGTGACACCTACAAACATAGAATTTGGCTCACATGTGGATACTGGGTGGACCAATGTTCGTTTAGATTATTCTATTTTTCGTATAAGTGATTTAAACTATGAATTATACGTGTACAAAGTGCAATATGTACGTACAATAGAGAAATGGAGACAAATCTAACGTATAAGAAATAAAGATATGACAAAACCTCATAGGACCAAAGTTGTAGATCACTCCAAATTGAACAGAGGTTGTGCCATCCTTTTTGTGATACGACTTACCGTTCAGCCACGACATACCTGGAAACGAAGGTCTGCACAGACATTAACATTGCCTCAATATTTCTATATTTTTCGGGGGTAAAAAGTTAAATATTTAAAGATCTTGGAAGCTTTCCGAGGTTGGCTGAGTGGACCTCGAAAAAGCCCTCAGGTAAAAATCCTTGACCTGGCCGGAAATCGAACCCGGGACTTTCGGGTAGGAGACACGCACGCTATCTCTACACAATGGGGCCGGCATAATAATAATAATAATAATAATAATAATAATAATAATAATAATAATAATAATAATTTCTTTCTTTCTTTCTTTCTTAGTCCTTTTACCCTCCAGGGTTGGTTTTTCCCTCGGACCCAATGAGGGATCCGATCTTTACCATCTCAAAGGCAGTGTCCTGGAGCATGATACTTTAGGTCGGGGATACAACTGAGGGGAAAGACCAGTACCTCGTTCAGGTGGCCTCACCTGCTATGCTGAACAGGGGATTTGAGGGGCGAAGGGAAGATCGGGAGTGTTATACTAGGAAGAGGGCAGGAAACTGCCATGCCTTTAAGTTAGGTACCATTCCGGCATTTGCCTGGAGGAGAAGTGGGAAAGCACGGAAAACCACTTCGAGGATGGCTGATGTGGAATTCGAAAACGCCTCTACTCAGTTGCTCTCCCGAAGCTGAGAGGATCCCATTCCAGCCCTCGTACATTTTTTCAAATTTTGTGGCAGAGCCGGGAACTGAAACCGGGCCCCCGGGGGTGGCAGCTAATCACACTAACCACTACACCACAGAGGTGATAATAGTAATAATAATAATAATAATAATAATAATAATAATAATAACAGTAATGTGAACGGTCATGATAGTCCTAACAGATGTTTCCTAAACAAAAAAGTAACTATTTCTTATACTATTTATATTAACGACGAGTTTGTTGTCAGTCTTCGTAACTTGTATGGTATCGTCTTCTAGACGTGTACCTCACCTTCGGTGAGGGAGTAGACGTACCGTATGGTGGTGTGTGGTGTACAGGGCTGGTCAGGGTGTTTGTTACTGCTACGAGAGGAGGTACTTATTTGATGAGTCTCTGTGAGCTTGGTGAATACTAGGTATTGGGAAGGGTTCGAACCTGAAGCGTTATTCAATAGACATTGGGCGTGAATCTGCTTCCACATTTTGCGGTTTTAGCGTTGATTGTTGCTTAAGGAATGGAGAGTTATAATGGCGCGGTTTCAAACTGGGAATGAAACGAATGTAAGAATTGTGACCCTTTAGCAGCTCTTGGTTAACTTTGTGTTTAAATTGCTATGCACAACATCACAACAGTCAAACAGGGGTGGCCTTCTTCTCCTTGTACCGGGAGAGTTGGCCGTGCGGTTAGGCGCGTGCTGCTGTGAGGTTGCATCCGGGAGATAGTTGGTTCGAACCCTACTGTCGGCAGCCCCGAAGATGGTTTTCCGTGGTTCCCATTTTCACACCAGGCAAATGCTGGGGCTGTACCTTAATTAAGGCCACGGTCGCTTCCTTCCCACTCTTAGGCTTTTCCTATTCCATCGTCGCCTGTCGGTGCGACGTAAAACAAATAGCAATTTTATTATTCTACTTCTGCTTCTTCTTATTATTATTAAACGTTATTATTTTGTAGAAAAATTATCTTAATTGTTTTATTTTCATGGTAGTTGAACTAGTTTTAATGTAAGAGAAGGCTTCTTAAAGAAGCCAAAGAAAAGAAGGCAAAATAATCAATAAATGAAAATCCACAGCCTGTTGCCAGTCATCTGGCCGGGTCAGGAATGGAATGAATGAAGCCCCCATCTAGCGGCGAGGATAGGAATTGTGCCGGCTGCCGAAGCCTGTCGCACACCTCCGGGACAATGATAAATGACTGACAGATGAAATGAGATGTTAATGGAGAGTGTTGCTGGAATGAAAGATGACAGGGAAAATAGGAATACCCGGAGAAAAACCTGTCTAGCGTCCGCTGTGTCCAGTGTAAATCTCACATGGAGTGACCGGGATTTGAACCACGGTATATGGCGGTGAGAGGCCGGCGCGCTGCCTCCTGAGCCACTGAGGCTTATAAAATAATCAATCAATAAATACATAAATAATGCAAGTATGAGTGACCTACAATTGCTGGTACTTGTTTCCAACTTGCCCACTTTCTCTAGTTTGCAGAGAACTGCAGTGAGTGACACAGCTCATTCTCGACACAGTTTCAGCTTAACTGTCTCTCGTGAGCGACGCACCACAATTGATTGGAGAAGGAGGAAGCAGGAAAAACTACACTTCTATCGTTTGCACGACTTGGTCTTGCTGATACATTACTTTCATTTTCTGGTGCTTGCGTTACAACTGGTGAATTGTCTTACTGGCCGTCAGTATTCCTGGTCTGGTGCCTTGCGGTCAGCCTGAAACTGTCGCTTCGACCCTACCGATGAAATGTGAGAAAACAAATTCATATTGTGAATGATATGTGTACAATAATTCACAATTGATCCACAGAGTGGTATCGATACAAATGAACTATCACAACACGCTGAACTCACTGAACTCCAACTACAACTGACTAACGAACTGAAGTTATACAAAATAACCCAGTAAATCACGATTGGTGTAGTGGTTAGTGTAATTAGCTGCCACCCCCAGAGTCCCGGGTTCGATTTCCGGCTCTGCCACGAAATTTGAAAAAGTGGTACGAGGGCTGGAACGGGGTCCACTCAGCCTCGGTAGGTCAAATGAGTAGAGGTGGCTTCGATTCCCACTTCAGCCATCCTGGAAGTGGGTTTCCGTGGTTTCCCACTTCTCCTCCAGGCAAATGCCGGGATGGTACCTAACTTAAGGCCACGGCCGCTTCCTTCCCTCTTCCTTGCCCATCCCTTCCAATCTTCCCTATATCACACCAAGGCCCCTGATCAGCATAGCAGGTGAGGCCACCTGGGCGAGTTACTAGTCATTCTCCCCAGTTGTATCCCGACCCAGAGTCTCGAGCTCCAGGACACTGCCCTTGAGGCGGTAGAGGTGGGATCCCTCGCTGAGTCCGAGGGAAAAACCGACCCTGGAGAGTAAACAGATTAAGGAGAAGAAGAAATCACGATTGTGGTGTTGATGTAGCTGATCTACGAAAGCTCGTTACATACTGAAGTTCTAATTCTACCGATTTTCTGAAATACACTTGCAACTATCTCGTTACGTTGCGCACACACGCTAACGTCAACAAATCACTAAACATCAACACATCACTCTACAACCGGGCGAGTTAGCCGTGCGGTTAGGAGCGCGCAGCTGTGAGCTCGCATTCGGGAGATAGTGGGTTCGAACCCCACTGTCGGCAGCCCTGAATATGGTTTTCGTGGTTCCATGGTTTCCTATTTTCACACCAGGCAAATGCTGGGGCTGTACCTTAATTAAGGCCACGGCCGCTTCCTTCCCATTCCTGGGCCTTTCCTGTCCCGTCGTCGCCATAAGACCTATCTGTGTCGATGCAACGAAAAATAAATAGCATCACTGTACCTAACTACTACCGACTAGCTTAAGCACTTTTTATGCATATTCTGGCTATGATTCTGGATAATTCTGGTTTCTTACAACATAATATTAATGCAAGATACCTGAAAGGTTGTATAATTAACATCCAGAAGTCGTTGGTAAGTTCCTGTTCAGAATGATCTTAAAAACCTTTGTCATTACAGTGTATCCAGAAACTAGATCAAGTTTTCAGTGTTCATTAATGTCAACATACATACAACTCGAAGTTTTCTGAGCACTTGGAACACAAAATATTATTTACAAATGATAATCATGAACGTAATCTCTATCCACAGTTCTCCAGTAACACACAACTAGAAGTTTTCTGGCCGGGCTGAGTGGCTCAGACGGTTGAGGCGCTGGCCTTCTGACCCCAACTTGGCAGGTTCGATCCTGGCTCAGTCCGGTGGTATTTGAAGGTACTCAAATACGTCAGCCTCGTATCGGAAGATTTACTGGCATGTAAAAGAACTCCTGCGGGACAACATTCCGGCACCTCGGCGTCTCCGAAAACCGTAAAAGAGTAGTTAGTGGGACGTACAGCAAATAACATTATTATCATTATTAGAAGTTTCCTGTACAACTTAAGAGCCCGTGAAAGATTATTTGCACGTGATAAACATAACCTAACTTATAATAAATTTCCTATATAGGGCCTACACATGGTTTAAGTTAAATACATAACCTATGAAAAACTGTTTTCAGTTATACACACATAACGTAACTTGCGTCAACTCTTTAAAATTTATATAGTCCAATATATCATCATCATCATCATCATCATCATCATCATCATCATCTGTTTACCCTCCAGGTTCGGTTTTTCCCTCGGACTCCACGAGGGATCCCACCTCTACCGCCCCAAGGGCAGTGTCCTGGAGCTTCAGACTCTTGGTCGGGGGATACAACTGGGGAGTATGACCAGTACCTCGCCCAGGCGGCCTCACCTGCTATGGTGAACAGGGGCCTTGTAGGGGGATGGGAAGATTGGAAGGGATAGGCAAGGATGGGGGAAGGAAGCGGCCGTGGCCTTAAGTTAGGTACCATCCCGGCATTCTCCTGGAGGTGAAGTGGGAAACCACGGAAAACCACTTCGAGGATGGCTGAGGTGGGAATCGAACCCACCTCTACTCAGTTGACCTCCAGAGGCTGACTGGACCCCGTTCTAGCCCTCGTACCACTTTTCAAATTTCGTGGCAGAGCCGGGAATCGAACCCGGACCTCTGGGGGTGGCAGCTAATCACGCTAACCACTACACCACAGAGGCGGCCAGTCCAATGTATTCTTCACAAAATGACTTATTTTACTCCAAGTAGGTTGGCCACCGGGAACTGAACGCTGAAAAAAATGTGTCGATTTATCGTCGTCACCTTGAATATTTTCGATAATCGCGTTTATTGGAGGACGAATCAACTCTTAATCGTATGTACCGGTATGCGTAAACGCAACTCATCTGTAATGTGCGTGGTTTATATTTTATAAATAGTGTTGAAAACTATTCTCACATCATTAAGCGAGGGAAAGAAATTAAAATAACAATAAGCAAAGATTAATGTCGATATCACCATCACAACCTTGAAGGTCTTTACTAATTACCGTTACCTTGTCAGGTTCATTATTATCGGCAAGGGCGTTTCATTTTTTTGCTTGACGTCATTGCTACGTTTTGCAGAAACTGCATCAACACTACAACTCATAGTTTGACACCATTCAGTACAGGGTTTGGCTGCAAAGGGAATGGTATAAGCCTGAGACTGCGGCAGGTCAGTGAAAGTAACAAAGTGTTGCAGACCGTAGAAGAAAAGACAGTGCACTGAAAATATTCGCGATAAAATGAATTACAATAATATTACTGGCTTTACATCCAACTAACTACTTCCATGCCTTTTCGGAGACGCCCAGATGCCGGAACTTCGTCTCTCGGGACTTCTTTTACGTGCTGGTAAATCTACCGACACGAGAATGACGTTAGTTTTCACACTCTGATAAGTAAACCTGCGGAATTTCTTCTTGATTTTATCAAGATGTTTGACTTAAATAAGGAACTACACAATTCCATTGCAACAATCACTTTAAATGTGTCGGTTGCCATATTTAAGAGGCATGCCTACCTTGCAGCCTCTTCTCCCTGTCTTTTTTTCTTTTTTTTTTTTACTACTACTAGTAGATCTTCTAACATCGCACTAACACATGGAAGGTTTTCGGCGACGCAAGGATGGGAAAGGGCGAGGATTGGGGAAGTAGCAGCCGTCGTCTTAATTAAGGTACAGCCCCAGCATTTGCTTGGTGTGAAAATGGTAAACCATGGAAAACAACTTCAGGGCTGCCTGACTGAACTGGGATCAAACCCGCCAACTTGAACTCAGAGGGGCTAGCGCTTATACCATCTACGCCTGGATTAATAATAATAATAATAATAATAATAATAATAATAATAATAATAATAATAATAATAATAATGGGCCGATGACCTTCAATGTTAGGCCCCTTAAAACAACAAGCATCATCATCATCATCAATAATAATAATAATAATAATAATAATAATAATAATAATAATAATAATAATAACTAGTGGACCCGCACTGCTCCGTAGCGTTCCTTATAAATAGGTCAGATAACTCGTATTGATATGCCTGCTACGGTAATGTTGTTTTGCCTGCCCTTTTCAATAGTTTTATGAATATTTAATACCAGTACAATAACTGATTCATTCGTAATGTACTTTCTTACAATCCTTTCCATTCAATATTCTCTGTGCTTGGAGCATTCGATCGTATCTTGATTTTAACATTTTCAAACAATCTTACCGAAGATAGTGCAACATACAATAAATTGGCCGTGGCCGAATGCTGGTTCGGGTAAGTAGACACCCACTTTTTAAAGAGTTTGTCCCGTCTGTGCGTAGACTGTTTTCTCTTAGCAGCATGTAAGTTATTAGGAACGTTCTGCCATCTGTTGAGTGTATTCAGAAGCTGGAGAAGGTCAGGGAATCAAAGAGTATCTAGCAGAGAATAGTATTCGGAGGAAGTGTATAATCTTTGGCTTCACAGGTAATAATCAAACATGGCTGCGTGCAATGGCATTACCAAGGATGACATTCACATATATCAGAATATTAATGAAGGTGTTAGTCGCTTAGCAACCTAAGTACATAATGTATTGCGCGTTACGGTAAGCCTTCACCTCCAATTATTGGAGTGATCATTTAATGATTCGGTATTATGATTACTCAAAGTTGGCTGAAGTTAGAGACCTATCAATGTCTCATGATACACCGGCAGGTAATTCCGGAGAGAAAACAACACAAATGAAGCAGATCGGTCCAGCAGAACGGACGGACGGATTTGCCAAAGCTGTGTTTAGTAAACTCTTTTAGGCCCGGTTGTATAAAGACATCTGACTGGAGATCAATTAAGAACTTAGTTCTGAAAATGAACTGAGATTACGACTTCATCGTGTTGTATAAAACTGAACTCGGTTTACACATATGTAGTTCAAATGTAATCGGAGTTCAATAAAGTGGATGTGGCAACACCGCAAAACAAATGAAATACGAAATAGCTCGGCCCTTTGGATAATACATAAATGGCGGGATTGACCTGGCCGTGACTGTAAACAAATGAAATACGAAACTGCCGTGACTGTCGAAGAAGGAGAAGAAGATAATATTGAAATCTCGCGAAGTAAACATGGAAAGAACTTCAAAGGAGCGTTCTGCAAATTTCACACCGAAATAAAAGGACGATCAGGTGGATATTGTACTATCAAGGTACAAACATATAATAGAAAATAAAAGAACCGATATGGTGACATCAAAGTTGAAAGAGAAAGCCGTTGACTTGTCAATTTAAAGAGATCTCCAACAACCATTTGAAAACTTCTTGTAGCATAAAACATACACATGGGTGACAGGGGATAATTTCTTTGAGTAGCTTTTTGTAGTGTGTCCCTTAACTTCAGTTCCAGTCGTTCCTCAACATCTTTCGAGAAACGAAATCTCGCTTTGAACATTTGATCAACCATTTCAATCATCGGATTCCGTCTGTACCGAAAGACGCGAGGAGCTAATCGTAAAATCAACTCTTCTTCATCAGACGAAAAGTCGGAATAATCTGACATCCCTGCTAAAGAATATATATATATATATACTACACAGTTGCTTTGTTTTGTAAACTTGAAACATAATTTAAAATTATTCATTATTGAAGCAGTATCATAAAACTAAGTAACAACAACGTGTTGGTATGGCAGTAGGCTATTGTTTATATGATATTCACATAACCTCACTTCTGAAAAATCGAGCGATCTTTAGCAATATTATTTAACTACTAGCATTCAAGATATTTATAACTTATCTCGATATTATTAAGGCGCGGTATTCTTACGCAGATGCGATACAAGGAAACACTTCTCAAGTCTTCAGAGCTAGTTCAATGTTTAATATAAATGATAATGATCTAGGTTCAAGGAGATTAACCGACGAATATTCGCCAGTCAAATATGAACTTAGATCGAGACGAGATAACCTTAGATTAGCGTTTATACAACGGAAAATCGAAGTTCAACTTGACTGGCAGCCATTTTTCCTCGTTAAACTCAGATCAAATGTTTTATACAACCGGGCCATAATATATAGATAATAATAATAATAATAATAATAATAATAATAATAATAATAATAATAATAATAATAATAATAATAATAATAATAATAATAATAATAATCCTAGCAATATTTGCGGGATTTTGTAAAGAAAGAAAGCCGTGGCCTTTGTGGTTATATTGGTTATGGTCCCGTGGTTATAATTAGGAAATCAACCGTTACTAAAAATTGCATGCTTGTTTGTTTACTTTAGGAACAATATCATAACCGACCATGCTACACAGTATGTCACCGGAATTCCATCCCCTAGCACTGGTATTGTAAAAACAAAATAAAGTAAGGAAGAAAGGAGGTGAAGATAATCAATTTCCGACTCCTTCCTTACGAATCGAGACCGTAGGATTATAATAATTTCTTTTTATATTTCCTTACAACCTAAAAATTATATGAATACATGATCAATACCTAAAAAACTTTTTTTTGCTAGTAGTTTTATATCACTCTAACACATCGAAGGTTTTCAGCAACGCAAACAACAATTTCCTTCCTGTAATAAAGACAAAATAAACATAGGACCAAGTGAGTTCGCTATGCAGTTAGGATCGCGTAGCTGTGAGCTTGAATTCGGGAGATGGCGGTTTCCTAAATATAGTAACCGACACTTTCAAAGTGGTTTTTATAATGGAGCTGTATAGTTTCTTACCTAAGTCAAATATCTGGATAAAATCAACACGAAATTCCCCAAGTTAACTTATCAGTTTGTGAAAACTAACGAGTTCTTTACAGTGAACATGTTCATAATCAAGGTTCCGTCGCCTGCATATCTAGATAAGGATAATAAGAAGACTTATTACAACGTGATAATGTTTTGGACTTGTTCCGCGTTACGTCCTACTGTTCGTGCGGTCTGTAATTGAATGTATTATTTAAGATGTTTTAGTGCTCTGTTCTGATGAATTTTATATAAAAGCAAGTCCACGTATATGCAATAAAATTACGGAGTTTACCCCCTTAGCCCCGTTTCCTCATACTGGGTTTGGGATGAGGTGAGATGAAATTATATCTCAACTGTTTACGACCGGATGTCCTTCATGATGACAACCACAGTTGAGGAGTTAATGAAGATAAAAATGAATGATGGTGAATGGAATTTGGTAGGGAAGTGAAAGGAATCAGACGTCGCCTGTGAATACGTACTGTCACGTCCTTTGCCTGGAAGTGAAAATGGGAAACCACTGAGGACAGGGCTGTGGACAGTGGGGTTCGAACCCACTATCCCCGAATTGAAGCTGACAGCGTGGCCACACGCTCGGTCTCTCGCGGAACTAGAAACTCCATTACCCCAATCTCGAAAACAGAGCAATAGTAATAAGCACCAGCTTCTCAAGCAGTTTATAATTGGAAGCTGGTGTGTTTCTTGCAATAACATCTCTGGAGAGAGTCATCTGAGAAGACTAACGGAAGGAGCTCATAGTTCATAGTTCACGAAGCGGCAAATTCGAGGTTCCCAGTTAGACGAAGTGAAACAGTGACTAAGTGGGAAAACGAAAGCCTACTAGATTGGTTCACAGAGTGAAAGAAACAGTGCTTAAACGTACACAACTTAACCGGAAATAAACTAAGACTTTTTAATTTACAACAGCTGTACCTCATCGTCAGACTGCACGATGTAGAAGGGCGGAACAGATCGAAACGGAACAGAGGCTACAGAATGAAATAACTACGTCAATTTAATCTCCATAGTTACGTAGACACTTGCAACGTATAGTACTGATATGTCACCATGTAATTTCCGCATCTTTGGTCCGTTGATAAAGCATTGAAAACTGGAAAAGATCCAAAGGAAAGCAGCGCGATTTATTCTGGGTGATTTCCGACAAAGATGTAGTGTTACGAAAATGTTGCAAACTTTCGGTTGGGAAGACTTGGGAGTAAGGAGACGAGATGCTCGACTATGTGGTATGTCTCGACCTGTCAGTGGAGAGTGGCGTTGAAAGACATTAGTAGACGATTAAATTTGAGTGGTGTTTTTAAAAAGTAGGGAAGATATAATGAACATGAAAACCTACAACCTGATTTCCAGTCACTGACCGGGTCAGGGATTGGATGAATAAAGCCCCCGACTTGTGGCGAGGATAGGAAATTGTGCCGGCTGCCGAGGCCTGTCGCACTCCTCTGGGGCAATAATTAATGACTGACAGATGAAATGAAATGATAGTGGAGAGTGTTGCTGGAATGAAAGTTGACAGGGAAAACCGGAGTACCCGGAGAAAAACCTGTCCCGTCTCTGCTTTGTCCAGCACGAATCCCACATGGAGTGACCGTAATTTCAACCACGGTATCCAGCGGTGAGAGGCCGACGCGCTGCCGCTTGAGCACGGAGGCTCTGGAAGATATAAAATGAAGACAAAATTGGAATTCGAGAAGAGTAAGGGATTGGAATAAATTATCAAGGGAAATGTTCGATAATTTTTCACGTTCTAAGCTAGTTAAACAATTTGATAGGGAATCTGCCACGTGGGCGACAGACTTAAAGGATTGAAGGGTCGGTGCTTCTACCGGGTGGGCTAAATAATACTGGCCTGGAAAATATTTAAATACTGAAGCGGAGTTGACCCTTGTTAATGAAGAGCAGAACTGCACATCACAGGAAACGCTGGAAACCGTGATTTCGAGGCACCAATCGCTTGCTGTCCCATGTCAGCGCGTGCGCATCTCCCGCACGCTCTGTGCCGAGTACGTCCCTGTGTCATTACGTGTGAGTGACCAGTTAACTGCAGCACTAAATGGTGCTCACGATAAAACAGCGCGTGCGTATCTCCCGCACGCTCTGTGCCGAGTACGTCCCTGTGTCATTACGTGTCAGTGACCAGTTAACTGCAGCACTAAATGGTGCTCACGATAAAACAGCGCGTGCGTATCTCCCGCACGCTCTGTGCCGAGTACGTCCCTGTGTCATTACGTGTCAGTGACCAGTTAACTGCAGCACTAAATGGTGCTCACGATAAAACAGCGCGTGCGTATCTCCCGCACGCTCTGTGCCGAGTACGTCCCTGTGTCATTACGTGTCAGTGACCAGTTAACTGCAGCACTAAATGGTGCTCACGATAAAACAGCGCGTGCGTATCTCCCGCACGCTCTGTGCCGAGTACGTCCCTGTGTCATTACGTGTCAGTGACCAGTTAACTGCAGCACTAAATGGTGCTCACGATAAAACAGCGCGCGTTCACAGTCGAATGTTATACAAAGCACGATTCGTGGAAAACTATGCGGAACTGCTTGCGCAAGAGTTTATGGAATTGTTTTGAAAACCCATTTTCACACCAGGGAAATGCTGGGACTGTATCTTGATTAAGCCCACGGACGCTTCCTTTCCCACTCCTAGGCCTTTCCTGTCCTATCGTCGCCGTAAGACCTATGGCGGTGCGACGTAAAACAACTTGTAAAAAATGTTTTGGCAAAACCTCCAGCAATATCTGTAATGCAAAACTTAGTGGCAAAATGACGCGAAACCGTCTTTGTAGCGAATAAAAACAGTACCTAGCCGAAAAGAGTCCGAACACCAGAAAACATTGTTCGAGTACAGCAAAGCCTTATCTCTGAGTCTAATTCTTTACTGATATCACTTACCTATATCAGAAAACATAATGGTCCAATAATACTGCCTTCAGGAATTCCCCTCTTAATGATTACAGGATCAGATAAAGCTTCACCTACGTTAATTCTCCAAGTCCTTTATCCTTCAGTTATTTGCTTTACGTCGCACCGACACAGATAGGTCTTATGGCGACGATGGGACAGGACCGGCCTAGGAATGGAAACTAAGCGGCCGTGGCCTTAATTAACGCACAGCCCCAGCATTTGCCTGGTGTGAAAATGGGAAACCACGGAAAACCATCTTCAGGGCTGCTGACAGTGGGATTCGAACTCACTATCTTCCGGATGCGAGCTCACAGCTGCGCGCCCCTAACCGCACGGCCAACTCGCCCGGTTCTTTATCCTTCTCTCTGATATCATCAACATAAAGGAATGACACTTGACCATCTTATGACAATTAAATACATATTTTAGAACAATTTATTCGACTTCTTGTTAGTACACTAATTAAAGAGAAAAGCATTTTACCTACGTGTTCTTACTTTTTATAAACGTTTGCCACACCAGTTGATTCTTCAGGATAATAACTCTGTCTTGCATTGA
Organism: Anabrus simplex; assembly: GCF_040414725.1. NCBI lineage: Eukaryota > Metazoa > Arthropoda > Insecta > Orthoptera > Tettigoniidae > Anabrus > Anabrus simplex. The sequence continues at coordinate 508,314,525 of NC_090265.1, forward strand.
CAGGTGTGTATTTGCTTTTGAGACGGACAGTACAAGGGAAGCTATGTCGTTACCGCACACAGCCTCCCACGAGAACTATTCCCCAGAACAAACAACAGTCGGCTGACAGGAAGAATAGATATTTGCAAAACTATTAACGAGAATTGGAGACAATGGAGAGTGTGTGGGAGATCAAACACAATTTGCGCATTAACATGCTGAAGGTTAACATGGGGGTGTAATGAATATAAGTAGTATACTAACGAAAGCTTTCCAAGGCACTTGAAGTTGGAGCTTAAGGCTTCGAGAATCCGTAACCTCAGCACTAGATGCCATACAGTGGTTAGCTCTACGTCCGGCCACCTTTGCCCCCGGGAATTAGTGTTCCTTATTTTTGGTGTAGAATGAGTGAACCTCAGAGCTTTGTGCCACTCTAAAAGTCAAAATATTCTTCTTCTTCTTATGTTTGTTTGATGGTTTAACGTCGCACTCGCACATCGAAGGTTTCCGACGATACAAGGATGGGAAAGGGCTAGGATTGGGAAGGTAGCGGCCGTGGCCTTAATTAAGGTACAGATCCAGCATTTGCCTGGTGTGAAAATGGAAACCACGGAAGATCATCTTCAGGGCTGCCGTCAGTGGGATGCGAACCCACTATTTCCCGGATGCAAGCTCACAGCTGTGCTCCGCTAACCGCTCGGCCAACTCGCCCGGTACGGTGGGATGCGAACCTACAATCTCCAGAATACAAGCTCACAGCTGCGCGACCCTAACTACGCAGCCAACTCACTCGGAACGAAAAAACTCGTTTCTAAATATTTCAACTTTCTGATGGGGAATCGAACCCACCTCCTTTCAGGCCAACTGAGCACACATTACTACCTGGGGTAGGCTGCCCCTTCCATACCAACAGCGCCTGTATATTTAAACATTGCGTTAAATCGTGTTGCACAAAATGACTGGGGAGTTGCTCTAGTCACTAGGTTAGAATCTCGTAGTGTTTTGCTATTTGCTTTACGTCGCACCGACACAGATAGGTCTTACGGCGACGATGGGGTAGGAAAGGCCTAGGAATGGGAAGGAAGCGGCCGTGGCCTTAATTAAGGTACAGCCCCAGCATTTGCCTGGTGTGAAAATGGGAAACCACGGAAAACCAACTTCAAGGTTGCCGACAGTGGGATTCGAACCCACTATCTCCCGATGACTGGATACCGGCCGCAAATCTCGTAGTTGACAGTGACGATTCTCAGATTCATCTCTCTCTATTTTTCTCAACTTACACAGCTAAATGCAACGACAGTACCTTATATAAAGTTAAGGTACCCTTGTTGTCGGTCAGAAAAGATAAGTACTTGTAAGCCAGGGCAATGCCGGGTTCGGGCAGAGTCTTAGATCTTCCCTGTCGTCTAGGAAAATTCTGTGTTTGTAATACATTAAGTAACTGCAAAGAACATGTTGCCAGCCTTATGGTGTTGGCGTAGCGCACCTGCTTCATACTCTGAGGTCTCGCGTCTATTCCCAGCCGGTCCAAATATTTCAATTCTAGAACGGGGTACATTCAGCCTCGTGAAACCAACTGATGTGCTGTCTGATATGAGAGGCATTGAATCAGGTCAATAAACCAAGCAATAGGATGAAAACGTCGTTAGGCTGACCATTTAGAGCTCCAGTATTTGCATGGCATCTGCCTGAGTTACAGTCATCATGGTAGGCCAAGACTCAAATGGTTGGTTACTTCACGAGTTTGTTGGCTTTACCATTCACCGATCCCATTGGTAAATTCGTTAGTGATGATCGTTCTGTTCTTAAGATACTTTGTTCGATTCCAGCCAAAGTTGCTGTTATTTCATAGTGCTTAAATACAACTCCTTGTCGTTGGTTTTCTTCAAAGAACTCTAACGGGACAAAACATCGACACCCTCAGATATTGTGTATGTATACATACATACATACATACACACATACATACATACATGAATTAAGTACGTGAGAGATAACACTGAAATTGACTGTACAACCGAGCTCGATAGCTGCAGTCGCTTAAGTGCGGCCAGTATCCAGTATTCGGGAGATAGTAGGTTCGAACCCCACTGTCGGCAGCCCTGAAAAGGGTTTTCCGTGGTTTCCCATTTCCACACCAGGCAAATGCTGGGGCTATACCTCAATTAATGCCACGGCCGCTTCCCTCCCGCTCCCAGCCCTTCCCCGTCCCATCGTCGCCATAAGACATATCCGTGTCGGTGAGACGTAAAGCAACTAGCAAAAAACTTGACTGTACAAAGAATTACAAAAATTGGCCTCACCCAGCTGAAAACATAATAACACAAGACAAAAAGGAAGTAGTCAGAACACAGTCCAGATGTACACAGACGGCAGCAAAACCGAGTTGGGTGTCGGGTCTGGAATAGCTACTCGTATATATATCAACTCTGAACTATCTCACCAACTTAGGTACAAATTATATAATAGATGCTCAAACAATCAGGCTGAGAAAGTTGCGGTACTGAAAGTCCTTGAAAAGTTACAAGACGTAGACAATACACATGAAAAATTTGCTGTAATGCACACTGACAGTAAAATAACCTTGGATTTTTCACGAAACAACCGCAAGCACAATACATTGATAGAAGAAATACAAAATATTTTACGATATCTTCAGAAAAACAAAAAACTGGATTATACATTTTACATGGATCAAGGCACATGTTGGCAATGAAGGAAACGAACTTAGAGACCATTTGGCCAAACAAGCTGCAAACAACCTGAATTTAGAAGTGGTTTACAATCGAACACCTATTTGTACAATCAAACAAGACCTGAGGGAGGAAACCATTCGATTGTGTTAGAGCGAGTGAGAAAACGCTATAAATGGAAGCATAATAAAATCATACTTTCCTAATGTACGGAGTAAACTGACAATTAAACTGAACCTAAGTCATCATATGACAGCTATAACAACAGGCCACGGGAAATTTGTGAATACTTCTTTAGGTCCAAAATAAGAGAAGACCCTGCATGTGTATGTGATCAGACAGTTGAGCATATTATTTGGGAGTGTAAGTTACTCAACTCCGAGAGAGGTGAACTTTGTAGAAGTGTTATGAAGTCAGTGCGCCACTGGCCGGTGGACAAACACCTACAGGATTTTTATAAATTTGTCAACAAATTAAATGTTGACATCTTACAACGAGATAGCAGTTAAGTGTAAAATTGACGAAAGTCACATGTAAATAATTATATATAGGATAATAATTAGTACTGTCATTACCCATTATGTATATACAAGCATGTAGTATTACTTTCTGTAATGGAGCATGCAGTTAATGAATGATTTTTAAAATGCATAAATATATACATACAAATACAACTTACATACATACATACATACATACATACACATATACATTTTTTCCTAGTGGCTTTACGTCGCGCAGACACAGATAGGTCTTATGGCGACGATGGGATAGGAAAGGCCTAGGAGTTGGAAGGAAGCGGCCGTGGCCTCAAGATACAGCCCCAGCATTTGCCTGGTGTGAAAATGGGAAACAACGGAAAACCATCTTCAGGACTCACAGCCGCGCGCCTCTCACCACACAGCCAACTCGCCCGGTCATACATACATACATACATACATACATACATACATACATACATACATACATACATACATACATACGCCTTTCACCCTCTGTGAATTAGCTAAAAGCCTTCACAACCCTCTATTCCAACTAGATCTGCGGTTTCAATTAGTTCAACACTTTTTATTAAAAGCTGAGTGTTAAATTTCACCACATTGATCTCCTTCATCTTCTCTTACCCTCTATTGCTATTTTGTTTTACGTCGGACCGACAAGGACAGGTCTTATGGCGACATGGGAGAGGACAGTGGTAGGACTAGGGGGAAGCGACCGTAGCCTTAATTAAGGTACAACTTTAGTAGACCTATTTGCCTGGTGTGAAAATGAGAAGCCACAGAATACTATTTTCAGGGCTGCCGACAGTGGGGTTCGAACCCACCATCTCCCGAATGCAAATTCACAGCTACGTGACTCAAACCTTGTAGCCAACTCGCTCGGTACTTTTACCCATAACGCCCGAGTCCATTAATCTCTTAGGGAAAATATCATCCTCCTTTCGCTTCATATGACCCTACCAAGTCGATTTATGTGGATAGTTTCATCCTTCGAGTTTATACCTGACCTAAAGTTTGTCTCTTTTCGAGTAACCTCCTGAACCTGTTTGCACAAGTAACCATTCTCGCTACTTTCATGTCTGTCACTTGCAACTTAATAAGATATCCTGATTCAGCCATAGCTCGCTCAAAAGAGATCGTTTTTCTGTCATCTGATGGAGTAAAATAGAACCTTGAAATTGAGAAGCAAGCAGCCTAAATAGCGTCAAGTCAAAACGTATGCACACAGCAGCTGAGGTCATACGATTAATAATAATAATAATAATAATAATAATAATAATAATAATAATAATAATAATAATAATAATAATAATATATTGTGTTTGTACTGGCTATATACCTGTTACTTCCTGCTTATTCGCTAGTTTTCACTCTCGTACAGCAAAGTTTATGTGGTGTAAGAGAATAGGAAGAAAAAGAATTCGAAATAACGGCAAGGTAAAATGAGTGTTGGGAACCAGAGGCTTCTATCTAGCACGACAATGACTTTGCTTATGAAACCTGAGAGATATTACACTCTTTAATAGATAATTCACTTGTTCTCACAATTATAATGCACGTAGTACCACGTCACGTTTGTTCTTGTAGATTTGACCTTCTTCACATATTCAGCATTTCTTCGGATTTGAAAATAAAAGCAATTGTTACCTTTGATACTCTATCCCCCTACTCCGTTTCTCGTTCCCAAAATCTCTAATACTATCGGATCTGATTTCAGCCAAGTACAAAACTCCGAAGTATAGGAAAGTGCCAGCTGCTATGGCCGATTGTACATTCCTAGAGTGATAACAAATGAACAGTTGTGGAGGTTCACTGGAATTTAGAGATAATTTGTCCCAACTCCCGTTCGTCCTGTACAAATTCCAAGGAGAACATTCCAGGTTTGGACCCGATATTATTATTATTATTATTATTATTATTATTATTATTATTATTATTATTATTATTATTATTATACATACATTACCATTATAGACCGTTATGCTTTCCAGCGTTCAGTCTGCAAGCCTCTGTGAATTTACTAAACGTCGCCACAATCCTCTATTTGCAACTAGAGCTGTGGCCTCATTTAGTTCTATACTTCTTATCATTAAATCGTTAGAAACTGAGTCTAACCATCGTCGTCTTGGTCTCCCTCTACTTCTCTTACCCTCCATAACAGAGTCCATTATTCTCCTAGGTAACCTATCCTCCTCCATTCGTCTCACATGACCCCACCACCGAAACCGGTTTATGCGTACAGCATCATCCATCGAGTTCATTCCTAACTTAGCCTTTATCTCCTCGTTCCGAGTACCATCCTGCCATTGTTCCCACCTGTTTGTACCAGCAATCATTCTGCCTACTTTCATATCTGTTACTTCTAACTTATGAATAAGATATCCTGAGTCCACCCAGCTTTCGCCCCCGTAAAGCAAAGTTGGTCTGTAAACAGACCGATGTAAAGATAGTTTCCTTCTTACAGAACACTGTTGATCGTAACTGCGAACTCACTGCATTAGCCTTTTTACACCTTGATTCAATCTCACTTAATATATTACCATTCTGGGGGAACACACAACCTAAATACTTAAAATTATCTACCTTTCCAGCTTTGTATTACCAATCTGACATTCATTTCTGTTGAATTTCTTACCTACTGACATCAATTTGGTCTTCGAAAGGCTAATTTTCATACCATACTCACTGAACATATTTTCAAGTTCCCTCCTTGCCACTTTATACCTTTCAGCAGATGATCCATGTAAACTACGAACAGAAAAGGTGAAAGATTACAGAATTGTCTAACCCCTGTAAGTGCCCTGAACCAAGAACTCATTCTACCATCAATTCTCACTGCAGCCTAATTGGCGACACAAATGCCTTTGATTGATTTTAATAAGCTACCCTTAATCCCATAGTCCCCTAGTACGGCGAACATCTTTTCCCTCGGTATCCTGACATATGCTTTCTCTAGATCTACGAAACATAAACACAACTGTCTATTCCTCTCGTAACGTTTTTCAATTACCTGGCGCATACTGAAAATCTGATCCTGACAGCCTGTCTGTGGTCTGAAACCACACTGGTTTTGATCCAACTTCCTCTCAACCACTGATCGCACCCTACCTTCCAAGATGCTAGTGAATACTTTGTCTGCCTGGTATACCAATCAATGAGATACCTCTATAGTTGTTGCAATCCTTTCTGCTCCCTTGCTTATAGATAGGTGCAATTACTGCCTTTATGCAATCTGAAGGTACCTTACCAACACTCCATACTAATCTTACTACTCTACTATTCCCTGCCTTCCCACTATACTTCACCATTTCAGGTCTAATTTCATCTGTTCCTGCTGCTTTATGATAATGGCGTTTATTCACCATACTTTCCACTTCCTCAAGAGTAATTTCACCAACATCATTTTCTTCCTCCCCATGAGCTTGGTTTTTCGCGACACCACCATGATGATTTCCTTTTACGTTGAGAAGATTTTCAAAATATTCCCTCCACCTCTCCAGTGATTCCCTGGGATCTATTATGAGTTCACCTGATTTACCCAAAACACTGTTCATTTCCTTTTTCCCCCCGTTTCTAAGATTCTTTATTACTGTCCATAAATGTTTCTCTGCTGCTTGACCTAGCCTTTCCAGGTTACCAAAATCTTCCCACGACTTCTTTTTGGATTCAATAACTATTTGTTTCACTCTGTTTCTTTCATCTACGTACAATTCCTTGAATGCATCAGCCCTTGTTGGGAGCCATTTCTGATAAGCCTTCCTTTTACGTTTACAAGCTGCTCTCACTTCATTATTCCAACAATATGTTCGCTTTTTCCCATTTTTACACCCAGTCGTTATTACTATTATTATTATTATTATTATTATTATTATTATTATTATTATTATTATTATTATTATTATTATTATTATTATTATTAATAAATACGTCGCAATTGGGAAATATCCCGGTGGCAATGATCACTTACAGTAGGGTGATGATAAAGTAAAATATAAACATAATTACCCAACAACAACAACAACAACAACAACAACAACTACTACTACTACTACTACAAGAGTACAACAAGCAATTCCATGGAAAGAAAACATTACAAGAAATACTGTCCGCCTCTGTGTTGTAGTGGTTAGTGTGATTAGCTGCCGGGTCCGGGTTCGATTCCCGGCTCTGCCACGAAATTTGAAAAGTGGTACGAGGGCTGAAACGGGGTCCACTCAGCTTCGGGAGGTCAACTGAGTAGAGGTGGGTTCGATTCCGTGGTTTCGCACTTCTCCGCGCAAATGCCGGGATTGTACCTAACTTAAGGCCACGGCCGCTTCCTTCCCTCTTCCTTGTCTATCCCTTCCAATCTTCCCATCTCTCCACAAGGTCCCTGTTCAACATAGCAGGTGCGGCCGCCTGGGTGAGGTACTGGTCATTCTCCCCAGTTGTATCCCCCGACCCAAAGTCTAAAGCTCCAGGACACTGCCCTTGAGGCGGTAGAGGTGCGATCCCTCGCTGAGTCCGAGGGAAAAACCGACCCTGGAGGGTAAACAGATTAAGAAGAAGAAGAAATACTACTAGTTTACCACTTTAAATCCAGCATTATCATGTATAAATTCACAAACAACTTAAGTGTTTCCAGTGCTTAATACTACGGCTTACAATACTATAACTTGAGCTTGCTACCACCTTAACTAGCTTACTACGGGAGTACTTTCTTGTTCAAGTCATGTTTTCATCCGACCCTGACGGTACTATGTTGCGCAAAGTCGTTTAAAATAAGATACACTTAACTTACACAGCCACGGTTGGTGGTTGAAGTGTGATGTCCTCACTTTGAACAATTGAGAGTCCGCTATTTCGATGGCAACACTACTTACTTACTTTCTTTTACAATTGGCTTTACGTCGCACCGACACAGATAGGTCTTATGACGACGGTGAGACAGGAAAGTGCTCGGAGCGGAAAGGAAACGGCCGTGGCATTAATTAAGGTACAGCCCGAGCAGTTGTTTGTAGGATAACATGAGATACCACGGCAAACCATCTTCAGGGCTGCCGACGGTGGGGTTGGAACCCACTATCTTCCGAATGCAAGCTTACAGCCGCGCGATCCTAACCGCACGGCCAACTCGCTCGGACTATGGGAACCAGGAACTAGACCGAGGAAATTGTAGTTCTTAGGTGTTACAATTGGTATCATGTTGCCCTTCAACTGTAATAAGACAGGCGCAGTGCACGGTAGTATAGCTGATAAATTAGGTGAGCGAGTTTGAAGGTGAAATGTTATTTTTTTCAACTGATGGCAGACAGGAGAGAGAGAGAGAGAGAGAGAGAGAGAGAGAGAGAGAGAGAGAGAGAGAGAGAGGGTGGTGGGAGGGACGGAGAGAAGATAGATCATACAATGTGTGTCAGGTATCATTTATATGCAAATACATTTAGAGCATTAATCTGTTTCTTCAAAGAATTGGAGCGCCAGTCAGAGGCAAATGTTCATCATAGAGGTATCCACGACAAACAAGCTGCGCTGATTTCAACACAATCTAGATTGAACCTTCATTAGTTCAGATATAGCCAGTAACATGCCTACATATAATAATTTCGTATAACTGTTAGAGAAGTGACCGCCTTGTGAGAGGTCAGTAACGATATCAATTAACTTATTATTGTTATTATTATTTATACACAGTTAAATACTGCAATAGAGACTCCATGGCTCAGGTGGCAGCGCGCCGGCTTTTCACCGCTGGGTTCAATGGTTCAAATCCCGTTAACTCCATGTGAAATTTGTGCTGGACTAAGTGGAGTTGGGAAGGATTTTCTCGGGGTACACCGGTTTTCCCCTGTCATCTTTCATTCCATCAACACTCTCAAATATCATTTCATATATATATCAGTCATTAATCATCAATCATTCACCACTGATCTGCATTTAGGGCAGTCACCCAGGTAGCAAATTCCCTATCTGCTGTTTAACTAGTCTTTTCTTACATAATTGCTAAGAATTTGGAAATGTATTGGGCATGTCCCTTGGTAAATTATTCCAGCCCCTAACTCGTGTTCTTATAAACAAATATTTTCCCCAATTTGTCTTGAATGCCAACTTTATCTTCATATTGTGATCTTACACACAGAGGATGGTTGTCTAGTTGTACTTCCTCTTAAAACAATAATCGCCACCACCATCTTATAAACACCACTCAAACGCATTCGTCTAATATTGTCATTCCACGCCATCTCTCCACTGACAGTTCGGAACACACCACGTAGTCGAGCAGCTCGTCTCCTTTCTCTCAAATCTTTCCAGCCCAAACTTTGCAAACATTTTTGTAACGCTACTTTTTTGTCGGAAATTTGTCAATTTGTCAATTTATCGTAATGACATACATTTAAGTACTGTTGTTATTCCAACTTTCGATTACAACTAACTATATCCGATATCGATTAATATCGTACGCGGGACAATTCTCAACCCTTGAGAGCAGCAGTCGCAGCAATCCAAAATGCCAGTGTATGGACCCTCACCAGGATTACTTGATTCAAGGACTGGGAGAAATCCAAAGAAAAGCAGCTCGATTTGTTCTGGGTGATTCCCGACAAAAGAGTAGCGTTAGAAAAATGCTGCAAAGTTTGGGCTGGGAAGACTTGGGAGTAAGAAGACGAGATTCTCAACTATATGGTATGTTTCGAGTTGTCAGTGGAGAGATGGCGTGGAATGATATTAGTAGATGAATAAGCATGAGAGGAGCTTTTAAAGGTAGGAAAGACCGGGCGAGTTGGCCGTGCGGTTAGAAGCGTGCAACTGTGAGCTCGCATCCGGGAGGTAGTCGGTTCGACCCCCACTGTCGACAGCCATGAAGATGGTTTTCCTTGGTTTCCCATTTTCACACCAGGCAAATGCTGGGGCTGTACCTTAATTAAGGCCACGGCTGCTTCTTCCCATTCCTAGCCGTTTCCTGTCCCATCGTCGCCATAAGACCTATCTGTGTCGATGCGACGTAAAGTAAATAGCAAAGGTAGGAAAGGTCATAGTATGAAGATAAAGTTGGGGCAAATATTCATTTATAGGAAGAGGAGTAAAGGATTGGAATAAATTATTACTGGAAATGTTCGATAAATTTCAGAGTTCCTTGAAAACGTTTAAGATAAAGCTAGGTAAACAACTGATAGGGAATCTGCCAGCTGGGCGACAGCCCTAAATGCAATTGATTGATATGGCACTTCATCCAAAAATGTTGGTAACCCACTATTGCACTGATAGCCTCAAATAAACGCATGCATCATTAACAACGAATATAGTTACACTAGTTTGAAATTGTCCGACTCGTTGGCTGAACGGTCAGCGTACTGGCCTTCGGTTCAGAGGGTCCCGGGTTCAATTCCCGGCCGGGTCGGGGATTTTAACCTTAACTGGTTAATTCCAATGGCAGGGGGGCTGGGTGAATGTGTTGTCTTCATCATCATTTCATCCTCATCACGACGCGCAGGTCGCCTACGGCTGTCGAATAGTAAGACCTGCACCTGGCGAGCCGAACCTGTCCTGGGATATCCCGGCACTAAAAGCCATACGACATTTCACATTTCAGTTTAAAATTTGTAACAACACGTTATAGTATATACTGTGGTTTTTTTTTTTTTTTTTTTTAATCCTTCTCGTTGACGATTAGTTTCCTAATTGCAGCAGTAATATCATCTAGTGAAAGTGAGTTGCAGCAGGAGAGACATAGCACACTTCAACTTTCTGGTTGCACGGCGCCGTGCGAGTGATTACTGAGTGATAAGGCATGCGCAGTAGATCTGGGCGCGTGGAATCGGTAGCCCGCGAGGGAAGTCGTTGGACTCATTCTTCTCTTCTCTCTGGCTGAGAGGCGATATTCTGGAAGTTAAAATGTCATCTCAGCTCCTACTTAACAAGCGAGGTAAATCCAACTGCAGGGAAATTGTGTATGTCTCTACTTTAAGAGTTTCATAAAAATTTGATTAACTGTTATTGCCTTTATTCAATTCAAACAGAACGGCAGACATATATATGACAGATACTATCTTATTATTATTATTATTATTATTATTATTATTATTATTATTATTATTATTATTATTATTATTATTACTAGGGCTCGGACGTTCAGGCATTAATTTTTGCTAAAATAGGCTGGCAAATAAGCAGTTAACATTTAGGAATTAGGCAGTAAAATAACTAAAATAGACACCTCAAATGATAAAGATGCTTTAACGTAAGCTACGCAACACACATCTGCATCACAGTTTAGTACTTAATCTTACATTCCACTGTGATGATAGAATAACGTCAACGGTATCCCCTGTCTGCCCTATGAGGAGGCGACTAAAAGGGGGACCAGGGCATCTCAACTTGGGAGTGTGGGTTAGCGACCACGGTTTCCCCGGCTGAGTCTAGCGTTGCTTCCACTTACTTGTGTCGGTTTGCTCGCTCTTACTTTTGCTCTCTGACCGCGCTTGGTCAAGTCAACTCTTGTTCTTTTCCGACCCCGGCGGTATTATATTTGCGAAGCCTAGGGAGTCTTTAATTCTCGCGCCCTTCATTATCCTTTCTTTTTCAAAGTATCGGACCTCCTCCATTTTCCTTCTAATTAGTGTTTAATAGAGGATGGTTACCAAGTTGTTCTTCCTCATAAAACAATAATCACCAACAGCACTTAATTTTACGTAGCAAGGACGGGACCTGGAAACCCTTTCCACCATTTGGCTTGTGGAGTTTCAGTAGAGATTTGTGCGATATGAAAATATCTTCTTCTTTATCAGTGTACCCTCCAGGGTCGGTTTTTCCCTCGGACTCAGCGAGGGATCCCACCTCTACCGCCTGGAGCTTCAGACTCTGGGTCGGGGGATACAACTGGGGAGGGTGACTAATACCTCGCCCAGGCTGCCTCACCTGCTGTGCTGAACAGGGGCGTTGCGGGGGGATGGGAAGATAGGAAGGGAGTGACAAGAGAGAGGGAAGGAAGCGGCCGTGGCCTTAAGTTAGGTACCATCCCGGCGTTTGCCAGGAGGAGAAGTGGGAAACCACGGAAAACCACTTCCAGGATGGCTGAGGTGGGAATCGAACACACATCTACTCAGTTGTCCTCCCGAGGCTGAGTGGACCCCGTTCCAGCCCTCGTACCACTTTTCAAATTTCGTGGCAGAGCCGGGAATCGAACCCGGGCCTCCGAGGGTGGTAGCTAATCACTACACCACAGAGGCGGACGCTCATTTGATCACAAATGTGAAAAATAAGTGTAAATTATGGATCCCCAACACCTTTTAAAGCAATTTTATGTTGGTTACAAATCCGTATTTCGGACATTGTTTTTCAATCATGTTTTGCTCATTTTAATGATATAAGGTTGTATTTAATTCTATTTTGAGGATTTTTGCTAAACATTGAGGCGTCGGTTTATTAAGGTACATGCTGCAGGTTGCAGGTTTAGAATACTTCATTCCAAGAAATACTGGTGTACAGGCATATCATAAAGGATAGTGTCACTTCAGTAGATATATTTAGTTCAGAAGCAATTAGCAAACAAGGAAATTCCCTGTTTTCTCTCGCCCAGTTCATCCCCGACGAGTCCCTTTTCACCACTAACGAATTTCAACAGAGTGGCCACACTTCTACAGTGAATCCTATTATGCCTAAAGTGAAGTGCAGTGAAAGTGTAAAATGAAGAACTTATGGGAAAGAGTTCGGTGAAGAGATCTTCAGTTTATATGGAACAACTCTCTTTTGTAAATCGTCTGAAGTTAAGGTAGCGATTTAAGGGAAGTTATGGCTGAAATATTGCGAATTTTTTTTTTTTTTTACCACCATCATCATCATCATCTGTTTACCCTCCAGGTTTGGTTTTTCCCTCGGACTTAGCGAGGGATCCCACCTCTACCGCCTCAAGGGCAGTGTCCTGGAGCTTCAGACTCTTGGTCGGGGGATACAACTGGGGAGTATGGCCAGTACCTCGCCCAGGCGGCCTCACCTGCTATGCTGAACAGGGGCCTTGTGAAGGGATGGGAAGATTGGAAGGGATAGGCAAGGAAGAGGGAAGGAAGCGGCCGTGGCCTTAAGTTAGGTACCATCCCGGCATTCGCCTGGAGGAGAAATGGGAAACCACGGAAAACCACTTCCAGGATGGCTGAGGTGGCAATCGAACCCACCTCTACTCAGTTGACCTCCCGAGGCTGAGTGGACCGCGTTCCAGCCCAAGTACCACTTTTCAAATTTCGTGGCAGAGCCGGGAATCGAACCCGGGCCTCCGGGGGTGGCAGCTAATCACGCTAACCACTACACCACAGAGGCGGACTTTTTAATAGGAAAGGCCTAGGAGTTGGAAGGAAGCGGCCGTGGCCTTAATTAAGGTACAGCCCCAGCATTTGCCTGGTGTGAAAATGGGAAACCACGGAAAACCATTTTCAGGGCTGCCGATAGTGGGATTCGAACCTACTATCTCCCGGATGCAAGCTCACAGCTGCGCGCCTCTACGCGCACGGCCAACTTGCCAGGTTTTTTTTAACCAAAAAGTCGAATTTTCAATTTTAACGTTTAAAAATCCCCCAAATTTTCCTCTTTCAAATCCATGATCAGCTTTTCCCTAACGCCATTTTAAAATCTCCAAATGCCGGATTTAAAGAGTAGCGGTTCGGACCACGCCCCTTGCCTCACGCTGTCAGACAAAATTAGTTTCAAAAATACTTTCGGACTACCATTTCAAAAATGCCGCTGGAATATATTTACCTTGTAGTAGACCACCAGTGAAGAGCCTCCGTGGCTCAGGCGGCAGCGAGCCGGCCTCTCATCGCTGGATACTCTGATTCAAATCCCGGTCACTCCATGTGAGATTTGTGTTGTACAAAGTGGAGGCGGGACAGTTTTTTCTCCAGGTACTCCGGTTTTCCCTGTCATCATTCATTCCAGCAACACACTCGACTATCATTTCATTTAATCTGTCAGTCGTTAATCATTGCCCCAGAGGAGTGCGACAGACCTCGGCTTCCGGCACAATTCCTATCCTCGCCGCAAGTTGCGGGCCTCATTAATCCCATCCCTGACCCGGTCATTCACTGGAAAACAGGTTGTAGGTTTTCATTTTTCATAAGCTTACGGTGTACGTAAGATAAGAAAGAGACCTGAGTGAGTAATTTGTCCAGGGCAGTTTTAAAGCAAGTATGCCTCTTAACACTTTCAATTACTTTCTACCTCAAACAAGTTTTCAGCTCTTTGTCATGCATAAAATGCTTCTTGCGACAGATTTCTTATGGGATTCACCTGAGATTTTCAGCGAATGTTTGAATTAAAAGTATTCCTACATTTTATTATCATTTAAATATTACCATATTTTTACTCCTGAAATGGCACGAAACTAGATTTTTGCTTATTGAATGAATAATGGAAAAAATGTACTTCCAATAATTTATACCTGACCGCAAAACCCGGAATTGGTCTTATATGGGTATTTTTGACAGGCCTGCCAAATTACAGGCGCAGAAAATGAAAACTGGGGCGCAAGGAACATTTCGCGTGGGGCTATATATTTATGAATATGTGCTCGTGTTTTAAATTTGGTTTTGATAAGTGATAAACTTTTATATTATTTTAGAATTTGCTTTACGTCGCCCCGACACAGATACGTCTTATGAGGACGGTAGGATAGGAAAGGCCTATGAGTGGGAAGGAAGCGGCCGTGGTCTTAATCAAGGTATAGCCCCAGCATTTCTCTGGTGAGAAAATGGAAAACCACGGAAAACCATCTTCAGGTCTGCCGACAATAGGGTTCGAACCCATTATCTTCCGGATGCAAGCTGACAGATGCGCGCCCGTAACCGCACGGCCAACTCGCCCGGTACGAGGTAAACTATAGAAGTTCAGTCAAGACTTCCCTTAATGTGAATGCATATTGAAAGTTTTAAATGTGCTGTACCTTTTGTCAATCTCTCTGTTGTATTATCACTAATCACTCTTTTGGTACTTAAGACGTTTAATGCTAGTAATACTCTCATAGTCCGCCTCTGTGGTGTAGTGGTTAGCGTGATTAGCTGCCACCCCCGGAGGTCCGGGTTCGATTCCCGGCTCTACCATGAAATTTGAAAAAAGTGGTACGAGGGCTGGAACGGGGTCCACTCAGCCTCGGGAGGTCGAGTAGAGGTGGGTTCGATTCCCACCTCAGCCATCGTGGAAGTGATTTTCCGTGGTTTCTCACTTCTCCTCCAGGCAAATGCCGGGATGGTACCTAAGTTAAAGCCACGGCCGCATCCTTCCCTCTTCCTTGCCTGTCCCATCCAAACTCCCCATCCCTTCACAAGGCCCCTGTTCAGCATAGCAGGTGAGGCCGCCTGGGCGAGGTACTGGTCATTCGTTCCAGTTGTATCCCCCGACTCAAAGTCTGAAGCTCCAGGACACTGCCCTTGAGGCGGTAGAGGTGGGATCCCTCGCTGAGTCCGAGGGAAAAACCGGCATTTGCCTGGAGGAGAAGTGGGAAACCACGGAAAACCACTTCAGGATGGCTGAGGTAGGAATCGAACCCACCTCTACTCAGTTGACCTCCCGAGGCTGAGTGGACCCCGTTCCAGCCCTCGTACCACTTTTCAAATTTCGTGGCAGAGCCGGGAATCGAACCCGGGCCTCCGGGTGTGGCAGCTAATCACGCTAACCACTATACCACAGAGACGGACACCACAGGAGTTACCCGTAATTATTTCCGTCGGCACAACAGGACCAGTGTTCACCTCTAACTTCGATAAAGTGCAATTTAGAAGCAGTAGTAGTGTATTAGACCAAACTTCTTGCTTTCCTTCTTATCATCGCCCCAGTCCAGTAGAGTAGCCAGGATCAGTCGTTGGGGGGGGGGGGGTTATAATTAAAAAATGATGATGAAACACAATGAAGGTGCTTGTGCAAGTGCGGTGCGCGCATGTATTATAAGGACACTGTTACAACTGAATTATGTTGATATTCAGATTGCAGTTAACTACAAAATATTACATTAAAATACAGAACAAGAACAGTACGATCAAGGTTAACAAGTTTACAGTGAATGGTGTGTTCAGTTTACAATCTAAAACCCAACTTTCAATGCTTCTTAGAAAATAGATTAAACAGATTTTTTCGTTCTACAGTTATGTCTCTGAATGTCTATTTAGTTTATTTTCTCCTTCTGTAAAATGTTCATGACCCCCAGTAACCTGCCCCACCCCTTTGGCCCTGCCCCAGTCACTCCCAAAAGTTTTGTCACAGAGGAGGGATTCACTGTGCATGCAACTGCTCAGCAGTCAAAGTAACGCATAGCTTGCATCACTCTTCACCTCGGACGCGCCGTATTTGCCTGAAGCCAGTAAAGTCTAAAACTATGTTGACAAGTTAGTGCTGGCCAGTATACGTTTGACCTACAAACGAACCTTGTTTGACCCACTTGCACATCAGTACATCATTACACAATGCCTCATCGTGAGAAACAGTGATGACATTAAGAAGAGGTTTCTTTTCTCGTTTTAGAGCAACTGCGTACAAATTTAGAGAAAGTTTTAAAATATATGTTAATTTTTTCAACTTGACTTAAGCCTGAAACCCAAAACCCAGTGTTAAATCAAATCTAATTATTCTTCTCCCGCTTTCCCCCACACTTGTGGGGTCACAGGTGCGAACTGTGTAGCATGTGGATTTGGCCCTGTTTTACGGTCGAATGCCCTTCCTGACGCCAACCCTATCTGCAGGGATGTAATCACTATTGCGTGTGTCTGTGGTGGTTGGTAGTGTAGTATGTTGTCTGAATATGAAGAGGACAGTGTTGAGACAAACACAAACACCCAATCCCCGAGCCAGAAGAATTAATCAGACGCGATTAAAATCGCCTACACGGCCGTGAATGGAAGTCGGGATCCTCTGAACCAAAGGTCTCAACCCTAGCCATTTAGCCAAGAAGTCGAAAAAATCTCATTATATCGGGCGAGTTGGCCGTGCGGTTAGAGTCGCGCAGCTGTGAGCTTGCATCCGGGAGATAGTGGGTTCGAATCCCATTGTCGGCAGCCGTGAAGATGGTTTTCCGTGGTTTCCCATTTTCACACCAGGCAAATGCTGGCGCTGTAACTTAATTAAGGCCATAGCTGCTTCCTTTCCCACTAAAAGGCCTTCCCTATCCCATCGCCGCCATAAGACCTATCTGTGTCCGTGCGACGTAAAGCAAATAGAAAAGAATCTAATTATAATGGAGTAAACATTACAAAACGTGTTATATCTAGTATATGTAAACAAAATATAGGGAAATTAAGAAAAACTATTCTAATTCCTACATTGCAGACAGATATGTGGTTCCTCTTGTACACTGTTCGTAAACTCTTGTTGAAAACGAGTGGGAGTGTATACAAATCTGGATCAAAGGGAAATATATCAAAATACTAGACATTGTTCGGACATAACACAGTTTTCAGCTGTACGAGGGCCATAATACAGTTTGTATCTGTTTGAAAACCGATTCTGAAAACAATGGCCTAATTACTCAAACAGGTTGCTGTGAAACTTCAACAGATAAGTAACGTAATAAATGAAGTAATAAATGAAGTAATAAATAATAGGGGAAAGTATTGTATCCATTATTTTCATTACATTATTGTATTACGATATCATTACATTTGAAGTGCATGAACGTTTACTCTAGTACAAGAATCAACACAAAAGAATGCACGAACAGTATTGCTTTGCGATGACGAAGTTACAATGTCTTATGCTGCCCACTGACAAATAAAAAAACTGGCATAAGTGCACCTTGAAACATGGCATCATGTATCCTAAAGATACCTGACCGGGCGAGTTGGCCGTGCGCGTAGATGCGCGCGGTTGTGAGCTTGCATCCGAGAGATAGTAGGTTCGAATCCCACTATCGGCAGCCCTGAAGATGGTTTTCCGTGGTTTCCCATTTTCACACCAGTCAAATGCTGGGGCTGCACCTTAATTAAGGCCACGGCCGCTTCCTTCCAACTCCTAGGCCTTTCCTATCCCATCGTCGCCATAAGACCTATCTGTGTCTGTGCGACGTAAAGCCCCTAGCAAAAAAAAAAAAGATACCTGATGAACATAAGACTCCTTGAATCGATACTTAAGTTTTATAATCTATATCTATAAAATCAAAAGTAAGTTTGTTCGCTTGTTCGTTATACAACTCTACACGCCTCGACTGATCAGTACCAAAATTTGCACCAAGGCTCACGAGGCACTTGGAAGGGTCGCAGAGGTCGCTATATTGTCAAAGATTTATGAAATAAAATTAGTCACAATATGTGATATACGAGTAGAAGATTTTATGTGATGACGTCATTTTCTATACCAAAGCTCTTAAGTAATAGACTAGACACATACCGGGCGAGTTGGCCGTGCGCGTAGAGGCGCGCGGCTGTGAGCTTGCATCCGGGAGATAGTAGGTTCGAATCCCACTATCGGCAGCCCTGAAAATGGTTTTTCCGTGGTTTCCCATTTTCACACCAGGCAAATGCTGGGGCTGTACCTTAATTAAGGCCACGGCCGCTTCCTTGCAACTCCTAGGCCTTTCCTATCCCATCGTCGCCATAAGACCTATCTGTGTCGGTGTGACGTAAAGCCCCTAGCAAAAGAAAAGACTAGACACACGAAAAGCATGGAACTTAAAATAGCAATGAATATCTACGATAATAATTGTTCCGGGATTTCTGTGGAACAGCAGAGGTGAAAGAAGGTGCCGGGATGAATGAGTCTAACTACAGAATCAAAGTTAATTTAAAATTTCATTTCAAATAAAGGTTATATTTATGAATTTTAACAATCAATCAACGACAAAACCTTAACAACATTTCACTTTGTGAAGTAACAATTTGGAAACAAGACTAGAAAGATCCAAGATTCCAGAACTTTTACATTCTCGGGCTACACGCCCCTAGTTTTACAAAAGCACAATTTGTTCAAAGGGGCAGAAAACCCCTACCACATGGACCACTTGCTCCCAACTTTTAACCTCAAGCCTCCCAGAGACATTCTTACAACACCACAAAAGAGCAGACGTGCTCTCAGATTTCCAAGCCTGTTTAAGGCAATGTCAGACTTTACAATTGTCATCAAGGCACAACTTACAACAATGACACGGGGTTATCTAGTACCCAACCTACTGGGCCTTAGCAGAAAAAGAACAGGTTAAGAAACTGGCCCGAAAAACCAAAAGGAATGGAGGCGTGTATTTGCACTCCTACACATACATTCTTAAAACCTAAGAGACACTAGGCCGATGAAACAGGGACTATTCCCAAACTATGGAGATGACTCGTATAAGGAAGAAATTTAAAACATTAAGGAAAAGAAGAAAATCAGTTACCAAAACGTAGTCACCTCCAACCAAAATGAATGGGAGCTCGAGAGGGTAATCACTCTCTATCCCCGAATTACAGTTACAGATTTAAGTAATATTTTACATAAGCCTGCAGAAAATTACATATTTAGGAAATGAGGTTACATTGTAAAACGTTTCGGACCTTTCCCGCGGGTTAAACTGCTGAGCTAGCAAGAAATAAAGATGTTAAATGGCCATTACCTTATTAAAGACCTGCTCCCGGATGAAAGGGGCGCTTCCCGCCTCCTGCTTTACGTCCACACACTTAGTTAGATGTTGATCGAGTGGCCAAGAGACGTGAAAATCCGCAGTTTATAAACCCTCGGGAAAAGTTCGAGACCTTTCATGAATAATAAAGCCACACCCTCTCACTTTTATTGGTTAGTTTAAAGTTACACACTAAAACGAAGAAGAAGGCCAGTGATTGGTTAGAAATTAATTAAAGAAATTCTGGATTGGCTAAATTCAGTACTGGCGGAAAGAAAGATAAATATTGACAACCCACAACTGAATAAACGAAATTTAGTAAAGAACAAACTTATGAATACAAAATTTCTTCAAATAAAGTTTCTTCACTTTGCACCAGGGTGCATGATCATAGTTTTTTCGGCAGTGACATCTACGAGAGAATGTCCAAACTTCTTGATAAATAGAAAACAAAAACAAGTCGAAATTCACACAGTGACATCTTCAGAGGAAAAATTTAAGTTGGTCCAGTTTCAAGTTCACTGTTTATCCTGTAGAGGAGTACTTTAAGGCGGAAGATTTAAACGTGCGGCGTAGAGGTGTACCACCCGGTACGATAATAATAATAATAATAATAATAATAATAATAATAATAATAATAATAATAATAATAATAATGTTATTTTCTTTACGTCCCACTAACTACTTTTACGGTTTTTGAGGAAGCGGAGGTGCCGGAATTTAGTCCCGCAGGAGTTCTTTTACGTGCCAGTAAAGCTACCGACACGAGGCTGACATATTTGAGCACCTTCAAATACCACCGGACTGAGCCAGGATCGAACCTGCCAAGTTGGAGTCCGACATTATTTTTCAATGCCATCGAGGCTACGATATTGACTGATGCTGCGAAAGGAGGAGACATACTCATCCCACGGATACCAATGAATTCAAAAGACTGGAATTTCCAGTAGCCTACGTCTAGCTTTTACAATTATTTTAAACGAGAGAACTAAAAGCTGTCACGATCCAAACCGCGCAGTCAACTTAAGAAAGTCTAATTTCAAAAGAAATATTAACAATTAGTATGTCCATCCAATTAACAGGCAACGTAACATGAATGGAAAATGTCACTTACACGGGTAATTACGCCCATGCCTTTCTGGTCTTAAATAGATTTTAAAACTCCTTACGTTTGTCATTCAATAGAAATACTCTTGAGTGAACAACAAAAAGTAGAATTTCTTTACCTCCGGTCGATAACACTCGTTTCTTCATGCTGTACCATCAAGCGAATTCACGAGCAGTTCGTAGTCGCAGCACAACTCTTCCAATGATGTGTACCGTACTTTAAATGGCAGACATAAAATATATGTCCGAAGACGTGTGAAGAAGATTTTTTGAATGTTTTTGGTCACACCAAACATAAAAACCAATCGAATGCTGCAAATTCTAGAGTGATGCCAAACTCGTAATTATCAGTTATGACTGTACAACAATCAACGTTTAACAATAATAATGTACTCATATATAAAATTCGATTTTCCACAGATGAGCTGTTGATAAGACTGTACACACATTAGTCGGTCAATATTGTTAAATACATGTCACTGATGTGAATGTGTTTGTAATGGAAATTACGTATACACTGAACGGTACAACAAACCCAACACAACATTACGGAGGTGAGAATCGATCTCTTAACCACGAGCTTGTGAAACGGAGAACTGATTTTGTGACACACTCTCAACCTATACAAATTCAATTTTCTCGGATTTGTGGGCGTTGCGCCTTGCAATTTGAGCCAGGCTGAAAATGGATCAAACTGGTGGGGACACGTTGGTAAGGTCTCCTTGTGAGTTGCAAAGGGATAATTAACGGTTTGAAGACCAAGGGTGGCAGTATAGTTTGTGAACTGTTCATGTACTGCTGCGGTGGAAGTGTATCGCGAACAGAGAAACGCTGCCACTGCAAATAATGAACGCGGAAACTGCGGAGCACCATGTGAAAGGTGAAGATCAGCTATGACCACAGACATATAGACCGACAAGCTACAGCGGAGCAGACGACGTCAATGCTAACGAGCGGAGAAGATGGCTTCCAGACGTGTATCTGAAGCAGAGGTGCTCACGGTGGGTATTCCAGCCCGCGGGCGCCCAGCACTGTAAGCGGGCAGGCAGGCTCTTCAGTCAGTGACGTTGTGGCTACGTCACAAAGGTTGGGCGAAGTTCTTCCAATCACGCTCGATCTTCGGCGATACTTGAGTTTGAAATGCAGGCAGAATGTATGTTGGATATTCAGCCCAAAGGCTGGTTTGATCCTCTACAGCTCCACCAACAGCTGTCATACATAGCCTAGGTGTCACTGAAGAGGCATACTAGGGAAATGAGGAGTGAGGTAATTTCTCGTTACTTTCCTCACTGAGCCAGAAGTTGCTCTTACATATCAGTCTGCCAAGCCCACTGAAATGCATGCACCAGCCGACCCTATGAGCGATATTTTCACACCATTCATAGCAAGGATTGGCTGCATAAGGAACGGTATTACTAGAATCGCTCGTATCTTGGTCACTTTCATATTGTCAAAGCCAAGGATGAGAATGAGACAGGTCAATGAAAGTAACAAATTTACTCTAGCCCATACCAGAAGACATAGTGCACTGTAAACACTACATCCCGCCAGCAAAGGCTTTGGAGGCAGAATATAATGGGGGGGGGGGGGGGAAGGCAGAAATCCACGTAGTTTTCTATTTACTTTGTAAGAAATAACTTATTTATGTTCATTACAATTTATGTATTTTGACCGGATACAATAAATATTTGGGCCTACAACCTCAAATATTTTTATAATGTATGTAATGAATTATCATTTTCACTATTACATTTTACGAAACATTTCTAACATAATACGGAGTTAGGTTGATAAGCTGTGACTTGTGGTTGTTTGGGCTTAAATTATCTGATTAACTCACCAACAACCGAATCATGCTTACCGGGAACAAAATCAGGTAGGTTATTTAATTAAAGACATACTGTTAAATTGCTGTTGTACTTTAATCTTGGATAGTAAATATCTATGTCCTCACCCGTGATGAAACTCCTTCGCCATTTAAAGGTGAAATTCGGTGAACATGAAAAGTCACACAACACTACAAGACTGTGCAAAATCAAGAAGTAAAATTGTTGAATTGTGTAATCATATTACTTTTTACTTAATAACAGGAATTTTTTTTTTTAATGGTAACACTGTCATTGTAAATCGTAGCTTATACGCTTTAACCGTGTACCTTTCTAGATTGTACCACAACAATTATAACGTGTCAGTTTTCTTTGAATGAATAAATATAAAATAAAACTGTTTATATCGAGCGCAGCATAAATCAAACCGGAATATTTTGAAAATGTCAGGTTTGTTTTTGCGATTATTGCGTTTTATTTTAAATACTGTAACCCAATCAACATTTCGATAAATAGTGGAAGAGAGCATCTTAATCACAATCCTGCTGGCTTCTCTGAAAAGTGTGTACGTTCTCTCGCAACAATGTGACGTATGCTTGCTACGTAAGCTGCCCGCATTTACTGTGCTTTAGACCAGCCCGGCCGCACTGGGCTAGCCTCAGCGGGCGCCCAGCTGAGCACCTCTGGTCTAAACTGATAGTTAGTTCAACAAACCCTGCTGCTTGAGGGGTCCAAAGCAAACAGATAATCACTGTATTTATCCTAGTGAAGTTGAATAGGCTGAAAAGGTTTAAATTTACACGGCAGTATCGGAGTTGTGAGCATTTTTTTGTTTTGCTAGTGGTTTTACGTCGTCCTAACAAAATGAAGGTTTACGGTGAAGGAAACGGCTATGGCTTTCATTAAAGGACAACTTGGTGTGAAAATGGGAAACCATGGAAAACCATATTTAGGGCTGCCGGCTCTCAAGCTCACAGCTACGCGACTGTAACTCGCTTGGGGAGCACCTCCTGTAACATGTACAAGTGTACAGTACAGTACAGTACTGCTATCATGTAAGATCGTCCTTGTCCAAAGCTGTATACTAGACGTTGTGTTTAATGAAAGCTATTGTTAACGAGGCGTGAGGTGTGTTCGCTTATTTGGTACCAACTAGGACGACGGCACCGGCCAAAGGACACGGTGTGTCCTTGTACACAAGCAGTTATGTCAGTCACGAAGTATCAACATGTGTCTGCCATTATCTTGCCAACAATTTGACAGATTAAAAGAGATTTTGTTTCTGCTATCGCGTACACCCCACCGTTTGGCTTCTGTCGTCATTTGTGACACATCCTGTATTTATAGATGAGTTTAGGATCAAAACATATGATAATTTTTTTAATTTTATCGGTATTTATTTTATTAACAGAGTTGTATCAAATAACCATCCTTAATCGGCTCCGTAGCGAACTTGTTAGCAATGTGGCCTTTGGTGGAAGGGGTCTCTATATCGATTCCAGTAGGGTTTGTGGATTTCAACCTTCATTGGTTGTTTCCTCTGGCTCGGGGACTGGGTGTATATGCTGTCTTCAGCATTAGATTTCACCCGAGG
This sequence comes from Anabrus simplex, assembly GCF_040414725.1. Lineage (NCBI taxonomy): Eukaryota > Metazoa > Arthropoda > Insecta > Orthoptera > Tettigoniidae > Anabrus > Anabrus simplex. The sequence continues at coordinate 508,338,761 of NC_090265.1, forward strand.
CAGGCCCTATTATCACAGACCCGTAGATCTCCTGTGGGCGTCAGCATGAAGGACCTGCACCACGCCTGTCCGAAGGCCATGCGCCATTATTATTATTATTATTAATCACACTTAAACTTACTACATACCAAGATGGATGGACGGACAGACGGACGGATGGATGGAGAGATATGCAACCCGGTTGATAGCCTACTACTGCCCAATAAAATCAAGGGGTCTACTTAAGACGTAGCGAAGCCACCCAACGGAAGAATCACCATCAACAGCGTCGTATGCCCTCACACCATACGAAGAGTGAGGAGGGGTTTGGAATTGAATCAGTTCTTCCGGCACGCAATCTAGTGATTAGATGGTTCAACGGGACTCGAAGCGACTAGTCATGGTGTCAGACCACTAAGGACTTGACGCTTTAACGGTCGTTGCCACCAGGCGTGCTAGGGAAATAATCTATATCACACAACATGTACTTTGCTCTACTGATATTAAAGGTGAGCAGCGTTTGGTAGCCTAGTCTTGTCCAATAGTTTCTTAAGTGAAATGAAAAATGAAAACCTACAACCTGTTTTCCAGTCAATGACCGGGTCAGGGATGGAATGAATGAAGCAGATATAGGCTATTAGTACGATGGGGTCGCCACTCCCAAAGTGATTTATTTATTTATTAATGACTGATAGATGCCATGAAATGAGAATGGAGAGTGTTGCTGGAATGAAATATGACAGGGAAAACCGGAGTACCCGGAGAAAAACCTGTCCCACCTCCGCTTTGTCCAGCACAAATCTCGCATGGAGTGACCGGGATTTGAACCACGGTATCCAGAGGAGAGAGGCCGACGCGCTGCCGCCTGAGCCACGGAGACTCCCAGTTTGTTAAGTATGAGCCTTAAAATATGCAAGTTTCACTTCGAGGTCTCCTTTATCCTTTTTGTCCTCCTGGTAACTTGAAATACTATCTCAAATTTAACCCTATGTAAAACAACAATATTGGAGAATTTCTTTTTTTAAATTTGCTTTACGTCGCACCGACACAGATAGGTCTTATGAAGACGAGGGAACAGGAAAGGCCTAGGAGTGGAAAGGAAGCGACCGTGGCCTTAATTAAGGTACAGCCCCAGCAATTGCCTGGTATGAAAGTGGGAAATCACGGAAAACCATCTTCAGGGCTGCCGACAGTGGGATTCGAACCCACTATTTCCCGGATGCCAGCCCATAGCTGCGCGCTCCTAACCGCACGGCCAACTTGTCCGGTATATTGGAAAAGTAACGTTGAGTCTTGACGGTATTCTACAGGGTCTGTCACGTAAACTAAGACCGTCAAAGCGGCGTTTTTACTCTCTGAGTCGTAGGCTGCATTATGAAGACCCTCATTATGATAGGAGCATTGGTGTGCTCTTAGTGCAAGACGAATAATTGGGCCTTTTTTTCGAGACGGCAGTAAATGCAGAGAGGTCCGGAAGAAGATAAATCGCGAGGATGGTTTCAACAAGATTCAACCCCTGTTCATACAGCAGAAGATTTCCTTCTTACAATCTCGGAAGTGTTTGCAGACAGAGTGATCAGTGCTGGTCTATTTCTCCCTCGTTCTCCAGATCTAACAGTGTATGATTTTTATTTGTGGGGTAAACTGAAAGAAAATATGTATCGAACAAATCCTCAAACACTGGAGGAACGGAAAGAAAACATTACGAATGAAATCAGAAACATCACAGTGACAGAACTCACTCGTGTCAGCCAGAATGCGGTTACCAGATACAATACCTGTATAACCCAGGAAGGACAATACTTCCAGCATCTTTTATAAGGTAAGATTTCATGTAAGATTGTAAACACGCTTAAAGCAGGGCGGCCGCGCGCGACATAAGCTCGGCTGAGACAGCTGTCGTAGCGCAGAGTACAAACACCGTGCGTTCGGTCTGAGTTTATATGAGAGACCCTGTAAACTATCAAATAAATGCATTGCAAACCTTCAGATGGCCTGATTCATGAACAAGACACTAGAGAACACCATTGACTTGTTATATGCTTCCCAAATATGCATCTGTTTTTCAGGCATCTGTTTCATTCCATTCCGGCAGAAAGTTGCTTCAAAATCTGTTATACTAATGTGTGAAACACTATGGAGATTGTGTATTAAAATGTTAACCCATTGCTAGATAGTGTCTATTTTATTTTATTACTTGAAATGTAACTGGTACTTCTAAGTACCTGCAGTACATACAAGCGTTCCATGTCTGATGTTTTCTTTGCCAACTGGGTTTGTTTTGACATAAATATGTCTTATGGCTGGGGGTTCATCTGAAAACTTGCGTTACGGAAGTTAGCGTGACGGAAGTTACAACTCTAGCAACCATGCAGGCTGTGATGTAAGGTATGGATAGACGGCCAGACAATGTTACCTAGCAACCATGCAGGCTGTGATGTAAGGTATGGATAGACGGCCAGACAATGTTACCTAGCAACCGTGCAGGCTGTGATGTAAGGTATGGATAGACGGCCAGACAATGTTACCTAGCAACCATGCAGGCTGTGATGTAAGGTATGGATAGACGGCCAGACAATGTTACCTAGCAACCGTGCAGGCTGTGATGTAAGGTACGCATAGACGGCCAGACAATGTTACCTAGCAACCGTGCAGGCTGTGATGTAAGGTATGGATAGACGGCCAGACAATGTTACCTAGCAACCGTGCAGGCTATGCTGTAAGGTATGGATAGACGGCCAGACAATGTTACCTAGCAACCGTGCAGGCTGTGATGTAAGGTATGGTTAGACGGCCAGCCAATGTTACCTAGCAACCGTGCAGGCTGTGATGTAAGGTATGGTTAGACGGCCAGACAATGTTACCTAGCAACCGTGCAGGCTGTGATGTAAGGTATGGTTAGACGGCCAGACAATGTTACCTAGCAACCGTGCAGGCTATGTCTTATGGATGGCGGTCATCTGAAATTAGTAGCCATGACCGAGAGGCATATTTATAATCATTCGATTTTCGCAAAACTGTGAATCTATAAATGATGTGTTTTTGGCGTTGCTTTTTCTTCCAGTGCTGTGATGTATACGTAACTGATGGTAATTCAAAGTGCCACATGACTGGGTATTTTGAATTTTAATATTTTGTGTCTTATTTGAAACGTATTAAAACTTTTAAGCTCAAAATATATTTTATCATTTCCTCAATATTAGGCCAATGTTTCCTGCATCTCCTGACTTCGTTTGACTGGATTCAATTATTTTTATTTCGGATTTATTTTCCTCGAGTACTGCTACTCCAAGCCGTGTCCATATCATTCGTACGGTGCGTGTGATAGTTTGCTGGACTACTTAAACCATATCTTTACACTGGCAGTTCCCAGATCACATCGCTAATGTGGAACCAAACAAGGTGATATCGTATACAATGGGGGAATGTTTAGGCTTTGAACACGTACCTCACGTACGTCACATTCTCTCTTATGGTACTAATTACCAACTCTTGTGTACTAAACACTGTAGTACAACAGGAATTAGCACCTGAACGCGTGTCGTCCTTGACCCACCCCTTACAACTGCATTGGTTAAAACTTCCGGACCGGGTGAGTTGGCCGTGCGGTTAGGGCCGCACAGCTGTGAGCTTGCATCCGGGAGATAGTGGGTTCGAACCCCACTTTCGGCAGCCCTGGAAATGGTTTTCCGTGGTTTCCTATTTTCACACCAGGCAAATGCTGGAGCTGTACCTTAATTAAGGCCATGACCAATTCATTCCGACTCCTAGCCCTTTCCTGCCCCATCGTCGTCATAAGATCTATCTGTGTCGGTGCGACGTAAAACAAATTGTAAAAAAACTTCAGGAGCTTGCATCCGGGAGATAGTAGGTTCGAATCCCACTATCGGCAGCCCTGAAGATGGTTTTCCGTGGTTTCCCATTTTCACACCAGGCAAATGCTGGGGCTGTACCTTAATTAAGGCCACGGCCGCTTCCTTCCAACTCCTAGGCCTTTCCTATCCCATCGTCGCCATAAGACCTATCTGTGTCGGTGCGACGTAAAGCCCCTAGCAAAAAAAACTTCAGGAATTGAATTCAGTTCATTGTCCATAGAACGGGCCGAAAATTTGGTCCCGTAGGAGTTCTTTTACGTCGTGACAAATCTGTCGACGCGAGGCTGGTGTATTCGAGCACCTTCAAGTATCAGCCGACTGAGCCAGAATGGAACCCACCGTAGGCTCAGAAAGTCAGACCTTTACTATATGAATAACTCGTTCCGGAATGGCCGAGAGGATTCGTCGTGTTGACCACACTTCATCTCGTAATCTGCAGGCTTTCGGACTGAGCAGCGTTCGTTTTTCAGCCTAAGGCTCGTCAAGGCTTTAGCGCCATGGGGTTTGGTTTTGGAGAAGTTGATGCCGGAACAAGTCGAGGTGCCTGAGACTTGCCATTGACAAGAATAAGAAGAAGAAGAAGAAAGGAAAGAAAGAAGGCTTATTGTAATAAGTACTAGCAATAATGTTATTGTTATGTCATATAACTAGATCTTACCCTGCGTGCTTATAGCCCGTCGACCTTGAGTACTATGTCTTATTCAAAATGGACAGGATTGTTGTTGTGTTTGTTGATGCATGTCAGCGAATTTGTTGGTTAGAGTGCGACTTGGTGCCTATGTCAAATTCATTCATTTAAATGTCCGGTCAGCATTTCCAAAAAACTTCAGCAGCGTTGGCCTTGTCGTTTCCTATAAAACATCTTGTGATGTGAATGAATTGTCCAGGAGGGGACAGTTAAGTAAGTGGCTTGGATCTTGTTCAACAGCACATTCACATGACGTGTCTGCGTTTGCTGGAAGGATCCTCCATTTCTTCAAGTTGGTCTTGTATCGAGGGACGCGGTAAAGAGACCTCCATGCAGGTAAGGTAGGTCGGCGCCTGGAGCTAGTTATTCCTTTGGTGACATGTGTGTGGGCAGAGAGCTCTTCCATCTGTTAAGACGACTTGTCTCTGGTGTTCCTTCCAGCGGCGGAGTCTTAGAAATGAAGTTCTTGCGAGATGTGAGGCGATGCCTTGAAGCTTGGTGAACATCGAGTGGATGCCGATGGTCATTCTCTTGCTTTGTTCTCTCAGCGTCTGAAGCAGTGGCCCTCCTGATGTTGGGTGGGGCTATTCCAACAATCGGGTACAGTTTCTGCATTGGTGTTGGATTTAGGCATCTCGAGATTATACTTCCAGTATCGTTAAACGCGCTATCAACCTGCTTAGCGTGTGGTGAAGCGTTCCACATAAGAGCGGCTGACACATACAGCGCAAATACAGAAGTCCTCATAATTTGCGACCTGGCTCCCCAGGTGCTGCCGATCAGTTTCTTTAGTATGCCATTGCGAGCACTGACCTTCTGTTTCGTGTTCAGACATTGCTGCCTGCACGTTAGAACACGGTCTAGGGTGACACCTAAATAAACTGGTGTTTGGCAATGTTTCAGTCGTTCCCCTCGCCATGTGATGTTCAGCTGTCACCGCGCTTCCTTGTTTCGTAGATGAAACGCATACACATGTGTTTTACTGGGGTTCGGTTTCAGATGGTTGGCATCATACTACTTGGAGAGTTCATCCATACCTGAAGTCACCTTTCCTTTTACTTCTTCAAAGGATGATCCCTGAGCAGCTACCGCTGCGTCGTCGGCATAGATGAAGAGCCTGGTGCTTGCTGGACTTGGTTGATTATTTGTATAGATGCTGTACAGAGCTGGAGCTAGCACGCTGCCTTGAGGAAGACCGTTCTTCTGGGTTCGCCATATATTCCTCTTACCCTGAAGTGAGACTTGGAATCTTCTGCTCTGAAGGAAGGTGCTGATAAAGGATGTTAGTTGGTGGTCCTTGGTAAGATCATTCACTTTCTTCAACAGCTTCCTAAGATTCACAGCGTCGCATGAAGCTGTTAACTCAACAAACGTGACTCCAGTTATCTCACCAAGCACAAAACCATCCTCAATGTGTTGGGTGAGATTCAAGATCTGGCTACAGCATGATTGCATATTGATAGGGAGTGAGGTGAGGGTGTTAGTCAAGAATGACTTTCAATGAAACCATCAGTTTTATCATGTACATGCTCCCCCACGAGGAACTAACAGGCAATGTTCAGATGACTTCTTCTTATATGGGTGGAGATGCGCGCTTTCACTACCCAGTCCAGAATTATATAGAAATGATGCCAAGGCCGAGCTGCTGTATGTTCCTTACAAGCGAGATCCTATCGAGGTTCAAACTTTATTTCTTGCGTTTGACGTTGTTGGAATGCTTCTCTATTTCAATCGTCTCTCGGCACGGTAGCTGTTGTCAGATTTGAGGTGACCAAGTCCAAAAAATAACTTTAAAGAAGCTAAGCGTTTCCAATTCGGCATTTCGTAGCAATCCCATCTCAGTGCAGAACTGATCCCTTCAATACCTCTTGGCACGTGGGAGTGTACTGTACAGTGGTTCGCTGGCAGTGCTTTGTTCATCCAGGTACAGTAGGCCTACATTGACTATACTATCTACTTCATGAGTCATTGCCGGTGGAGACATATTGTGGTAACATACTTGTTTACTTCGATTGTCAGCTCAGTCGGAATCTAGAAATTGGTAGTCAGGCTGTCTAGATGCAACGCCTCCTAGGTTATAAAATCGCTACTGACTACACTAAAGAAATCACGGCTACTGACGCCACACAATTGTTGCTTTGCCGAGTGATAGTATCCATGTTTTTAACAATTACAATCGATGAAGTTAAATGACGGGTTCCTTCTGGGAACTTGACTTTTTATATAAAAGCTGAAGGCAGACATTTGTACAAGTGGAGATGCATACTTCACCTAGTGCACCGTCACTGCATTGTCGTACATATGAAACTTGCAGTAGTGATTCAGCAGTGCACTAGACGCCAGCGTCTTGGAAAAGTGTGCCAATACAACTGACGAGCGCACTGCTACACCAGGACGAAACGCTGGTAATTTCACGTTGGAAATGTTCCAAGAGCTTGAATGTCTTTAGCATTTGCAATCGAATAAATTAAATTATGATTTTCCTGTGGAAACTTACTTTCTGTTAGTATTCATGTTGTTTGGAGGTGTTCGAATATAATCTTCGTATCGAAACACGTGGTTCTGTTGTTGTTACTGCGGAATTTTTTATCAGATTAAGGAAACAGAATTATGCCTCGTAAATGTTGCGTCCCTGCATGTAAGCGGAATTATTCAGCTAGACCAAAAATGAGTGTTTTTCTCTTTCCGAGATGAAGATCTCAAAGAGAAATGGATCAAAGCTATCCATCGGGATGAATTGAGTTAAAATTTTGCCGTTTTAATTTTCTGAGTGTTGTTTGAATGTTTTACTCCTTGTTAATATATAACTACATCGAATGACCAAATGATGAGGCATAAAACTAACTACAATTTCTAAACTCACCAACTTGAAATTTTCAGTAGGTTAATATGATATGCATTACCTTAAGTTAAGTGACTTCGTAAATATGATATTTTTCAAATATTGTGTGCATAATAAGAAAATACTTCCTGCTTTTCAGGTCTGTGAACTACATTTCCAGTGCACTAATATTGAGAGAAATACTGCAATGTATAACCCTAATTATACGAGGTTATTAACAGCATCCCTAGGTAAACCTCATCGTATTACAGGTGGATTACATGTTCTTAGTATGCGTGATTATAGTTGAATACTTATGATAATAGCACACTTTGAACTATCGTGGGTCTAAATGCTCTACATACAACAATATTATTATTTCAGGTGCAGTTCGATCACTTCTGCCCGGGTGTCGCCTTGTAACTTTTCAGACCTCATCAAGAGAAGATATTGGGAACAGCAGAGAACGACTGCAAAATACATCTCTGAGGCCCACCATCGAAGAAAGCCTTATTCTTAAGGAAAAATACATTAAAAGTATTTCGTTTAATAACCTAACCGAAGTTAAACAAAGATTGAACCGAAGACTTTAATATCGAATTACAGCCTGATTTTGTGATGGTAAAAAAAGATTCTCATGTATGTCTCATTTTTATAGCTGATGTTCACTATCTTAAGATTGAGTGTTACATTATTATCAAGTCCGAAACTTCCGGTAATACTGACACTAACCAATTACATTCTATACTTGAAGATGTGATAATTCAGATTAATGACTTTTCAAATTCAGTAAGTGAGAAAATTAACACTATGCAGTACACGTTGAGTAGTTTACTTCCTTGTATGCCTGATAAAGCAGAGGGGATTCAATTTTCGGTGTAACAATTATTTTTGCTCTTGTGTATTGGTTTCTTATGTAGTCAGTATCGATGCATCTGGTATGACGTTTCTCTGTGAGAAGACACTGAGTAGAGACAATTAACGAACAGAGATCATCTAGTTAACTGGGTTATCTCACTAGGTTACTTGAATTCTTAGATGATAAAGACAAAACATTGTTCTTTTAATGGGCGAAATTCACCTAATACCCCCATTGATTATAAGGGTGAGAATATTGTAGGTTATGTGGAAGGTACTTCCCAGGATGCTCTTAATGCATATGTTTTCATCGTCCGCAAGCTTAGATTCTAAGTATTTAGATGTAGCCCATATTCTACCAGTAAAAATACTTTAAGGTAGAGGATTTAAATTCCTTTTTAAGGCAGAGATTTTAAGGTTAGAGGAGCTAGGAATCCTGATATTTGGTGTGATGGCTCATATAATAACATCAAAAAGAAGGCTATTGTCTTCTTTAGTGATCCTCCTGAAATGTAAATTAGATATTAGCATCCCAAACAAAGTGTGACAAAGAGACCTCAGTATTTTATTTTTGACAGTGTGCACATTTAAATTTGCAAGAAATAATTCGCTTAACCAAAAGGAACAATTACTGATATTTCAACAGTTTAGTGATGATGTTACGGAAGGAATAGCTATTATTTTTGAATCCTTGAAAACACTTCATGTTTTAGATAAAGATACGAGGGCGAGTCAAAAAGAAAGTTACACTCGCTCGCCGCGAGAGCACGCTGTGCGTCGTGATCGTGGCCAATGCAGAGCAAGCTACAGCAACTGATGACGTGCCCGGTAGGAAGGTTGGTGTGATATCCCATCGTGTTGTGCGTGCAGAGCGGGTTAGGCTCAATGGCGCGTCAACTGGATGTTCACTCCAAAATGGAGGTGCGTGCAACGATCAGATTTCTATGGGCTAAACGGCTCAATTGCACGGACATTCATCTTGAAATCACTACTGTATATGGTGAGCGTGCAATTTCTCGCCCAGGTATTTTAAAGTGGTGTAAGCAATTTGACGCCTGACGCACGGATATCACGGATGAATAACGCGAAGGCAGGCCCGCAACGTCCAGTGCCATTGCAAATTTTGATCGTGTGGATGGGATCATTAGAGAGAATCGGCGCATAACACTGCAGGAAATTGACAGTATGTTGAACATTTGGTATGGCAGTGTGTTCTCCATTGTTCACCAGCACCTTGGAGTTCGTAAACTGTGTCAAAGGTAGGTCCCACGTCTGCTCACCGATGTTCACAAGGGACAACTTTTCCAGTCGTCACTGACAGTTTTGCAACGATATGCTGTAGAGGGCAATGAGTATCAGCGGCGTATTATCACAGGGGTTGAAACGTGGATCCACCAATTCACTTCAGAAACAAAGGGAACATCGATGGAATGGGTGCATACCACATCACCACCCCGAAAGAAGGTGAAGGTCCAACCTTCAGCAGGAAAGGTAATGGCGACATGGAGGGTGTGTTGCACGAGGAAAGGCACAACAGTCAACTCGGATTCGTACCGTCAAACGTTGAACCGGTTGCGTACGGGAATTAAAGAAAAGCGGCGGGGAAAATTGAGCGCCGGTATGATTTTGTTGCACGATAACGCAACACCTCACGCGGGCCACCAAACGTCCGAACTGCTGCAGCGATTCAAGTGGGACGTATGGAAACATCCTCCATACATTCCAGACTTAACACCATGTGATTAATATTTGTTCGGTGAGCTGAAAAAGAATTTCGGTGGACGACGGTTCCAAAACGATGCGGAGGTGAAATCAGCTTTCTCCAGGTGGTTACATAGGGCTGAAGGTGATTTCTACGCATCCGGAATTGAAAAGTTGGTCTCTTGAAGACTATGTGTAAAAGTGAACTTATGTAGTCATAGCCGTTTTGCCTATGTGTAGGTGGTTTCATAAATGGTCATAACTGGGAAGTATAACTTACGTTTTTGATTCGCCCTCGTAATTTGTTGCAATATATTAGGTGTCTAACGCTTAAGTCCTGCTCTAAAAGACAAATTGTTAAACTTGCTGTGAATATTTAAATCGTAATAGTGTTGCTGTTCTGACAGGATTAGAGCCAAAGATTGGTAAAGAAAACTGGGGACAGACCACTTCATTAAACTGATTTGTACATGGCGGGTTATCGTTAATGTGAAAACTGTCCTCAAAGGACAAAGATTGAGGAACAGATTTCAAGAACCAGTAACTCATGATTCCCATCACATTATTGATTTTATGACTAAATTTGCTAAATGGGCCATTGAGGGTTTGGTGGGACTTAATAAACAGAATTTGACCTCGTACTGGATCACTATAAAGGAAAGAAATTACTTCCTCACTGATAGGGGTCAAACTGATGACCTTGGGAGGTATCGACAAGTGATTAGTGAAAAATTACCACGTTTGTATGAGACAAATGTTTGAAGCAGAGGCTAAATTGAGAATTCAGAATTATTGTGCCTTGATTTTGAAGTCAGAAAGAGTAGGATAAGTTGTTAATACAAAACAGGATATTTTTGTAATTCGCCATTCCTCAAATCATATGAAAGATGTTGTATATACACAAGCTTTAAATGTTGTTGTTGTTGTTGTTGGGGATGATGACACATATGACCCGAATGAAAATGTACTTCCTGTTTTATTCTAGGTAGGGGCTTACTGTTCTTATTGGATTTAATATGGCTAGTGTATGTTATTTATATCTGCTGATGATAATTCAATTCAAAGTGATATAAATAGGTTCATTAGTCAGATAAGTAGAGGTGGATGATATTTCCCAAGCTCAGATATAACTTAGTAACATGCGTATCCTATGTTTCCTGTAACACAAAAAAATCGTAGATGACATGGAAGAGTTGTTCTTGAATCAAGCAAATCAACGAAATATTTTGTAACAAGTCTCAATTTCAAATATACAAAAAAACTGTTTATTTTGCCCATAATAGTACTACTGGTAGTTTTTCCATGATATTGTACATTCCATTGAATACGCATCTGTAAATATGTTGTTAAATAATTATACAAAGAAATATAATGACGTGCAATCGAAAAAGTGTCACCAGTTAAAAGATATTCAAGTGTTCCCAAAATTGTGTGTGCAGTTTCTAGAACCTCCACTGTTCATCAAAACGTTATTTCCTCCTTCTCCTCCTTTTCTTCCTCCTCCCTCCCTGCTTTTATTTCTTCCTTTATGAGCAGCCCTATATTTCCAATATAACTATACCAATGACTGTGATAAAAGAACACAGCCTCAAATAACGATAATAAAATATTCCAGTAGGTTTTTTATTCGTAGGGTGTTGTATTGTATGTTATAACTTTTATAATCTTTGAGAGAAAAAGAAACGTATATCACTTTTAAAAATATAATTAGGAAAATGGGTGTTTTGAACGTTAGGACAAGCTTGACCATGTACTGAATGCTACACGGCACCGTACTCCGCCGAACAATGATGACGTCATATTTCAAGAGTATCCTAGGTGGCGTTATTACCATTACTTTTAGAAGATTTTGAACTCAGTAGTCATAGATTATTATTAGTAGTAGTAGTAGTATTAATATTGTTATTTCTTTAATCACTTTCCCTACACTGACGGGTATAACCGTTATCATGCACGAGAGCGAGTCCAAAGAAAACTTTAAAAACATTTCCTTCCATTTATTTTATTGAGGATGAATCTCCGATACGTTCAACAAAAGTCATCGGTTGCACGCGGAATCCGAACCTCAGAGGCGTAAAATTTGATTTCAAAAGTACTACATAAAATTGGCGGGGATGTGAGCCACGGCTGTCTGGATGAGAAACCAATGTCGATGACACTCGGCTATTACGCCTCTAAAAGAAGAAGATGGTGATGATGATTGGTTTATTTCACGTATAAGCTATTCTCTGGAGTGTCCTGGTGCAAGTATTTCGAGTTGACGCGCGTAGGCGACTGCACACCTGTGAGGATAGGGCCCTTATCTTACAAATATGAACTTTATTGTTGAAGAAACCCTGTGGGTGAGGGCGGTAAAATAACACCCGCAGTACTCCCTGCCTATCGTAAGAGGCGACTAGAAGGAGCCCATGGGATCTTAACTCGGAAGCGTAGGTTGGCGACCACGGGGCCCTTAGATTAGTCCTTGCATTGCTTCCACTGACTTATGCCAAACTCCTCACTTTCATCTGTAATATCCGACCTCCCTTGGTCAACTCTTGTTCTTTTCCGACCCCGACGGTATTAGAGTATTCGAGGCCTATGGAGTCTTCATCTTCATGCCCTTCGTGGCCCTTGTCTCTCCTTGACAGATACCTTCATTTTTCGAAGTGTCGGATCCCTTCCATTTTTCTCTCTCATTAGTGTTGTACACAGGATGGTTGCCTAGAGGTACTTCCTCTTAAAACAATAACCACCACCACATCGAATGATGAAGACGGCAAACACCCTCAGCCCCCGAACCAGAGGAATTAACCAATGAAACTTAACATCTACGAACCGGCCGGTAACCGAACCCAGGACCCCTTGAACCAAAGGCCAGCATCTAACCAGTTAACCAGAAAGCCGGACATGATGATGATGATGACGATGATGATGATGATGATGATGATGATGAGTAAGGTATAATTAAAATCCCACCCTAGAGGACTCCAGAAGTGTTTTTCAATGGTTGTCCACTCCAGCTCCAGGTTCGGAGATGATACGCCTACCTAACATGTAAGCTACCGAGACTTCCTACACACTCATAGTAACAAAATGAAAAAAAGAAAAGCACAGATAAGTACACACACTACATTAAAACTCGTTAAGAGACAATAACATTCTAAGTACATGGGATTAATGACCCTGGGCTGGGTATATGTGTCGTCTTCATCATCATTTCATCCTCATCTCGACGCGCAGGTCGCCCACGGGAGTCAAATCAAAAGACCTGCATGTGGCGAGCTGAACTTGTCTTCGAACATACACCTAGCTCCCATGCCAGCGGAATTAACCAATATTATGGTTAAAATTCCCGACCCTGCCGGGAATCGAACGCGGGACTCCTGTGACCAAAGGCCAGCAAGCTCACCATTTAGCCATGGAGCTGATCGAATAGGACAGGTGTAGGACTGGAAGGAAAGCGACCGTGAGCTCAGTTAAGGTACAGCCAGGTATGAAAATGGGGAAAACAAGGAAAGCTATCTTCAGAGTTGCCAACAGTAGGTTTTTTTTGGTAAGTTGCTTTACGACGCACTGATACAGCATTTGCCTGGTGTGAAAATGAGAAAAACCACGCAAAACCATCTTCAGGGCTGCCGATAGTCCGGTTCGAACCCACTATCTTCCGAATACTGGATACTGACCGCACTTAATTGCTTACTTGCCATTTCCGCGTATTTCTACGTCCCACAATTTTCCCGTGGAAATAGGTCAAGAAATAGAGATGGCTCTTTAACTCACTGCAGCTATTGTGCTAGGTACAGTGGGGTTCGAACCCATTACGTCCCTAATGAAAGCTCACAGCTACATGACCGAAACAGCGCAGCCAACTTGCTCGGTACCACCACCACCAGCACCAGCACCAGCAGCAACAGCAGCAACTTTACTGATTAACCTAGTCCCGGTCTAAATGAGAACAGATTTAAGGAAATGTCACATCTGCGTACCCAAAAACGGAACATTTGATAGACCGTTCATCGCGCAATATAATTCAGATGATTTATTTTTCGATATAGTATTACGTCGTACCTCTCGCCGGTGATTGTACTTGTTCAGTTTTCGATTCTGTCTAATGCTTCTCACTCTCCAAAACCCACTGTCATTAGCTGGACCATTTTGTTTCGTTTTCTCATCTCTTTAATAGTTACTCACCGGTGTATGATATTTTCCAGGTCAGTGAACCGTGCTTCATTACAGGTCTCGCCACAGGACAATACACTGTCTTAACTTTAGGTTTCTGCTAGTCCATGAATGAATGATTGCCACTTTTGACGTGACCGTACCACGATTATTTTTTTTTTTTTTTTTTTTTTTTGTAGATGAATGAAATATTTCATGATGAGCTGTTAACCTCGAGAAATGAGGCCGAACAACACGCCACGCCACTTCTCGAGTGAAAGCTGGCGTGGTGCAAGAACAGAGTCTGCTACATCCTGCAACAAGTTGCTAATTGGTTTGTATTTAGTGTTAGTGAACCCTCGTTTGAGTTACCGGTACGTGTTTGGCCACAAAATGAAGTATAAGGGAAGGGAAGTGGAGGGGAACGACATCCTCTCATCATCATCATCATCATCATCATCATCATCATTATTATTATTATTATTATTATTATTATTATTAATTATTATTATTAATTGGGTTAAAGTCCCACTCTCGGCATTGCTAGGAGTAGTTTTTACGTGATTTTCCATTTCAGTTCCACACAAATGCATGAACGGCATCAAGCTCAGCGAGCCATTCCGACTCCTAATTTATTGCATATCACGCAGCAGTATAGACACCACAGTTGCACAGTGACACCATGAACTGGTGTATCATCTGGTATGTTCCAAGCCCTTGACAGATGCAAGGTGAATCAAAATTCAATATTTCAACGGCTAGGGAAGGATGATTAAGAGACCGAAACAAGCCTTTTTTGTGTGGTAATTAACCAAGGGCCTAAATGAACTATCGACCGACAAAATCAGAAATTCTATTGTAAGGGCATGAATTAATTATGCCACTCATTCTTCAAAACCATCATTCCGACTCTTGGCTGAACGGTCAGAATTGAGGCCTTCGATTCAGAGGATCATAGGGGTTCGATTCTCTGCCTGGTCGGGGATTTTATTCGCGTCTGATTGATTCTTCTGGCTCGGGGACTGGGTTTGCCCCAATACTATCCTCTTCATATTCAGACAACACACCGCACTACCAACCACCACAGAAACACGCAATAGTGGATATATCCCTGCAGATATGATTGGTGCCAAGAAGGGCATCCGGCCGCAAAACAAGGCCAAATCCACATGTTCGGCACAGTTCGCGCCCACGACCCCACAGCTGTGGACAAAAGTGGAAAAAGAAGATCCTTCAAAACCATGTATATTATACAAATTCTGTTAAACATGCGATGGTGTCAGACCTGTGACATCACACAGTACGTTTTAATTCGTTGAGAGCAGAGCGAGAGTGTATGAGAGACCGATGAAGAGCTCGTCGCTCGGGCGCTAGCACCTGCGTACCGTCTATAGCTGGAATTTTTGAATATGTACGATAGGCAGTGGCGGATTTCTAGAACGTGTACTGAAGCGCCAAAATGCACTTTTGAACAGTTTATACCACCTCAAAATGCATTTCAACTATGATTTCCATTTTTTTTTTAATCCGGTTTGATTTCTTCTGTCACCCCTAGAATTTGAGTACTGAATTTTGTTTAACCTGTACATGTGTAAAGCAACCTGAATAACATGTGCATGCCATATATTATGATAGGATTTTTAATACCTTAATGATGCCTGGTACGTTATCTGGATTTTCCTTAGGAGGTCTATTTGCAGCAAAACGGATACTATTAATGAGTTTTTGAACGACACCATTGTTCACTTTAGGTAGAAACCACAACACACAGGAGATGCAAGCACAATTACCAACAGTTCGAACATCGAAATTCCTAATACAGTTACAATCTTGTAAGAGAGGACCATCAATCATCATCACGAATTTAATATCGGTCTCGGCTACTGAGTTTGAGACATTCTGACGTCGCACAGTGTGCCGAATCGAATATTTAGAAGTAAACTATGTAATTAATTCCACTACGAAAGGCTGTGTTTCGTTACAAAAATAGTGTTATTATATTTTCAGGGTCACTTAAATAATTTATGACATTATCTATTGAACCCATGACCTTTGGGTCATAAGAAATCAAGAGTCCTAAAGTTACCACATGAGGCCCCATATCAATCGCAATGAGGAGTTTCAGATACATTTCTTTTATCTCGCAGAAACGGCACGAGGCAAGCGAGTAGTAGCTCTCTTTCTCACGCTATGAAAAATGACGTCACCCACACGTGTCAGTGGTGTATTGATAAAACAAATTGTTGGTTTAATAAATTATTTAAAAGGAATTAGCAGCGAAACTAACAACACAATAATTGTCCTGTAATTGTGTGTGAGACAATTTGGTCCTTAGTAATCCAGACTTTAGATCGCTAAACAGTTTCCGAGGGAAAATTGGCAAAAGACGCGCTGGTCTGTTCAACATATGTCACGTCAGCAAAACATAGTGCCTATCAAATGAGGTCATTTAACCAGTCAACCAGAAAATCTTAAATGTTCATAAACAATATCACTATATCACTAATAATTTAGCAAATATTGGGTTACCATGAAACCTGCCTTAAGTACATTTCCACAAGGTAGGAAAAAATATGTGAATATTCTTGGCGGCAAAAGGAAAATGCCTAAGAGAGGGGGTGAAGACTATAAAAATGGGTGTACCATCTTTAAATCACCCACATTTTGTCAAGTGAGCTCGAGGAGGAACCTTGTTCTGTTGTATACATTTATCGGCGTTTATTAGACTAAGTCCAACAGAGAACATAGAGGTAGCTGGAGTATCATCCCAAAGTGGAGATAGCTTTTTTAAGTAGCGTGCATTTAATAAAAAGACGGTCATTTGCATGCCGCAGTTTTATAAGTGAAGCTTTTATTAAATAATATCGTGTTGTAAAGTATTGCGTGAGCGATCGGTATTACAACAGACGTGTTCAATCCGCGAAAATACCGTGTGAAGGGTATATTTTTATGTGCCATTACTTTCAGGTGAAGTAAAACATAAATAAAATGTCCTGCAAAGCCAAATGTGTAGAAATGGCTAAATAGAAAAATCGGACAGTTGCTGGTGAACTAACATGATGGCAGCTGACGTACGTCCAAGGTAGGTGAATGATCACCATTACTACCTGTGTATCTGTTTCATGATGTCACCGTTTATATTGTATGTGTATGTGTGACGCAGTTTGGTCACCCATTTATTTTCGTGTCAGAAAATATGACGAAAGGTCATTTTTTTATGCTTGGATTAAGTTAGGAAAATTTCGAAACACCGTGTAATTGTTGTAAAATAGTCATTTGATGGTAACGAAACGATATAATATCTAAAGTAGATTGTCATTTTCGTACGTTTAATTTTCTGTATTTCGTGGTGTCAAGTTATTTAATGTCGTAAAATGTTTCTGTTCGAAAATATGACGAAAGTTGTGTAAGAAATCCGTGGTTACCCATTTTCAGTCGAATGAACGCAAGCTGTCGTGTTGAGAAATGTAAATTTTTTATCAAGGAAAGTTACGAGGCGAGATCGATATATATCTGTTATGAAGGGACTGCTATTTTTATGTCCGTTTTAAACTGTGTATAACTGACGATAAATAACAGCAAATTTTGTCATTTTTGTGAAGTCCAATTCAGATGATAATGATAATCGTATGGCCTCAGCTATCGTGTGCAGACATTTCAATTTGACGCCATCTGGCTGGCTGTTCGTCAATTGCTGGTGAACTAACATGATGGCAGCTGACGTACGTCCTAGGTAGGTGAATGATCACCATTACTACCTGTTTATTTGTTTCATGATGTCACCGATTATATTGTATGTGTGACGCAGTTCCGTTTTACTCTAGGCCCATTAGATGGCAGACCGAGTAAACCGAAACTCTCTTGGGCGTCTATGGCTGATATTTAATAAATTTTGTCGGGTAAACACCAAATGTGTCACCAGAGATAATTACATACCGACATCGTACGACATGAAGTGTCGAATGGACATTTTTCCGCCCTTCAAAAATCCGACTACATCTGCCGGGTTTGAACCCGCTATCTTGGGATCCGGAGGCTGACACTCTTCCACTGATTCACAGAGGCAGCTGTCCAATTCAGAAATACGAGGTCACGTTATGCGAAGATGATTCATTGTCAGAGTGTTTGTGTGTGTACAACGTTGTAGATCCTGAGAGTTATATTCCATTTTAATGTCGTCGAGATTTTTGTCGTGTTTGAGCAAGTGGTCAAGTATTGCTAAACGTGAGTTGAGGTAGGATTTGTGAATCAGGTTTGTTGAAAGCCTGTAAATGATGCCGGGACATTCTGTTGAAACCCGAGGAATTTATTTGTGTAATGTTTTGAGATGGGAAGAGGATCGGATTCCACGTAAAATTGTGGGATCGTGATATGTATGAATATTGAGTGACATCTTAACGTAAATCTCTGCGCATAATCTGTTTGGGTCAGGAATGTCGTATTTTTAATTTGTCAGCGAGACTGTAGATATCATCATCATCATCATCATCATCTGTTTACCCTCCAGGTTCGGTTTTTCCCTCGGACTTAGCGAGGGATCCCACCTTTACCGCCTCAAGGGCAGTGTCCTGAAGCTTCAGACTCTTGGTCGGGGGATACAACTGGTGAGTATGACCAGTACCTCGCACAGGCGGCCTCACCTGCTATGCTGAACAGGGGCCTTGTGGAGGGATGGGAAGATTGGAAGGGATAGGCAAGGAAGAGGGAAGGAAGCGGCCGTGGCCTTAAGTTAGGTACCATCCCGGCATTCGCCTGGAGGAGAAGTGGGAAACCACGGAAAACCACTTCCAGGATGGCTGAGGTGGGAATCGAACCCACCTCTACTCAGTTGACCTCCCGAGGCTGAGTGGACCCCGTTCCAGCCCTCGTACCACTTTTCAAATTTCGTGGCAGAGCCGGGAATCGAACCCGGACCTCCGGAGGTGGCAGCTAATCACGCTAACCACTACACCACAGAGGCGGGACTGTAGATATAATTTCTTTAAAGACCAGTTAAAACGCGAGTAGAACATTGGTTCTTATCAAGTGAAGTCGAGGGGAACTCGTTCCGCTAGAAACAGCTGTAGTCAAGGTAGACCGCCACTTGGAAGATAACGGTAACTTTCAGTATTTCATTGAAGAACATTCTTTAGAATGGAGCTCGTAACTTTGAAAGAAACTATTGGAATTTTAATCATTGAGTAATATGTTTGGAATTAGATTGCATTCTTGAATATTAACTTGTTTAACCGAGATTTGAACGTATATTTGAAGCCACGGAAATGAGATAATAATGAGCGGGTTTAACCATTTCCATGGATGTCCAAATTAGAGTATTGTGGTAGTTGTTGATTTTATTTTTGAGGGATGCACAAAGCCTTATTTTAAATATCATGATGGGATGTGACATATTTTTGGCTTATTTTACGCCGAGTTTATTTGTAGGGTTATCCAAGCAAGTGGTAAAAATTACTAGTGTTAAATTAAACTTATGGTGTGACGTCATGAAATAAATAATACTGGAAATAATAAATGTACATCTTCCAGCCTCCACGAAGCGAGTGACGATAAATGTTATAACATAATTACGTCAATAACATTGAGTCAATAAAAGTAACTTGAAATGTATTCTGGAAATCTCAGTTTATTTTGTTGGGAAATTTCAATTGTTAACGTAACGATTAAGGGGACATGTCCGAATGTAAAGGATTTTACTGCCACTAGAGGGGAGCGTTGTTGTTGTTGTTGTTGTATCATTTGACTTCGATTGATTGAGCATTAAATGTTCTGAGATTATTAAAGTGGAAACCTTGGCCATCAACTACTGTAACTTAATTGTGTTTAGCCTTCAGCTTAGAAATTTGGATGGTCATGGGGTCATCAGCCTCAGTGACTTAAATTAAGGCTATATGCCATTATAGGATCATTTTCCTTGTAGTCATCATCCACAATGGCTGTAACGTAAAATTGCAAAGTCTGATGTCGGTCCATGACAGAGTCGCAGGTCACATCGATTCAGTGAAGGGTCCATTCCGTTCAACCACTGTGTGACATATACCGATTGAACTGCCGTAATTATACCAAGAGTCCAGAGTTCGTGTTACGAAGGCTGGATCATCACGAATCATTATGGTGGTACATGTAGTCTCACATGGAAGCCGATTTAAGGACTTCCAGACTTTCCTTACTTCACTCTTAACTTAGGACAGTGGTTTCTAGTAAGGATGCCCATCAGGCAGTTGAGTTAAGGCCTCTCTAACCAGTACATCTCTCCTCTGCTTTGTAATTACCATTGTTGATCGTGTTTATCGAACAAGTTGGAGTTGGAGTTATAATGTTTTGTTTTAAATTTCCCATTCAGATAGTTTCTTGAATGAACATCGATTTTCATAGATTTGATTTCTCATTTCGTAGATAGATTAAAATTACTGAAACCCGCCTATTACCTAAGCAAGTGATGAAGAACCCGTAAACGACCCAAGAGACAGATCTCATGCCGATTGAGGGGCATATGTTATTTTTATCTGTAGAATCCTAAAACCATGGCACCTTACGTTCGTCATACGTATCCGTCTCAGACATGACTGCTATCCAAGTCATCTTCATCGAATTAGAGTAGTGAATTTTCCGATGTGCGACAGGGAACGAGGGGGAAATAGCAATCTTAACAATATTATCCTCGGTTGCAGTAAATATTAACACGCGCAAAGTTATCTCTTTGAAAAGCTGGCCCTTATTAACGTCGCATTCATATAAGTACTACACATTTATTAAGAAGCACTGAACGAGCGGGTTGGCCGTGGGGTTAGAGACGCGCAGCTATGGGCTTACATTCGGGGGTTGCCGGACATTGCGGTCGCCGGGCATCTGCGGTCACTGAAATGAACTTGTGCCCACTCCCAGAAATTCCCCAGTTGTCACAGGACATTTGCGGTCACTGCAGCAGGGGGTAGACCTCATTAGCTTAATCTCGGGGTATCCTCGCTAACCTGCCTGAGCACCTGCTCGCTCCTTGCAGATGAACATTTTTCTCTTCCAGGCATTATTTAGAGATACCTTCAGCCACAAACACCATTCTATACCGAAACTCCCTGATGTGACTAATGTATTTACTATTGTGTGCTGTAATGGAGTTGATAGTTACTAATCAGAGAAATCGTTGTGCACTTTACAAAGGTTATATGCACATAAAGTATAGGGTGAGTCAACCTGGTATCGTCACCTGGGTGTGTCTGAACGAGAAGAACAAGTGTAAAGGATGGCTGAGGACAAGAGGCCAAGAAATACTTCATACCGTCGTTCATCAGTGTGGACCACCTGAAGAAGCGGCCTTCACGGTGAAAAAGCCGGTTCAAGAGGCAAAGAAGGGAGCAAGAGAAGAAGCGACTCCTCTATCACAGATTTACGTGCAGGAGTTCGGTGATCTGCATAACAGGGGGCTACGACTTTGTCACTACTCAGAAAAGTCTTAATGAAGAGGCATTAAGGACAAATAATGGCAGCCCGTTTCTTTTAGCTGACGACGGCATGGGAGAAAGAATTAGAATTTTTAGTGCCGAAAAAGGTAGAGAAAGTCTCAGGCATTGTGCGCAATTGTTTGTGGATGGCGCGTTCAAGAGTTGCACAAACAGTTCGCTCAGATATGCACCATTCACGCAAACCTTGGAGGCCGGAGTGATGAAAGCAACGTTTATCCAGTCGTCTTTGAGCTCCTGCCGAACAAAAAGAAATAAACTTCTGTTCGTTTCTTTCACCTTATCTTGGTCCGACTCGTTGGCTGAACGGTCAGCGTACTGGCCTTCGGTTCAGAGAGCCCCGGGTTCGATTCCCGGCAGGGTCGAGGATTTTAACCTTACAGTAATTGGTTAATTCCAATGGCACGGGGGCTGGGTGTATGTTGTTGTCTTCATCATCATTTCATCCTCATCACGACGCGCAGGTCGCCTACCGGCGTTAAATAGAAAGACCTGCACCTAGCGAGCCGAACCCGTCCTGGGATATCCCGGCACTAAAAGCTATACGACATTATTACCTTATCTTGGAAGACTTTCCCCAATCGAATCCTAAGAAAATCACTATTGATTTCGAAACAGCTACGATATCAGCCCTACGAGAAGTATTTCCGTCAGCAGACTTAAATGGCTACTATTTTTTCATATGAAGCAATGTCTATGGAGGAAAGTACAGGAACTTGGCCTGACGAGCGACTACAAGGAGAAGCAAGATATACGTCTCCAGGTCCGAATGTACGCTATTCTGGTATTTTTGAAGCCAGTTGACTTCAGTGAGGGATAGCTGTTGATACATTCTCAGGCTCCTTATACAAAAAAACTTACTGGCTTCTTCGACTATTTTATAGACGATTGGCTTGAAAAAGAGCGAGATACCAATCACTATGTGGAGCTGATACAAAAAAGCAACATTGAGCAACAAATGCTGTAGAGGGATGGCATCACAAGATCAACTCTTTAGTTGGAAATCCACATCCTCGATTCGACGATTTAGTGGTTCGTTTAAAGAAGGACGCAGAAGCGACGTACTGCATGTACCTGAAACTGGAGCTCAATCTTGACGGTAAGAGGTCGAAGACGAAATATGTGAAGAAAGATGACAGGATAGAAAGAACCCTTAAGAAGTATGAAGAAACCAGCGACATCAGGTCCTGCTTAAAGGCAATTTCTTACATAGAAAAACTAGTGTAATCTTCTTGCTGCTTCAGGTATTCCAAATGTAAGTAGGTATGTACAAAGGAAAAAAAATTATAACGACGCTTACCTAAAGGAGACAAAAGTAACTGACGAAGCTTAGTTACAGCTGATTTTAAACACGCCAAAATGATTTTAATCCAATCATTATGTGAGTCCAAAGCCTGGATAAAAGTGTGATGGGAATCAGCATTTTAAAACATATAATTTACTGTCGACCAAATTATTGTATTTACTCAAGTTTGGAGGTTGCGACCCCTGTGGGGGAGGGACGCAGACGAAGAATACATCCACGGTATCCCCTGGCTGCCGTAAGAGGCGACTAAATGGAGCCCCGGGGGCTCACAACTTGGGAGCGTGGGTTGGCAGGATCGAACCTGCCAAGTTTGGGCCAGAAGGTCAGCGTCTCAACCGTGTGAGCCACTGAGTCCGGCATTTCTAATTCTTCCCCATCCTATTTTCTCCGAAAAACATGTTAGCGTGACGTTAAACTACAATAAATAAATAAATAAATAAATAAATAAATAAATAAATAAATAAATAAATAAATAAATAATAAATAAATAAATAAATAAATAAATAAATAAATAAATAAATAAATAAATAAATAAACGATGGATTAACTTTTGCTTTTTTTTAATGAAGGACTGGTGCAGAATACAACAGTGCATTTTACCTTGGCCTACCTTTAATTATTCCACGATAAATAAATAGGAAACTTATTTTTTTGAATTAGCCTCTGATGTTTGTATATTAAAAAAATCACTTTGTGGTGTATTAGAGTTTAAATATCAAATATAAGAGCTTGTATATCTGCGTGACGGTCTATGTTGTGGTAGCTACGGGACCTTTTCGTGATGGTGGTGATTACTATTTTTGTGGGAAAGTAGAACGGTGCCACCCTCCTCTCTTAAAACTAACCAGAAAAAAGTCGACTAGGTCCGACTCTCTTTTAGGGAAAAAGAAGGGAAAGGGAAGGACGTGAAAATATATGACTACCTGGGCTTGGCAAGCATCGTATCGTGGGGGTCGGAAGTGAACAAGAGTTGACCAAGAGAGGCCGGATAGGAAATAGAATAGAATTTATTTATCATCTACAGAATAAAATTGTATGTTACCAAAAACGTGACATGAATTGTTCTTCTCCATCAGACACACCCACGTGACGATTTCATGTTGGTTTTCTGTACATATAACCATTTGCCTTATGAGTAACTGTCAAATCCATTACAGCACACAACAGTAAATACTTACACGAGAAAGTTTCGATATAGAATTGTGTTTCTGTCTGAAGGTATCAGTTTCTAAATAATGTTGATCTGCAATGAGCAAGCAGGAGCTCAGGCAAGTTAGGGGGGATACTCCGGGATTAAGCTAATGAGGCCCACCCACTGCTGCAGTGACCGCGAATGTCCTGTGACAACTGGAGAATTTCAGTGAGTGGGCACAAGTTCATGTCAGTGACCGCAAATGTACGCGATTTTGTGATGACCGCAAATGTCCGTGACCGCAAATATCCGGCCACCACATTCGAGAGCTGGTGGGTTTGAATTCCACCGTCGTCAAATTTGAAGTTGGTTTTCCGTGGTTTTCCATTTTCATACCAGGTAAATGCTGCGGCTGTACCATAACCAAGGTCATGGCCGCTGCCGCTACCTTCCTAATCCTAGCCCTTTCTCATCCCTCCATCGCAGAAAATCTTCAATGTGTTAGTGCGGCGTTGAAAATGGCGTATGGCTTTTAGTGCCGAGAAATCCCAGGACGGTTTCGGCTCGCCAGGTGCAGGTCTTTTGATTTGACTCCCGTAGGCGACTTGCGCGTCGTGATGAGGATGAAATGATGATGAAGACAACACACACACCCAGCCCCGTGCCAGGGAAGTTAACAATGATGGTTAGAATTCCCGACCCTGCCGGGAATCGAGACCGGGACCCCTGTGGCCAAAGGCCAGCACGCTAACGATTTAGCCATGGAGAATGCGACGTTAAACAGATAGAAAGAAAGCTCTGACGATAGCATTTATCTCGCACTTGCCTAGGTTTTGCAGATGACCGATATGAAGATTTAAATTAGACTTACTGACAAGGGTCTTTTTGCGAATGCTGTGAACTGACGAAACTGTTTATTTTATTTCCCTCTGTATTGTGATATATTGTAACCGTTCAATAGCACGTTCATAGGCATATCATGAGATCCAGAAAAAAATATATGCCGCTTTCCGCGACATTCTACGACATATAGTGGAGTAATTACCATTTTCCCCCAGACCGGGATGCGAGTGGCGATACGCCAGCTCAGAGGGCGAGGGTCTAGTTACGCGCACAGAGAGAAAAAGAGCTCAGCGAGCCCTTGAAATCGCATTTTTACTTCGCAGACAGAGAAAAGATCAACCACGCCAAGCGCAGGGGAATATTTGGGTCAGAAGGCGGAGTCTATTACAGTGTTTTAACACAAGAACTGGATATTCTCAGCGATTTCCCTTTATATCCACTGGTGCCAACTTACAGTATTCACTTATCAATAATAATAATAATAATAATAATAATAATAATAATAATAATAATAGTTTTGATACACAGGAAATTTACGAATAAGGACTAATCTGGCCGGCGTATTTTATGCTAATTAATGACGTCAGAAGATGCTCTACATAACGAGTGTATCAGTAATGACGCGCTGTAGACAGGTGTGCGTAAATTGAAACCAGATGTTATAGGCGAGCCGCGCGATAAAAACGAGGGACTCCCCAGGATACAATAGCCCAGGCGCTAATTTAGAAAGGAAAGCCTACGAGATTACTAGAGATCCGACGATGCGATTTTAATGAAACTCGATCAGTAGAAAGTGGAATTTTTGGGCTACAATTTGACTACTCACACGACTCTGAGAAGTTATTATTAACGGACCAAACTTTCGCAAGTGGGCGGGGCTTACCACCACTCCAAGCGTCAAGCTAGTTTCACTATATAAGAAACCCCAACTAGTCCACAGTATTTCCATTCTGATACAGTCTACCTCAGTTTTTACATGTTAGCTGTGAAATTTCATCGGTCAGTGTGAGCCAGTGTACTCAGTTATTGTAATTCAGTGTGACTGAAAAATATTGTACGCTGTTCACTTTGAAGTATTGTGTTCGACTTAAGTCTGTGTTATATCGGACAATTTCACGTGAATATATAATCCTATCGTACGGGATGAAGGGAAGATTGTGCGTGTGAGTGTAAGTGCTGGTAGTTCCCATATTAACATATCAAGGGAATGCGTACTATTGGAGTCAGTGGCGGCTCATGTGTATAACATTTAAAGAGCGGGTAGCCTCTGTTGATTGTGCGAGCGTAGTGAAATGCCGATATGTTCTGCAAAGGATTAATTGCCGTGATTAAGGCAAGTGTAGTGTCGGAAGGCGCAAATCGAACTAATATGAAGCGCTTGCATAGTCAGGGAATAGTGTCTGAATGAAAGTGTGACGCTCATATAAACAATGGAAACCACTAACTGTGACGTGTTGCAAAAGGAAAATGAGTAGCGAGCTACAGGAACTAAAAGTCGTTACTCGGTTAGTTCACTTGAATCCAAGAGTGTGTCTAGCCATAGCAGGTTATCTGATGATGCATAAAACATTACATTATTAATAAATTTCCCATTTGCTTGTGTGTACGAGAGTGATCGTCGGGCCTAGGTGAGGAATCTACGAGAGTCGCGTCTTGTGCCTGCATTCATCTCATCAGGAACCACCCAGAACGTCAAACAGCAGTTTGCAGATCAAGCCATCATGTTCGGGACCCAGAAGAAACTGAACTGAGGACACTCCATTAACAAGGCTTCCGTGATGGCAGGTTAAATCTCCCAGATGGACCTTTCGATGACAGCCGACTATAAGCAGAAGCGTTAAGTACATTGCAGTGTTCTAAGCACGAATTTCACATCGCCCATAAAATGTTAAAACTTGAGTATGTAATTTCCTTTAGTATGTAAATATCTCAAGGATAGGTAAGTGCCATAGGCGTTTTTCGAAGGGAGTGAAGCTTTTTATTAATTGGTCTTTATATGAATTTCGTCTGTGATTGGCGTAATCACTATTTTATCCCGTGGAATTTCTTGCATGAATTAATTATAACGTCCCTAGTGTTTGTTGTGTGTGAAGCATTTTAAAGATGGAATTAATACTTCAAGGGACGCTCTAAGTCACTACGGTTCATTAGTCGTTATGAGTCGTCATAATATTTCAATTATAATTTGTTTAAATGCTTCTCAAGTAAGGCAGGTATTACGCTCCCTTTTAATCTTAAGACTGCAACCAGATGAAGATGAAGACATGATTCGGGGTGCGATCCATAATTTATATAGTACGCGAGTGATGTGGTGTTAGTTAAATTACTTGGTGAAATAGAGTCTTCTAAATGAATGGACAATGTGGTTTGAAATACTAATGTGTGAGGTAGGGAGAGACGGTTCGTGTGACAGTGTCCGAAGTGACAAACCGGAAGGATGAAATAATAATATGAATATTAGAATCATAGTACGGCTGACTAGGGCCGGCTCATTGATAAAATGATATGTGGTAGCAATAAATAATTATGTGCCTGGACAGGGCAATAGATGTGTGAAATGAATTCCGTGCATAGGCTGGGAGCGAAAGAGAAAGCGTTCTCCAAGCTGACGAATGCAGGCTACTGCACAGAGATAGATTTACGGCGCTCTAATAGGAAAGAATGTTGAGCCCGGAGATGAGTTCACTCGGCTATCAACAGCTCGGGACATTCATACGAGAAGTCCGCTCCACCTGCACATTGTGTTAAGGGTCGCATGCGAGTTATATATTATCACCAACGTTGTAGACTCGATATTTTATAGGATGAAGTGATTCCACTAATTTTTATTATTAAATTAGATCGAAGGTAGGGTTTTCAAATATGCACCCCGAAACCAGAACATGAGTTCAATACCGTTTGGTATTGACAAACTTGGATCAATGCCACGAGACCTGGAAGGGTCATAATTTCTATATGCATTCTTGTGTGTGAAGTGTATTATTTGTTGTTGTAATTTCAGGTGATTACTTTTTATTCCTATGTTTATATTCATGCGTTATATTATACAATGATGTTTATGGTGTCTTACAGGAAACCAACGTTGCTTGGGTCCGCTTTATGATATAGTGTGATAAGGTATCCCGGAGAAACATGCATATGGATACTGTAGGAATTCATCAAGGTAGTTATGTAAATCTAGTATGCAAAATACGGCGATATGATGATCAATGATTATGGGAATATGCGTAAGTATATTTCATTAAATACTTCACCACCATGAAAGATACCGAGTAATTGTGTTCGTTTCACGAGAGGTGTCATTCCAGTGTATATATTTAATCGTATGTTTGTTGTGCAGTGATATAACAGATACCAGCGGATATCGATAATAAAATAAGAGGACGCCCTTATTCAGTGTAAAGTTTAAATTCCTAGGTGCGTGTTTACAAGATGATTGGAGGTGTCAAACGATAGTCAGAGATAAAACAGACTGACATGGACGTGGAGATATCCTCCAGATAGTTGATTTATTATATATGTAATTATATGGCATTGTCTCGTGTAAAAATGTATTCTTGTGACACTATCAGTTACTGAAAATTAATATTTTTAAATAGGGGACAAACATTCTTCTCATTCCAGTACTTAGTGTATTCCTCTCATGTTATAGAACACCCTACTTTCAATGTATTTATATTATGTGCCCATTTTTATCGAACAAACCATTGACCCGTATGCTCTCGAGCTTAGCCGTTGAGGCAGTGAAAGTATGGAGGAAGGGAGTTCGACGCCCGGAACTGACTTCCGAAGTTGTCGTCCAACAGATTTCCATTCAAACATTTATTTATGAAACTAAGTTGCTTTAATGGTGCCCTGATGAGCGCGGGACAGTTGCAGTATTGTATGTATTTTATATATGAATTATATAATATAATATATAAAATTCGTACACGATTTTTCTAGACGCATGGCTACTTGGAGAATGACATAAAAGGAAGAAGATAGAACTATGATACAGAAATAAAATTTATTTGACCTCCGGTTTTTAGTACAAAGTAAATAAAACAATTTAGATCGTTTCAGCAAATTTGCTGATGAAGTAACGTTTTCATTATTTACACAGTAATATCGGACACAAAGTGACAGTATCTTATTCAGCCTGGTAAAGGACTCAAGGTTCATTTATTACAATTGGGAACAAAAATAAATTAAGTGACCTCTGAATTTGAAGACATCGGTACAAGAAGGGGACAGCTCCACTTTGTACTGGTTTTATGTTTTTTATTGACATACATGAAGAAAAGTATTCTCCCTGTTTGTGCGGAAGAACGATACAGCTCCAATTAATATTCCATAAGATATTGAAGGAAAGGAGTTGTAACAGTCTGTGGTTCGGGGGAAGAATGGGACAGCTCCCGGGAGCTATCCTCTTGTGCCAAACAGAGTTCACTGTCTGGCCACTACAAGCGCTCGAGGTGTTAACAGAGAATACCTAGTCCTTTGTGTTCTTCAGTACAAGCCTAACCTCAGCTTGATTTTGTTTATTCGTGTGTTTCAGTCATGAGTGCTTTCCGTGATATAGTTAACTGTGATTCAGATCCTGATTATGTTCCGGACAGTGACAGTGAGAGTGACAAAGATTGCAGTAGACCTGGGCCTAGTAATGTGAATAAAACAGATTCAACAGGGGGAGTTTCTAGTCAGGCTGAGGATGAATGTTCTAGTAGGCCTAAAGGTGTAGATTGTGTAGGCAAAGTAAACTCTACTATCCTAAAGGGAAAAGGACGAAAGCGGAAGAGAGACTCTACCAAAATGAACTACAATGTTTTGAAGAAGCAGAAGAAGAAGAAGAAGGCAAGTGGAGAAGGGCTCATCAATCCTACAGGTGCAGTGGTTGCAGCTCGTAGCACGGGACCAGATTGCAACTGTAAGTTCAAATGTTTTACTGTGTAAGTGATAATATCAAAACCGATATTATGAACTCCTTTAATGCGATGGCAGATAAGGAAAAACAGGGTATCCATCTGAGTGGTCTCATCAACTTATTGACTGTTCAAAGACGTAGGCCTAAGACAGGCGAGGCCGAAAATAGAGCCTGCGCAGCTCACTACAAAGTAAAACACGATACTTTTGATCAAAAGTTGTGCAAGAAAGCTTTTTGTTCCCTCTATGGAATAGGGAAACGTAGAGTGGAAAGGGTATCTTCAGGAAGGTATCCCCGCGTTGACGGATAAGCGTGGGAAACATGGAAATAGACCAAACAAAATACCTGAGAATATTATTAATCAGATCGATGAGCACATACAAAGCTTCCCTGCTCAAGTATCTCATTATAGCAGAAACAAAAATGTAAAAATACGGTACCTATCACCGGATTTGAGTATTCAAAAAATGCACAGGCTGTATTTACAAAAATATGAGACCGAGGTTTAAAAAAAATAGAAAACGGCAAAGAGAGCAAACCAACAGTTAGCTACGATTTTTACAATCGTTATTTTAACCACAACTATAAACTGTCTTTTGGCACACACTAAACCGACACATGTCAGAAATGTAATCAATTGGAGAACCGAATAAAGTTTGAAAAAAACAGAATCTTTGAAGATATTACAACTTGAAAAAGAACTTCATCAAAGAAAAAGTGAGGAGTTTTATAAAGTCATGAACTCAAAAATCAAAGAATCCAAAACCAATGACAAGATTGAAGTTCTAACTTTTGACTTTCAGCAGAATTTACCTTTGCCGGCAGTGCCAAGTAGAGATGTGTTCTATAAGAGACAGCTGTGGTGCTATAACTTCACTATATATTGTGCAAGCAATGGAAAATCATACTGTTATATTTACAATGAAAGTACCGGAAAGAAAGGTCAGAATGAAGTTATAAGTATGATAAACCATTTCATAACTAATTACATCAGTCCCAGCGTAAAACAACTTTATCTGTTTTCTGACAACTGCTCAGCTCAAAACAAGAATATGGCTCTGATGCAGTACTTTTACACTGTGGTCAAGGGATATAGAAGGTTTGATACGATTGTTCACAGATATCTAGATCCAGGACACAGTTTTTTACCTTACGACCGTTCTTTTGGCATCATTGAAAAGGAGGGAAAAGAGAACGTGTTTTTCTTCCTAAAGATTACGAAGACATAGTAAAAAAGACATCAAAAAAGTTTATTTGTTGTACACGCCAAACAAAATATGTTCTTAGACTTCACAGCCCATTTTAAGAGAAAGTTCAAAACATTACAAACGTTGTACACTAAACCTCAGAATGCAAATGAAAACAATATTCCCAAGAAACCTACTAAAGGCAGTAAGTTCACAATATCGAAGTACAGGTATATGGAGTACACCAAAGATAACATGTTGTGCAGTTCTTCGGTAGTAAAAGACGCTTTCCTGCTAGAAAAACCAAACATTACTTTCTCCCTACCCGAATATGACAATGTTCTTTACCATGGGCCTTTGAAAATAAAAGAGCGAAAGTTCAAAGATGTAAAGGAGTTAGTTGAAAAATATGTTCCCCCAGATTGCTTGTGGTTTTACAATGAACTGATTCAGAAGATGATGCTAAAAGTAACACGAGTGATGTAGAAGATGGGAGTTATGATTACTGAAAAGTAATCCTGTCACATAACGAAGAAAGTAACTAGTTTAATATTATCAAAATACAACATTATTTTTGTCATAAAGCAAACATGTAACCTACTGTACTATTTCCAAAATATATGATTGTTTTTGTCACTATTCGCTCCTTTTCTTACCACGAAAACCAATTAAAACATGTATTTGGAGCAAATACAGGACAACTCCAATACATACATGAATATTTAAGCCGTATATTATATGAAGAATAATTTGTTTTTACAAAATATCATTGAATTCGATTTTTAAGTGACAAAGTCTAAACTAATGCAAAATATAAAAATAAAATCTTTAAAAATAATTTGTTTTAACGTTTTTCGTTGTTTCTGAAAAGTTTTACAAAATGGAGCTCTCCCCTTCTTGCACCGAGGTCTTCACTTTTAAAACAGATTCTATGCATATTTGTACTGAAGATTCCAAAACTGCTGTCCACCTTGTTCTATCAGCTCTAGTTTTTAGATATTGCTAATTTTGTGTTAATTTCTTAATTTATTTCCCGCCAATGTTCGTTTATTTCTTCTACACATTATACATCTTCATGTGAAAATTACATGTTTGTGAATACTTTGTTTGTTTACAGATATATATATATGATTTCATCACGAAGAAAATGTATGAACAACTCTGATGTTTTTCTATACATTTGTGGGAAGTACATACACATACATGTTCTCTCAGTGGCGACAAGTTATAACAAACTTTGTGAAACAAACATATTTTGCTTACTTCAAAATGAAACTGGGGGACGAAGAAAAGTCATAGGGACCATATTTCATGTGTAAAATGTGTACAGAGCACCTGCGACAGTGGAAAAACGGGCTAAGGATGAGCATGCAATTTGGTATTCTGATGGTATTACGTGAGCAGAAAAACCACACTGATGACTGTTAGTTTCGTTTATTAAATATAAAGGGTATCAACGGGAAAAACCGGAGTCGGTGGAAGCATCCTGATTTAGGCTCTGCGAGACGCCCTATTGCACATTCAGGAGAGATACCGTGTCCAACTTGCTCTAGTCTTCTTGAGCTCTGCGAGCTTTCCTGAGCTGTGTGAAGCGACAGATGAATCTAAATAGGGAGACAGGAGGTTCTGATGGGAAACATGATGGTAATTTCGAAGGACGTTCTACTTGAAAAGGTTTCAGTCAGACTGAATTGAACGATCTCATTAGTAAACAAGAAATGGACAAAAACCAACTTAAAATTAAGAAATTTTGTCCCAAAAATACTTGTTGTCTTAATGAAGTACTAGTGTTTCTTTTTGTACATTGTGCGCTTAATTTAACAACCTAACATGTCATAACGTAAAGTGACTAACATCTTAGACACCAAAAAGTGTGTTCCCCAGTGTTATCTGACTCCTCCGTATGGTCGGGAAGAATGTGATGATTTTCCATATGATATGTGTAATTTGTGGAGGTTAAAGCTTGGAGGACATCCAGCAACTCGAGTGCTCCTGGGATGAAATACGTTGGTGACTTTTAGGCAACTGCCTGTATATATTTATCAGTGGATCGAATGTTACCGACAAGAATGTAAGCACTCCTCTCGTCTTCCAGCCCTCTGCCACTCTTAATTGATTTCACGGACATTAGTCCTTAATTTAGTCTTCTTAAGCATCAGCGAAACACAAGAAGTTGAATTTTCCATTGACGTATTCCGAAAGATTTTCGTTTCGAGCGATTTTTTCCCGGATGTTCCCTCTACATATTGAAAAATTCCACTCTTGATTAAATCCATGCGCTCTCCGATAATATTATTACAAAACATATCATACACATTCGTCGCAACAAACTCTTTGAAGATTCCAAATCTTCGTTAAATTTCCTATCTAACGGTATAAACCTGAAACCCATATAAAGCGGTATTCCCAAGGAATTTCTGCAAGTGTCCACCTTCGGCTTAATATGAATGGTTAAATTGATTGAGAAAACTCATATCGAATGAATAAACCTTAGATGATACCTTGGTGGATGATCCCATCGCGATACGAGAGGTTTTGTGTGGACTGCACGTCTACCTTTGCACAAACCAATCGTCTGAATTTCGTCCATCCTCAGTTACCCACCTCAAGGATATACGTACTCACGTCAGGTCTGACCGAGAGGCCTTTATATACTTTTGTATACTACGAACAATTTAATATTTAAAACAGTTTAAAATGGTAAACAACACCACCAAACAATTGTTAGATTGATACGGGAACCAGTGTACGGTGGCTATTTTCTTCAGATGAGTGAATTACGCTGGTTTTGCACCTTGGTTACTCAATACCCTAAAATCTTTTTTTTTTTTTTTTTTTTGAGTTCGTACCTATGGAGACTTTTAATCAAGATAATTAGAACAAGAAAATGTCGGTCGTTTCGTGGTGTAGGGGTAGCGTGCCTGCCTCTCGTCTGGAGGCCCCGGGTTCGATTCCCGGCCAGGCCAGGGAGTTTATCTCAACCTGAGGGCTGGTTCGAAGTCCACTCAGCCTACGTGATTAGAATTGAGGAGCTATCTGACGGTGAGATGGCGGCGAAAGGCCATAATAACGGCCGACAGGATGCGTCGTGCTGACCACACGACCCCTCGTAATCTGCAGGCCTTCGGGCTGAGCTGCGGTCGCTGGACAGTCCAAGGCCCTTTCAAGGGCATTAAGTGCCGTGGGGTTTGGTTTAAATGTCGGTCGTTATCAAACATCAAATACACATCCCCGCATTCCTCAAATTACATCAAAAATATAAAACGAATCCCACTGGAAAATGCATACTTGTACTGAATAAAGGTCGCATTGCAAACGTGTTATTGCACTGACAAAGGAAATTATAGCCGACACCCCAGTCTAGTTCCTGTATAACGTACAAAATCTTGACACAAAGTCTGGGTAAATTTTGTACGGAAGAACCAGTGTCAATATTTGTATTCCTCATCCGTGCTCTGGTCTTTCGTAATGAAATATTTCTCACCTCACCCTTTGCACTGATGAGCAATTGAATTAGAGATGGCTGCCGTTTTGACGAAATGGCGCTGTGGTCGTCCCAGGTTCGACATGGCACATGAGTGCGACGTCGTCTGACCTCGTACTGGCCGTGTGAGTAACATGTGAGCACAGGGTGGGTAAGACACGAGATATCAACGCGTATGAATGCGGTCAAATTGTCGGTGCCATACGTATGGCCTGTTCCATTTCCAAAGCGTGCAGGCAAAGGGCCTTCCATACACTACCGTGTCCAGAGTGTACCATAAGTACATAGATTCGGGAAAAACCACCATCGCCAATGTCAACTGCCGTGGAATAAAACGTATTTTTGACAGGTATCACCTTCGAC
Organism: Anabrus simplex; assembly: GCF_040414725.1. Classification (NCBI taxonomy): domain Eukaryota; kingdom Metazoa; phylum Arthropoda; class Insecta; order Orthoptera; family Tettigoniidae; genus Anabrus; species Anabrus simplex. Next base: position 508,373,498 of record NC_090265.1, read on the forward strand.
CGCCTTGGACGGTGAGGGATGCATTGCCACTGGAACACCACCATTGAACTCTGAAAGCATAGAGGTAGATCGCCCGGAGAAGTGAGTCGTGGTACCTGTTTGTTCAAGGTGATGGCAGAGGATTGCGTCACAAAATACTCGAAGCAATGGATTCTCTTGTCAACAGGGCACGATTCAGGCCAGAGATGGCTGAATCACCGTATGGGGACTGTTCATGTGAGATGAAATGGGACCCCTGGTACATCTAACAACGTCCCTCTCCAACGAACGATACAGGAACCTACTGTTCACCTCAAGCACGCTGCAGAACGGACCATTGACCTAGATGCTAGACCTCTTTGAACAACGAGCATCATCAAACATCACACTGCAGGAGACCTGTGTGTACAGTCATCTAGCGGAGATGAGTGGCAGCAGAAGAGGTAGAGCACAATTCAGTTTAACAACAATAGTCAGTCAATGCAATACTATTGTTGATAGTTATAGGGGCTTAAGCTGATGACATATGGAGTGGTTTTTGTGGACTCGGTCACCGCTGCCTGTGACTGACACGCGAAGCGGTTTTTGTCGATTCGGCCGCCGCCTATGACTGACACGCGAAGCCCTTTTTGTCAAGTCGGCCGCCGCCTGTGACTGACACGCGAACCGGTTTTTGCCGAGTCAGCCGCCGCCTGTGATTGGAACGCGAAGCGGTTTTTGTCGAGTCGGCCGCCCCCTTTGAATGACACACGAAGCTGTTTTTGCCGACTCGGCCGTCACCTGTGACTGACACACGAAGCGGATTTTGCGGAGTCGGCCGTCACCTGTGTTTGACACACGAAGTGGTTTTTGCGGACTCGGTGGCCGCTTCCTGTGACTGACATGCAAAGTGGTTTTTACCGAATCAGCTCCGCCTGTGACAAAACACACGACGTAGGAGCTAGCATTGCACAGATGGGTCTTTACAAGGAACGTATAATACTTTTGTAACTGATTTACTTTCTATGGTGGCGAAGGAAACATCGAAGAATATGGATTAACTGAGAGATATTTTGTTTATTGCTGGCAAGTGAGGAGTCGCGCTGCGACGCCCGAGTGCGCGAATTTCGGTTCATCCTGTATATATCCTTTTTTTTTACGTCGCACCGACACAGTTACGTCTTATGGCGACGATGGCACAGGGAGGGGCTAGGAGTTGGAAGGAAGTGGCCGGGGCCTTAGTTAAGGTACAGCCCGCGTTCGCCTGGTGTGAAAATGGGAAACCACGGAAAACCATTTTCAGGGCTGCCGACAGTGGGGTTCGAACCCACTATCTCCCGAATACTGGATACTGGCCGCACTTAAGCGATTGCAGCTATCCAGCTCGGTTATCTTTCTTTTGCACCCTTCTGCAGACGTATCCTGTTCCGCAAACTGATTCACAATCTCTTCCCAGGAGGTTTTCCTTTGGGTCCTGTCTATAATATAAGTACCGTGAGATATCCCATGTCCGCCTCTGTGTTGTAGTGGTTAGTGTGATTAGCAGCCGCCCCCGGAGGCCCGGGTTCGAATCCCGTCTCTGCCACGAAATTTGAAAAGTGGTACGAGGGCAGGAACGGGGTCCACTCAGCCTCGGGAGGTCAACTGAGTAGAGGTGGTTTCGATTCCCACCTCAACCATTCTCGAAGTGATTTTCCGTGGTTTCTCACCTCTCTTCCAGGCAAATGCCGGTATGGCACCTAACTTAAGGCCACGGCCGTTTCCTTCCCACTTCCTTGTCTATCCCTTCCAATCTTCCCATACCCTCACAAGGTCCCTGTTCAGCATAGCAGGTGAGGCCGCCCGGGCGATGTACTGGTCATCCTCCCCAGTTGTATCCCCGACCCAGAGTCTGAAACTCCAGGACACTGCCCTTGAGGTGGTAGAGGTGGGATCCCTCGCTCAGTCCGAGGGAATAACCGACCCTGGAGGGTAATCAGATTAAGAAGAAGAAGAAGAGATATCCCATACTCTTGACCGGGCATGGAACTCACTGATCAAATTTTCTATGTTAACCCTGTTATCCATCATTCTGCCAAAAAAAAAAAGTGGAATACGAGAGAAAAAAGTATTAGTAAATATGTGTATACTTTTGGTATTGTTGTACGTAATATACGCAGGGTTATGTAGTTAATAATATAAAATAACGTTCTAAATTGTTCCTATTCCCAGAGTTTCCCTTAAGTACCTTTTCATGTGTATTATTGATTTCAAACAAACTTCATGAAATCTAATTCGGCGATAGCTTTCAATTCCCAGTTTTATGGTTCTTTTCCCGTCATTCTTCGAGTGATCGTTTCTTCCCACTTCGACTGTCACTTCATTATGTTCCCGATCAGTAGAAGCTAATGAACACGTTGTTTTGCATCTTATAGAAGCATTTATGAGAACAACGCTCACGGTCGCTAGCACTACACAACAGAAACATATTTTAATTTATTTCCGCAATAAAAGTAGCCAAGCCGCCTCTGTGGTGTAGTGGTTAGTGTGATTAGCTGCCACCCCCGGAGGCCCGGGTTCGATTCCCGGCTCTGCCACGAAATTTGAAAAGTGGTACGAGGGCTGGAACGGGGTCCACTCAGCCTCGGGAGGTCAACTGAGTAGAGGTGGGTTCGATTCCCACCTCAGCTATCCTGGAAGTGGTTTTCCGTGGTTTCCCACTTCTCCTCCAAGCAAATGCCGGGATGGTACCTAACTTAAGGCCACTGTCGCTTCCTTCCCTCTTCCTTGTCCATCCCTTCCAATCATCCCATCCCCAAGCAAGGCCCCTGTTCCGCATAGCAGGTGAGGCCGCCTGGGCGAGGTACTAGTCATCCTCCCTAGTTGTATCCCCGACCAAGAGTCTGAAGCTCCAGGACACTGCCCTTGATGCGGTAGAGGTGGGATCCCTCGCTGAGTCCGAGAGAAAAACAAACCCTGGAGGGTAAGCAGATTAAGAAGAAGAAGAAGAAGAAGAAGAAGAAGACAAGTAGCCAAACTATGCTAAAATGGGGTCAAGAAAAATGAATATTTTTTAAATTAGTTCTGGTACCGAGATACACAACTTCTTGTTCTATGTATTATTTAGTAAAGTGCAAAATTGCAACGATATTATACTAATACAACGTAAATTAAATGTATTTTGATTCACTCGATCGTAAATAAAACAAACTACATACTAAAATATACAGGAATTGAAACAACTACCTGAAATACAGATGTAGTGTTCTACAAATTCGTGCGCCTTCTCTTTGCTTGACCCCCTGCGGGTGGGGGACGCACATGTAGAATACACCCGCGGTATACCCTGCCTGTCCTAAGAGGCGACTAAAAGGGGCGACCAAGGGCTGACTGAATTAGAACCATGAAACTAATTTTGAATCGTACCATCACGCGGGGAACACCATAGGTTGCCTGTACTTGCGAGTAGTACCACTAAATTCGGTACGAAATAGGTTTGTGATTAGTAGCAGTAAAATCCTGGCCTGGTGGATTCCAGTACCCGTGCGTCGTACCCATGTGAGCAACACCGCGGGTCTGGGCGTAGCCTGTGAGTTGTACCGCTATATGAGCGGCATCGTGGGTCTGCGTTGCCTGTGATTGGTACCCACTATGTGAAGAACACCACGGAAATACCTGCGCCCGTGTTTAGTACACCTAGGTGGGGAACCTTCTCGGTTTGCGTTGACTCTGAGTTGGGCCATTGTGTGAGACACACCATAGGTCTGCGTTACTTGTACGTATTGCAATACTTGTGAGTAGTACCATCTTTTGTGGAACACCGTGAGTCTTCGCTACTTCTGATTAAAACCCCAACATGACACATACCATGGTTCTATTTTACTCGCGACATGTACCATTCTGTGGGGCCTTAGACGTGGATTTTGCACCCCCTTTAGACACCAAGCATCATTGTGCTTTATAAGTGGTTCCTTGGTCGGTAATAATGTTATTTTCGATCTGTATTGAGTCCGATCAACTGGTTTTTGTTTGTTTGTTTTGTGTTTTGTTGAGTTCCTGTCCATCCATTCATTCTTCATGCCATATTTTATTTTTATTTTGGTCAGTGGATGCCTTTGCAATTTTTGTTCTTTCATTTCGTACCATTAGGGGCCGATGACCTTCGATGTTAGGCCCCTTAAAACAACAAGCATCATCATCATCATCTCTTTGCTTGTGGCCGGTGATATCTCTTGTCAATGTCCAACAGTAGTCTGTCTGCATAGCAGAGTTCCACTGACCCTGATATCTACGTTCCATCGTAGAGATATCTTGGCGGAAGCGCTCACCATAGTCACCGCAGTTCTCTGGGTGGAAGGCTAGATGAGAGTGGACAAAGTGCCTTTTGAAGGACATGTTCTAGCCTAACCAATGACTCTTGTCTAGAAGGTTGTATACAAGCTCAGCATAAGTTCCAGCTCTTCGGTTACCCAAGAATCCATGCACAACACTATTAAAGGCTTCCCAAGCTGGTTGCTCATCACCGTGGAGGACTCGCCTGAAATTTTCATCAACATGAAGTTCACGAATATGAGAACCAATGAGGATTCCTTCTTTGATTTTAGCCTCACTTAGCCGTAGAAATTTGTCTCTCAGGTACTTTGAACCTACTCTTTCCTTGTTCACCCCCTTTACAAATATTGTCATAAGCCCGAGTTTAATGTGTAAAGGGGGCAGAAGAACTTAGCTTAGACCAACCAGAGGGCTATGCTGGAAATTCCTTTCCCAGGGTTGTAGAGTTTCCCTTTGAGACCAGTCTTTTCTGTTATAGTGTGAAGATGAGCCCGAAGGGTCCCACTCACACAGGAAACAGCAGTAATTGGTGCACTCCAACTGCATGCTCAACAATATTGAAAATTTCTTTCAGGTCACCACAGATCTGCCATTGGTACTCTTTGTACCTAATTGTTTCCAGAAGTATTCTCATATTGTCATATGTTTCCTTCATTATGGGCAGCATGACCTACCGGAATTGAAGGAAGACAATTATCATTGTGCAGGTAAACACTTTATAAACTAAGCTTTGATGAGTCTACGAATAGCCTCCATCCTGTAGCTCGTGCCTCATATTCAAAGCTGTCATCAAACCATTCACGTCACAGCAGGCAACTAGGTTATGATTTTTGTTGTTAAAATATGGAACCGAATCTTTCTGCTGACTCCAATATATTGAAATTTTAATTATATTCTAGAAGATTTCACATTTGAGTCTAGAATCTAGAAGCTCGGCTTTATCTTTTGGTAGATCCAGGTCTCGAATTAGATCACTTACGAAGTAGTTCACCTTGAGTAAGTCTCCGCGGATTGTCCAGTAATTGAGGTGCGGAATCTTTTGATGTGAAGTCTCAGGCTCTGGGTATGATGTCTCCTGCGTATCCTTCGCACTGTTTTCATCTTCATCTAAGTAGGTACGGGTATATTCCTCCCCATGTGGCACTGGTTGGATAGCTGGTGTGATTTTGGGGTATTTGATAAGACATTTTCTTCTTCCTTGATATACCATTCTTAACAGGAGGCAACGTGATTTGTCGGTTCAGTCAAGATCACAGGGATGCCAAAGTTTATTGAACGTCCATTTTTCATAACCTATCTACGCAGATTCACAGAACATGAATTGCGGCAAACATGAGGTGCCCACGTTTTGTGTTGATCCCTTAAATTCATGCCGAAATAATGGTGGTAGGCTGTCTTTAAAAGTGAAGAAATTGGGCGTTTCTGGGCGGCAAATGTCACATCACCACACACAGAACAAAAATTGCCCACTTTTAAAATATATTTACGTGACTTTTCAAGTTAAGTATGACCACAAAACAAACCTGTAAACAATGAAAGTGAAATCAGTCTGAACTTCAATCAAATAAACGGTAAACTGGCATTATACAAAATAGGGTATACAGTGAATCCTCATGCCTGCTTCTGGGTTTGCCAACTCCTGTATTTGTTTCAAAGTTACCTTACTCAGCCGCTTTCTTTTATGTGCATATCCAAAAGCATCAAAACGGGCTATATCTCGAAAATGAGAGATAACTAAGCGTTTTAAATGTCACATTCATTTCTAACACACACACAAAAAACACAGTAAGAAATAAGTACTTTCAAGTCACAAAAAATTTCGCTATTGTCCAGTGTAGTTAGTTCGTTACTTTGACAGGTGAACCATATTTGCACGTAAGCGATGCTCACCGTTGAAAAAAGGATTAACTTAACGGACTGAAATAAAACCAAGTGCAGGAATATCCCGGATTTTTCTACTTTACTACTGGCAAGCTTCTAAAAAATCGGATTAGGCATTTTAGCATGTATTCGCTTAGAACAGACCGACCAACGGACAGACGAAATTTTCAATAATGATATGTATATCGTGTTTGCATCATGTATACAACCAACACTCTTAAAATCGTAGGAGGCACTACATTCTTATTAGGTAAGCATATTAGGCAGATTTTCACTAAGATACAGTCAGTGCAATATTATTGTTGAGATTTACGAGCTTAGAATACTGTAGAATATTATATTTTATTTCCTTCCTGTTCGATGATATAGAGAGGGGATGGTTGTCTAGTAGTACCTCCTCTTAAAGCAATAATCACCACCACCGCCACCGCTTGACGGTGTTACATTATTGGAGGCATTGGGATTGTTCTCCTCGCGCCTATCATCAGCTTCCTAACTTAAATATTCCCACTGATGCTGCACTTTCCTTTGGGGTAAGAAACAGCTACTACTACTACTACTACTACTACTACTACTAATACTACTGCTACTACTAAAATGAGGATTTTAGAATCGAACAAGCTAAGTGGGAGGCTACTATTCTCAACTCAAGATCACAACATAAACAGTCAAGCAGAAATATGTGTTAGTTAATGTCCTTGTCTATACATTTATTCATTTCTTTACTCAAATATATCGTAGTGATATCAATTTAATAATAATAATAATAATAATAATAATAATAATAATAATAATAATAATAATAATAATAATAATAATACTGGTTCCTTGACTGAATGGACAGCGTTCAGGTCTTCGGTTCAGAGGGTCCTGGATCCGATTCTTGGCAAGTTGGGTGATTTTAACCGCAGATGGCTAACTCCTCTGCTTCGGATGGGTGTTTGTGTTCGTCTCAGTACACTTCTATGCAACACAACACACTATTAAACTCTACAGAAACATGCAATAGTGAATACATCCTTCCACATAGGATTGGCTTCAGGAAGAGCACCCGGCCGTAAAACAGGGCCAAATACACATCTGCGACACTGGTCGCACCACAACCCCACCAGAGAGTAAGAGAACGGTGGAATGATAATAATAATAATAATAATAATAATAATAATAATAATAATAATAATAATAATAATAATAATAATTTCATTCTCCGGGCTATCCAGTAAAAGGATATCACGAACTGCAGCTAATCAGCAGTTGTCTATCATCACAACTTTATCATTTTTGTGGTATCATTTTCATTTTATCTCACGTACATGCACTTGTTTTTATATAAATTCATCAGAATAGCGCAATAAAACATCTTCAATAACCCATTCGACTACAGACCGCACAATCAATAGGACATAACTGTGTTATTGTGATGAAGGTGACAGGTGACGTATTGGGAGACTGCAACCCAAAGAGTTTAAATGAAAAATAAAACAAATTTCCTTGCTGACAATTTTATTGTCTGTATAGGTTATGCATACCAATATACAGCGTGCTCACGAATATGAGGGCAAATTAAGGGGAGAATGTACATGAAAAATAGAAAAACACAGATAATCCAATTTCATGAAGAAAAATATTGACTCAAAAAAAGGGTACATAAAGAATCTACAGTAGAAATCCGCTATAGCGAGTACGGCATAGAGCGCGAACACCGTTGTAACAACAGTTTTTATGGCCTGCGAAAATTCTGTATTAATATGTGTAATATCTTATCGTTACAGCGAGAACACTTTGAGTGATTCAGCGGTTATTACGGGCGTTTTCGATACTTATACTCTCCAGTGTTTATAATGGAGCCGGCCCTGCGGTGGAGGGGTAGCGTGCCTGCCTCTTATCCCGGCCAGGTCAAGGATTTTTACCTGTACCTGAGGGCTAGTTCGAGGTCCAATCAGCCTACGTGATTACAACTGACGAGCTATCTGACGGTGAGATGGCGACTCCGGTCTAGAAAGCCAAGAATAACGGCTGAGAGGATTCGTCGCGCTGACCACACGACACCTCGTAATCTGCAGAACTTCGGGTTGAGCAGCGGTCGCTTGGTAGGCCATGGCACTTCTGGGCTGTTGCGCCATGGGGTTTGGTTTTTAACGTTTATAATGAAGACGATCGATCACCTTCCGTATCTATTTCATGTTACGTGCACGAATGACCTCTCACCAATATTTGGACGAGCTCTCGACGTCGATTAATAAAGTGATCGACAGCAGCGATCCTTTCATTTTAATTTCTTTTGTTTGTTTACGATTTGCTTTACGTTACACCGACACAGATAGGTCTTATGGCGACGATGGAATAGGAAAGTGCTAGAAGTGGGAACGAAGTGACTATGGTCTTAATTAAGGTACAGCTCCTGCATATTCCTGATGTGAAAAAGGGAAATCACCAAAACCATCTTCAGGGCTGCCGACAGCGGGGTTCGAACACACTGAACCCACTATCTCCCGAATGCAAGCTAAACCGCGTATCCACTTGCTCGGTGTTTAAATAAAATAAGAATGTAACACTTCTGAAGAAACGGCAGTGTGTATCACTGATTTCCAAGGTTAGGTTATGTACCCACCCGTCTCATAAAAATTCAGAATGGTTGTTCCGATGGAACATTTTATAGTAAAAACTTTTCATTACTCTACAGGCGGTTAAATTTTTTTTTTTACATACTTCATGAACATGCCTTTGCTGGCGAGATGCAGTGTTTTCAGTACACCATGTCTTCTGGCATTGGCCAGAATAAATGTGTTACTTTCATTGACCTGTCCCAGTCTCGTCCTTGGTTTTGACAATATGAAAGTGACCGTGGTATGAGCGATGCTAGTACCACCATTCCTTACGCAGCCAGTCCCTGTTATGAATGGTGTGAAAATATCGCTGATAGGGTCGGTCGGTTTCAGTGGGCTTGGCAGACTGATATGCAATAGCAACTTACATCCCAGTGAGAAAAGCAACAGGAAACTAATTCACTCCTCATTTCCCTAGTGTGCCCCTTCAGTGACACCTAAGTTATCTATGACAGCTATTGGTGGACCTGTAGAGGATCAAACCAGCCTTCGGGCTGAATACACAACAACAACTTCATGAACAATAAAGTTAGGTCAGGTAGCGCTGTTTGAAGTAAGAAAAATGACAGTTTTGCCACAGAAGCCTCCACAATGATGCTGTTACAATTCTTAAGAATTAACAGTTACGGAAAATGTGATGTATAACGACAGTTCGCTATAGCGAGTACATTTCTCACCTTACGCATTCTCGTTATAACCGACTTCTAAAAATAGCGCGAAAGTGCTTATTTCGGAAACAAAACTCAAACTGTTGAAAGCCTAGCCTAGCTCACCAACTTTTCTTTTACTCTTTTAAGGCTGCGCGAATAACCCTCAGGGCGAAAAAACCGCATACGAATAAACGGGAGTACACTGTATTTGATTATGATAACTTAATGAATTTTTAGTCACTCGCTAAACAGTCAAAATTAATACAACTTGACATCTAGATCTTCTCTAGATAACTTCTCGAGCTCTCGTTATATTATCACAGTAAGTTTCACTCTAGGATTAAACAGAGTTTGAACCTTATTCATCTGTGTGGAACACGGGCTGTTAACACACTACGCTATTCACACTCCAATAATAATAATAATAATAATAATAATAATAATAATAATAATAATAACAACAATGAGAGAGAAAACATTTACAAATGTACTGCTAGATTTTCGTCCAGTTGTCACAATACACAGTATATAAAATTCAATCAAAAATAGGCAACCTGTTGTGAGCATATTTTCATTTATATTTAACAAACCATGCTAAATTATTTTACCAATTTATTTCTTCACACAAATGTGATGGTACATGGCCACGGAGTCGGTGATGATGCTCTCTATAATGAACTTCAACCCCACTATCGGCAGTCCTGAAGATGGTTCTCCGTGTTTTCCCATTTTCACACCAGGCAAATACTGCAGCTGTACCTTAATTAAGGCCACGGCCGCTACCTTCGTATTCCTAGCCATTTCCTGTCAAATCGTCCCCATAAAACATATCTGTGTCGGTGCGATGGAAAGCAAATTGAAAAAAAGAAAAGTATAATGAACTTCGGGATTTTGACCCAAAATACCCAATGTTGCTAGAACTTGGGCCACGGATTGATAGGATAATTCGAATAAAAGGCCATCAACAACGAGCTGACAGCTCCCGTAGCGTTCCCGATATTTCTCTCTCGGGAAAGCTCACCAATTATTTTCCTAGTTTTTAAGGCTGCACGAATAACCCGCAGACTGATTTGTATCGTTTGATTCAAAATGAATTGTCGAATCAACAACAAATGCCACGTGAGAATCTTTCTTGAAAGCAACAATAGGGCCTATGAAGAAATCAAGCCCGTGGACTTCTTCAAAACTTAACCCATATTCATCAAGAATTTGATAATAACATACAGCAAGTGGCTGTGCGCTTTGGGTCCCATAGCTATCAGCTCGCATTCGGGAGAAAGTGGGTTCGAGCCCCACTACCGGCAGCCCTGCAAATGGTTTTCCGTGGTTTCCTATTTTCACACCAAGAAAATGCTGTGTATGTATCTTAGTTAAGGCCTGGGTCGCTTTGTTTCCACTCCTAGCCTTTTTCTCTCCCAGCGTCGCGATAGGACCTACGTCAGTGTAACGTAGGCTAAAAACCAAACCAAACTCCATGGCACTACAGCCCTTGAAGGGACTTGGCCTACCAAGCGACCGCTGCTCAGCCCAAAGGCCTGCGGATTACGAGGTGTCGTGTGGTCAGCACGACTAATCCTCTCGGCCGTTATTCTTGGCTTTCTAGACCGGGGCCGCTACCTCACCGTCAGATAGCTCCTCAATTCTAATCACGTAGACTGAGTGGACCTCGAACCAGCCCTCAGGTCCAGGTAAATATCCCTGACCTGGCCGGGAATCTAACCCGGGGCCTCCGGGCAAGAGGCAGGCACGCTACCCCTACACCACGGGGCCGGCCCTAACGTAGGCTAACCCTAAAAATGCACGAATCAAAACACCAAATTTCTGATTTCAGAATGCTAAAAACCATCACCCCTACAACAATCACACCCGAGGATGACGTCATCGCAGGAGAAGAAAATGGCGCCGATTGCAGCATCATCATGTTCTAGTATCGGCTGTAACTCCGGACTGAGCGGATGCACTTCAATGATTAAGTTGTCATTTGAAATAACTAGAGAGAGCTTTAAGACATACTATACTTGTAGAGTGACATCTGAAAGAAGCGAACGGTACTCTTTTAAAATTTGCATTCGTGACAGATTTTTTTTTTTTTTTTTTTGCAAGTTGCTTTACGTCGCAGCGACACTGATAGGTCTTATGGCGACGATGGGACAGGGAAGGGCTAGGAGTTGGAAGGAAGCGGCCATGGCCTTAATTAAGGTACAGCCCCAGCATTTGCCTGGTGTGAAAATGGGAAACCACGGAAAACCATCTTCAGGCCTGCCGATAGTGGGATTCGAACCTACTATCTCCCGGATAAAGCTCACAGCCGCGCACCTCTACGCGCACGGCCAACTCGCCCGGTAAACATAATTTCTAAATGTCGAATAGTGTCTCTCGGGGGCAAAGAGAAAATTAATGAAAGGGCATTCTAATGATGGATGGCACAGAAATGATTTGATTGGCACCTTGACCATTGAAATACGTTCACTCATTCCAAGTAACGCCTGACAATAGAACAAACCGGCGCCATTAAATTCTCCCTTACTGCGCCATGATGACGTCATCGGCGGATGTGATTGTCATCTTATCTCGCACATAATTTTGTCCTCCACACGATGGTGTAGGCCTACATGCTTCTTAGCTCTAAGTTGTAAGGGGGCTTTTGAGAGAAATGCTAGTAAGGATTAAAAATTAATAATACATTTTAATACACAATGATTAGCTCAGATTCACTCGTTGGTGACATGTGCATGGCTGAAGTCACTCTTCCTTTGCATTTGAAATTCGTGTTAGCATAGACTTGCATTCATCAGGAGCCCCGTTCATAAACGTCAGAATGCTTCCGACGCAGGCGCTTCTGCCGTGAGCAGTCGATTTGACCGAGTATGGAACGGACTCGACTCCAATATGCCCATCGTTCTGAGTGGCGATTTCAATTCTGATTCCATCAGAACTGAACAGTTGCGCACATTCATGAAAAATCACTTGTTTATATTCGGCGGTCGAGTGCGCGACCACTTCTAGGCTTACTTTTTTGCAATTTGCTTTACGTCGCACCGTCACAGATAGGTCTTATGGCGGCAATGGAATACGAAATAGCTAGGAGTGGGAAGGAAGCGTTGTGGCCTTAACTAAGGAACAGCCTCAGCATTTGTCTGGTGTGAAAATGGGAAACCACCGAAAACCATCCTCAGGGCTGCCGACAGTGGGGTTTGAACCCACTACTTCCTGAATGCAAGCTCAGCTGCGCGACCCTAACCGTACGAACCTAGTCAGCCCCAGACTTTCTTGTCTCGATCTTACATTTGTGTGAAACATTACTGTAGAAACTTTGTCATGTACCATATTTCTCACATCATATGTCTATTCTCCATAAGCTTTGTAACTAGTGTTAACATACGAAGTTCAAAAGAAAACGTTGCATTTTGTTTCGCCGGACCAGGTAGACGTATTCATTCATAAACGCTTGCGGCTGTATCCAATGCTAAACTCGTTTCTTGATTAAAGAGGAAAGTATGTTCTAAAATATAAAGATAGAATGAGCCTCCGTGGCTCAGACAGCAGCGCGTCGGCCTCTCACCGCTGGATACCGTGGTTCAAATCCCGGTCACTCCATGTGATGTTTGTGCTGGACAAAGCGGAGGCGGGACAGGTTTTTCTCCGGGTACTCCGGCTTTCCCTGTCATCTTTCATTCCAGCAACACTCTCCAATATCATTTCATAACATTTGAAAACGAAAACCTACAACCTGTTTTCCAGTCATTGACCGGCTCAGATATGGAATGCATGAAGCAGTTACAGGCTATTAATACGATGGGGTCGCCACTCCCAAAGTGATTTATTAATGACTGAGAGATGTTATGAAATGAGAATGGAGAGTGTTGCTGGAATGAATAATGACAGGGAAAACCGGAGTAGCCGGAGAAAAACCTGTCCCGCCTCCGCTTTGTCCAGCACAAATCTCACATGGAGCGACCGGGATTTGAACCACGGTATTCAGCGGTGAGAGGGCGACGCGCTGCTGTCTGAGCCACGGAGGCTCTCATAGCATTTAGCAGTCATTAATAAATGACGAGTGGTGACCCCATTGTAGTAATAGCCTATATATGGTTCATTCATTACATCTCTGACCCGGTCAAAGACTGGATAACAGGTTGTAGGTTTTCATAAAGATATAATAAAATGAAAATGGACTGGTTCATAAAGATATACCTTCCCCCTTAACGTTCCATTAAATCTATTGGTTACGAGTCTCTCTCAAGCACTTTCAACCCCCTGTGGGTGGGGACGGTAGCATAACACCCACGGTATCCCCTGGCTGTCGTAAGAGGCGACTAAAAGGGCCCATAGGGGCTCGAAATATCGGAGTGGGGATTGACGATCACGGGGCCCTGAGCTGAGTCCTGGCATTGCTTCCACTTATTTGTGCCAGGCTCCTCTCTTTCATCTATCCTATCCTACCTTCCTTGGTCAACTCTTCTCCCTCTTTGCTATACAATCACTGTTTGTTACGGACATATTACAAGGACTCACCTGGCCGTCTCTTTGCTGTCCTGCACGGCGGTCATGGCAGTCACTGGAGCTCCCGACCTGGCTGGTTGCTCAGCTACAGCTGCAAGCGCGGTGGGGATAGCGCAAGGACGATGGGTCACGTGCGAGGTGGGCACAAACTTCCTCAACCATGCACTGGTTAACTCTGCGATGAGAGAAGACACGACCGAACAGCTGACCGCTCCATTTAACTCCTCCGCAGGCAAGTGTCCTCTTGAACAAGTCGTTTGTGTTCATCTAAGGCAGGGATTTTCAACAAGATCGTGAGCACCACCCACGTGAATTACTATGTTTTCCGTGGTTTCCTAATTTCATACCAGGTAAATGCTGGAGCTGTACCTTAATTAAGGTCGCAGCCGCTTCCTTCCCACTCCTAGACCTTTCCTGTCCCATCGTCGCTATAATGCATATCTGTGTCGGTGCGACGCAAAGCAAACTGTAAAAGAAAAATACTATCTGAGCACCATGGAATTGTATAGTTTTAATTAATGATTAGCAGTAGAATTATTTGGAGGTCTTTACACATTAAGAAATATTCGGATTATCAGGGGTAAAAAAACATCTCTTACTCTACGCTGTATCACCGCGCGAGTTGGCCGTGCGATTAGGCGCGCGCAGCTGTGAGTTTGCATTCGAGAGACAGTGGGTTCGAATCCCACTCTCGGCAGCCCTGAAGATGGTTTTCTGTGCTTTCCCATTTTCATACCAGGCAAATGCTGGGGCTGTACCTTAATTAAGGACACGGCCGCTTCCTTTCAACCCCTAGCCCTTTCCTGTCCCATAGTCGCCAGTGTGACGTTAAGCCAATTGCAAAAAAACTCCTAGCCCTTTCCTATCCCATCGTTGCCATCAGACCTATCTGTGTCGGTGCAACTAAAGCAACTTGTGTATACTGTATACTGTATTAGTAGCCACGGGGCAACGCAGCGTAGTGATCAGACAAAGGAGCGAAGGTAATGTGACTTTGATTAGAAGAGAGTGTGTTTTCACATACCGTACATGCGAAAGTCAAAATTAAGAAAAAACAGTACTCACGTTCGGCACTTTCCTCTTCATACTCAGACAACACACTACACTACCAAGCATCACAAAAACACGCAATAGTGATCACATCCGTCAGTATAGATTTGGCGTCAGGACGGGCATCCGACCGTAAAACAGGACCAAAATAATATGTGCCATTTAGCTCGTACACGTGACCCCACGGATGGGGAAAAGCGATAGAAGAAGAAAAATGAGGAAACGGTACTGACTTTCGAGTTCGGTGAAGAAGCGGACCATCGCCAGTTCGGGTACTAGAACTGATTAACATATTGGGCGAATTTTACTATGTCAAAAAAAAAGTTAGATGCGAAAATCATGAATTTTCTCAATTTCTATGGAATAAGCAATTCATCATATTTTGGAAGTTGACTAAGGGAATGACATGTTAGCCATGTTTATGAGGTTATACTCACATGGTTAATATACCTACATGAAAGGCAGCAATATTGTTCTATGGCGCCACACATAAATGGCAAAATGGGAAACCACGGAAAACTATCTTTAGGGCTGCCGACAGTAGGGTTTGAATCCACTATCTCCCGGATGTAAGCTCACAGCTGCGCGCCACTAACCTCATGGCCAACTCGCCCGGTAAAATGCGTTTCAAAGCAATAAAGTCTCACATAAATCCTCTAAAATAATATCGTGACACTAGAAAGTCGTGTAGAAATACAGATAATCCGACACAAATTCAGAACAGTCCAACTTTAAAACTTGGATCATTGATACTTACGATTTTCGTATGTAACGTGGACAAACTATTCGACATTAAGAATAGCACTTCTAAACCACATGATAAAATGAATCGAACTGTAATACAACACTGGACGTTTGAATTTGTGTACGGTATATTTCTTGTTGGACCGCCTCTGTGGTGTAGTGGTTAGTGTGATTAGCTGCCAACTCCGGAGGCCCGGGTTCGATTCCCGGCTCTGCTACAAAATTTCAAAAGTGGTACGTGGTTTGGAACGGGGTCCACTCAGCTTCCGGAAGTCAAGTGAATAGAGGGTATTCGATTCCCACTTCAGCCACCCTCGAAGTGGTTTTTCCGTGGTTTCCCACTTCTCCTCCAGGCAAATGCCGAGATGGTACCTAGCCTAAGGCCACGGCCGTTTCCTTCCCTCTTCCTTGTCTATCCTTTCCCATCTTCCATGCCCACAAGACCCGTGCTGAGAATAGCTGTTGAGGCCGCCTGGGCGAGGTACTGGTCCTCCTCCCCAGTTGTATATCCCGACCCAAAGTCTCACGCTCTAGGACACTGCCTTTGAGGCGGTAAAGATGGGATACCTCGCTTAATCTGAGGGAAAAACCAACCCTGGAGGGTAAACGGATTAAAAAAGAAAGAATATTTCTTGTTGAAAATATAACCACCCAATTTTTGCCCACAGTGAAAAATTACACTAGTAACACTCTTTCTGTTCATTTCATATGCACTCAAAATGAATTACACCATACAAAGTTACGTATGTATACGAAAATTCCACAACGTTTCAATTCTAACACTATAATTTCGTGTGGCTATTTCTAGCCGAGTGCAGCCCTTGTAATGCAGACCCTCCGAAGAGGGTCGGCGGCATCTGCCATGTGTAGGTAATTGCGTGTTATTGTGGTGGTGGCTAGTGTTATGTGTGGTGTGTGATTTGCAGGGATGTTGGGGACAGCACAAACACTCAGCCATTGGAATTAACCAATGAAGGTTAAAATCCCCGACCCGGCCGGCAATCGAACCCGGGACCCTCTGAACCGAAGGCCAGTACGCTGATCATTCAGCCAACGAGTCGGACAATTCTAACACTGCAAATGACTAACCACGTGTTCGAACTGTCAAAGCTTCAAAATTTGAAGAAGTGGCAAAACAGTAAAACAGTATGGACAGTCTGTAGTACCAACAGTATTCAACAACACATTGCCTGTTTTCATGTATTTCAGTCATTTTTAATTGATTGCATACTGGCATCTCTGTTTATGATGTAAATAAACATAAATTGCTAACTGCTGAGTTTAAAACATGTGTAGAATGCCTGTGACGTCATACGACGTCATGAAAGATCTATTGTTCCTAGTGAATTGTTAATTATTCATATCGAGTTGATCGTGCGGTCAGGGGCGCGCGGCTGTGAGCTTGCATCCGGGAGATAATGGGTTCGAACCCCACTGTCGGCAGCCCTGAAGATGGTTTTCCGTGGTTTCCCACTTTCACACCAGGCAAATGTTGGGGCTGTACCTTAATTAAAGCCACGGCCCCTTCCTTCCAACTCCTAGGCCTTTCATATCCCATCGTCGCCATAAGACCTATCTGTGTCGGTGCGACTAAAACAATTAGCAAAAAAAAAAAAAAATCATATTCGTAGCGCATGCGCAATAGAAAAATTTCGGACTTAGTTTTAGGATATCAATTCCCTGTCTCTAGCACTCTAGCATCAGGTATGATGTCATCACTCCTCAAATTGCTCTATAATAATAATAATAATAATAATAATAATAATAATAATAATAATAATAATAATAATAATAATAATAATAATAATAATAATAATAATAATAATAATAATAATAATAATGTTATTTGTTTTTACGTCACACTAACTACTTTTACTGTTTTCGGCGACGCCGAGGTGCCGGAATTTAGTCCCGCAGGAGTTTCTTACGTGCCAGTAAATCTACGGACACGAGGCTGAGGAAGTTGAGCACCTTCAAATACCGCCGGATTGAGCCAGGATCGAACCTTCCTAAGTTGGGATCAGAAGGCCAGCGCCTCAATCGTCTGAGCCACTCAGCCTGGCACTTGCTCTATAAACATGGTTGACATGTGCTCTCGCAGTATTATATGGAGCACTGTGCTGTGTTTTATACCTTGATTAATTGTACAAGAACGCAGTATTTTCGAACCTTATCTCGCTCATCGCACCTTAATGAATACAGCTGATAGCATTTAAGAGCCCGTACAAGTGAAATGGCGATGATCCGCTTCTGTACCGTAACCTTGACGTTCTTATGCAACAAAAGTGATCGACAACACAAATTGCTTACAGTATTTGTCATTTATGTTTTATAGCTTGACATCTTTTCGAGCTACAGTGTGTATGTTCGCATACACCTTTTTTAAATGATATTTGTTCGTGGCGTCGAGCTCTGCAGATCTTTTGGCACTACTGAAAATGAAATGGCGTATGGCTTTTAGTGCCGGGAGTGTCCAAGGACAAGTTCGGTTTGCACGATGCAGGTCTTTTGATTTGTCTCCCGTAGGTGACCTGCGCGTCGTGATGAGGATGAAATGATGAAGGCGACACATACACCCAGCCCCCGAGCCAGCGAATTTAACCAATTAAGGTTAAAATTCCCGACCCTGCCGGGAATCGAACCCGGGACCCCTGTGACCAGAGGCCAGCATGTTAACCGTTTAGCCATGGACTTCTGCTACTACTTTCACCATATAATAGGAACCTACGTGTGAGTAGAATTGCAAATGTGTAGAGTGTTGAATGTGAGGAAAGGACGACACAAGCACCCAGTCCCAAGGCCAGGGATATTAATCATTTACAACTAAAAACCCCTGACCCAGTGGGGAATCGAACCCGGGGCCACCGGGTGACAGGCGGACGCATTATGTCATGTTTTACGACCAGTTACCCTTCCTGTGTTGAGAAGCTAATGAAGATGAAATGAAAGACGGTGAGTGAAATTGGGTAAGGAGGTGAAAGAAATCGGCTGTGCCCTATGAATAGAAACTGTCCCGGCTTTTACCTGGAAGTGAACAGCCGAACCCACTCTTCCGCACGTTAACATGCGGCCACTCCACTCGGTCTGTTGAGAGTGGTGGTGCTGATTATTGTTTTAAGAGAAGGTACAACTAGGCAAACATCCTCTATATAACACTAATCATGGAGAAAAAATGGAAGGGATCAAACACTTCAGGAATGAACGTACCGGCCGAAGAAGGACAAGGGCCACGAAGGGCGTGAAAATAAAAGTCTCCCTAGGATTCGCAACATAATACCGTCGGGCTCGAAAAGAACAAGAGTTGACCAAGGGAGGTCGGACAGGATAGATGAAAGTGAGGAGCCTGGCATAAGCAAGTTAAAGCAATGCCAGGACTCAGCTATGGGTCCTGTGATCGCCAACCCACGATCCAAAGTTCAGGGCCCCTGAGGATACCATGGTTGTTATTCTACCGCCCCCACTCACAGGGCGAAGGTCTGTTGAGAGTTACTGTACTAGAATTCAATTAACAATTACTGCTCCAGGATTCTGTTCCGCTAAATGACAGTTTAAGTAATATTCTATCTTTCTTTCTTTCGTTTTTATCGGGCGAGTTGGCGTGCGGTTCGGGGCGGCAACTGTGAACTTGCATTCGGCAGATAGTGGGTTCCAACCCCACTGTCGATAGCCCTGAAGATGGTTTTCCATGGTTTCCCATTATCACGTCAGGTAAATGCTGGGGCTGGACCTTAATTAAGACCACGGCCGCTTTTTTCTAACTCCTAACCCTTTCCTATCTCATCGTCGCCATAAGACCTCTCTGTTTCTCTGTGTTGGCGGGACGTAAAGCAAATTCTTAAAAATAAAAATAAAATTCTCTTTCTTAATCCGTTTACATCGAGAATTGGTTTTTCCCTCAGATTCAGCGAGGCATCCCACTTCTACCGCCTCAAGGGCAGTGTCCTGGAGCGTGAGACTGCGGGTCGGGGGAATACAACGATGAAGGATGACCAGTACCTAGCCCACGCGGCCTCACCTGCTATGCTGAACAGGGGCATTGTTAGGGGATGGGAGGATTGGAAGGGATAGACCAGAAAGAGGGAAGGAAGTGGCCGTGGCCTTAAGTTAGATGCCATCCCGATATTTTCCTGGGGGAGAAATGGGAAACCACTTCGAGGATAGCTGAGGTGGAAATCGAACCCCCCTTTACTCAGTTGACCTCCCGAGGCTGAGTGGACCCCATTTCAGCCCTCGTACCACTTTTCAAATTTCGTGGCAGAGCCGGGAATTAAAACCGGGCCTCTGGGGGTGGTAGCTAATCACACAAACCACTACACCACAGAGGCGGACTTAAGGAATATTTTGAAACAATCTGTCTGTCTGTTAGGTCATCAGCCCAGAGGCTGGTTGGATCCTCAAATAGCACCACCAAAGGTTATGCGGTTATAAGGAAACCCCGAAAACCAATGGCAGCACCAAAATGAGGCGTACTAGGCAATATGAGGAGTGAGGTAGTTTGCCATTGCTTTCCTCACTGGGACAGAAAGTACTATTGCAGCACGACTGACCCTATGAGCAGCACCTTTCATAACACTCAGATGCACTAGTCATGCTCTGAATGTCATTACTCAGCACTGCCCATACCCCAGCAACTTCCATATTGTCACAGCCATGGATGTTGACTGGGACCTCAATGGAAGCTACATTACTCTGACCTGTGCCAAGAGATGGATGCAAAAGTACTGTATCCATCAAGAAATGACAGCAGGCAGTGAAACAATTTACTACGGTTAAATCATGTTTTTTCAATGCGAGTAAGATTTGAATTATCATAGATTTTGTCACTGTGGTTGAATAGCCGCCCGCTTACAGTGCTGGGCACCCCCGGGACGGAACGCCCGGCGTCAGCACCTCTGGAATAAAGGAATACTGACGTCAAAGGAACT
Organism: Anabrus simplex; assembly: GCF_040414725.1. Classification (NCBI taxonomy): domain Eukaryota; kingdom Metazoa; phylum Arthropoda; class Insecta; order Orthoptera; family Tettigoniidae; genus Anabrus; species Anabrus simplex. The sequence goes on from NC_090265.1 coordinate 508,394,126, forward strand.
TTTTAATTTTTTTACGTCACACTAACACATATATGTTTTAAGGCTAAGATAGGATAGGGAAGGCTTAAGAGTAGGAAGGAAGCGGCTATGGCCTTATATTAAGATGCAGACGCAGCATTTGCTGGTGTGAAAATGGGAAACCACAGATAACCGTCTTCAGGGCTGCCGATAGTGGGGTTCGAGCCCACTATCTCCCGGATGCAAGCTCACAGCTATGCGCCCCTGACTCCACGGCCATCTCGCCCGGTCAAAGAAAACTGAAGTCATAAAGAGTTATTTACGTGGTTCATAGTTGGCCGCCAGGTAAAAACCTGTGTACCGGGCTGGACCGCGATTCGACAACTGTGGAATAGAGTAGGCTTCGGCTTACTGAACCGTGACTCAACAACTGTGGATTCCGACCGACCAACCGAGTAGAAGAGGGGTGACCACGTTTCTACCGTGGCTCTACGCCTCTGTATTCGAGAGACGAGGGGCTGGTCCTCACCGTCGGCTGTTCTGAGAATGGTTTTCCGTGGTTTTCCATTCTCCTGCATTACGGCGAATGCGGAGACAGTTCCTAGTATTTAAACCACGGCCGCCAACCGCCTCACCTTCTCCGAGCATCTCGTTCACCGTAACAAATCTCCTGGCCTGAAAGAAAGCGTCACCGTCTGGAAGACGCGCCTCTCCCTTCAGGGGAGGAATGAAAACCATTTACAGTAGTAGTAGTAGTAGTAGTAATAGTAGTATTATCTCGACTGCGCACTAACCTCCAGTGTCTTGGAAAGTTGTGGCAATCGAACTGATGTTCCCAGTGCTGCGTTGGTAATTTCATGATTGATAAGGCCTAACAAGCTTGAATTAAAATTTAAAAATACAAACCATAAGAAAATACTCAAGTGATGCTCAGAAAGAAAGGTCCATTACATTTTTCTCAAAAAATCTATCTATCTGCAATGTAAGTCTTTTTATTTTAAAAAAGTCTTCTTCTTCTTCTTCTTCTTCTTCTTCTTCTTCTTCTTCTTCTTCTTCTTGTACCTTATCCTCATCAGATGTCGGCTATCATGAGGGCGATCTGAATCTTCTTCTCGACAAGTCAGAAAACAATGGGGGTACTGAGATCGTATCATACTCGTAGATTCCATGGCCAAGTTCTTCTTCTTATTCTTCTTCTTCTTCCGTTACTACTACTTGCTTGAATTTTACCTTGTAAAATAATCTAACCGAGCGATTTGGTTGTGCGGTGAGGGTCGCGCAGCTGTGAGCTTGAATTTGGGAGATAGTGGGTTCGAATCCCATCGTCGGCAGTCCTGAAGGTAGTTTTCCATGGTTTCCCATTTTCGCACCAGGTAAATGCTGCAACTGTACCTTAATTAAGGCCATGGCCGCTATCTTTCCAAAACTAGCCCTTTCCAATCCTTCCATCCCAGAAAATTACTCTTTTTCATGCTGTGCATGGCCTCTGGCTCGAGTGTTCGAGTACCTCAGTGTTATTTTATTCTATCAACCCTGTTCATAATTCTGAGCAGGCGTCGATTACCACATTTGAAATGATCGTCTTGCTGTTCTCTCTTAGGGTCCAAGTCTCAGCACCATCAATAAGACATAGAGTACATAAAACTGAAGTAACGAAGACGGAGAAGTTTACTCATTCCTTCGATCATCAGACGCCCATTGATAATAGAGAGTGAGTTTTATCAATAGTAAGGACACAAATATTTACTATTCAAATACAACAGTGCTAAGTGCAATGAAAAGAAAATTGCAGCTGTATCCGTGAAGATGTTACAGACTTTCAGGTATGATAAAGGATGGCAAATGGGTCAATTTGAAGTAAGCAACCGTAGTCCGAAAACGTTCGAGTCAAAAGTTATTAATAATCCAAATTGTTTAACGTCCGTCCGTTCTTAACATGGGCAATGAGGCAGGGGATACCGTGGGTGTTAACGTTCATTTGACTATTACAGGAATAGTGTTACCTTTGTATTTCCAGTGGACAGAATTCCAGATAATTTCAATATCACTCAATCAATCACTACTGATCTGCATTTAGGGCAGTCGTCCAGGTGGCAGATACTCGATCTCTTGTTTTCCTAGCCTTTTCTTAAATGATTTCAAAGAAATTGGAAATTTATTGAACATTTCCCTTGGTAAGTTATTCCAATCCCTAACTCACCTTCCTATAAACGAATATTTGCCCCAGTTTGTCCTCTTGAATTCCAACTTTGTCTTCATATTGTGATCTTTCCTACTTTTAAAGACGCCACTCAAGCTTATTCGTCTACTGATGTCCTCCCACGCCATCTCTCTACTGACAGGTCGTAACATTCCACTTAGTCGAGAAGCTCGTCTCCTTTCTCTCAAGTCTTCCCAGCCCAAACTTTGCAACATTTTTATAACGCTACTCTTTTGTCGGAAATCGCCCAGAACAAATCAATCTGCTTTTCTTTAGATCTTTTCCAGTTCTTGAATCAAGTAATCCTGGTGAGGGTCCCATACACTGGAACTATACTCTAGTTGGGGTCTTACCAGACACTTATATGCCCTCTCCTTTACATCCTTACTACAACCCCTAAATACCCTCTTAACCATGTGCAGAGATCTGTACCCTTTACTTACAATCATATTTGTCTTCTGGTGTGCACCAGAATAAACGTTTTACTTTCATTGACCTGTCGGAGTCTCATCCTTGGCTTTGACAATATGGAAAAGACGGAGCTATGAGCGATGGTAGTGATACCGTTCCTTATGCTGCCGTCCCTGTTATGAATGGTGTTAGGGTTGGTTAGTGCATACATTTCAGTGCGCTTAGCAGATTGATATGTTCGTTCGTTCGTTCGTAATCTGTTTTCCCTCCAGGGTCGGTTTTTCCCTCGGTCTCAGCGAGGGATCCCACCTCTACCGCCTCAAGGGCAGTGTCCTGGACCTTCAGACTCTGGGTCTGAGGATACAACTGGGGAGGATGACCAGTACCTCGCCCAGGCGGCCTCACCTGCTATGCTGAACAGGGGCCTTCTGGGGATGGGAAGTTTGGAAAGGATAGACAAGGAAGAGGGAAGGAAGTGGCCGTGACCTTAAGTTAGGTACCATCCCGGCATTTGCCTGGAGGAGAAGTGGGGAAACCACTTCCAGGATGGCTGAGGTGAGAATCGAGCCCCCCTCTACTCAGTTGACCTCCCGAGGCTGAGTGGACCCCGTACCACTTTTCAAATTTCGTGGCAGAGCCGGGAATCGAACCCGGGCCTCTGGGGGTGGCAGCTAATCACACTAACCACTACACCATAGAGGCGGACAGATTGATATGTAATAGCAACTTACAGCCCGGTCAGGAAAGCAACGGGGAACTACCTCACTGTTCATTTCGTCCCACAGTAGTTCTTTAATATACCGGAAGCCAACGTCATGGGGTTGTCAACTTTAAACACCCTTAAAACCACCGATGTCGGTCGGGTTTGACTCCGTTAACATGGGATTAGTAGACCAACTCCGTTTCCACTACACTACTGCGGCCGACAGTTGAAAGTTAATTTCTTCTTGTGAGGCCATGTGAAAAGCCTTGTGTATGATATACCTGCCGGGACTGAAGGGAATCTCGCTGCCTGCGACGCTGTTCAAACGACACCAGGGATATTCCAACGGTACGACAGAACTTTGTGCGACGATGCCATGTCTGCATTGACGCTCGGGGGGTCACCATTTCAATCATTTGTTATAAATGGAGCAACTTGTGAAACTTAGGCAGGTAAACGGACTTAAATGAGTAGAATTTTGATTAACTTTTGACTCGATCGTTTCCGCAATATGGTTCCTTATCTCAAATTGAACCATTTGCCGTCCTCCATCACCCCCGAATACACCCTGTAGAGTATGTCTTTAAATAATCCCGGTGAACATGATTGGATTGTTGATGAGTTTAACAGATCATTTAAAGTCAAGCAACAAGTCACAGCTTATCCATTTCACCCCTTATTACATTCGGAATTTTTCTAAAGAATCCCCGTCTTAAAATATAATAGTGGAAATTGTAAATCACTGTGAAGGGTACAAAAATAGTTTGAGGTATAGGTAAACTCTTTATTGTATCCCGTCAGTACAAGAAAACAGAAGATTTCTTTCTATGTATGTTGAGTGCTCAGACCGAAGGCTGGTTTGATCCTCCACAGCTCCCCCAACAGCTGTCATAAATGGCCTAGGTGTCACTGAAGAGGCATGCCAGGGAAATGAGGAGTGAGGTAGTTTCCCGTTGCTTTCCTCATCGAGCCAGAAGTTGCTATTATATCAGTATGCCAAGCCCACTCTAATGCATGCACCAACCAACCCTATGAGCGATATTTTCATACCATTCATAACAGGGACTGGCTGCATAAGGATTGGTATCACTACCATCGCTCATAGCTCCGTCACTTTCATATTGTGAAAGCCAAGGATGAGACTGAGACAGGTCGATGTAAATAAAACGTTTATTCTGGTCCATACTAGAAGACATAGTGCACTGTAAACACTACATCTCGCCAACAGACATTTTTTCTTTCAGTGTAAGTTATACTGAAATTGCCTGGATTTCTGTCCATTGGATATACAAAAATAACACTATTCCCGTAATACTCAAATGAACGTTAACACCCACAGTATCCCCTGCATGTCGTAAGAGGCGGCTAAAAGGGGCCCCAGGGACTCTGAACTTTCGGGCGTGGGTTGGTGACCACGGAACCATTAGCTGAGTCCTAGCATTGCTTCAATTTACTTGTGCCAGGCTCCTCACTTTCATCTCTCCCATCCCACCTTCCCTGGTCAACTCTTGTTCTTTTTCGAACCCCAACACCATTACGTTTGCGAATCCTAGAGTGTCTTTTATTTTCACGCCCTTCGTGGCCCTTGTCTTTATCTGGCCGATATCTTCATTTTTCGAAGTGTTGGACCCCTTCTACTTTTTCTCTCTGATTAATGTTAAATAACAGATGGTTGCCTAGTTGTAATTCCTCTTAAAACAACAATCACCTCCACCATCACCACCCGACCACGGCCTGTGACGTAACCACAACGTTGCTGTCGCTGAAGAGCAAACAATGATCGCTCGTTCGCCCGCTTGTATGCTGTATGACCCAGTTGGGATCGAACCCGTCATGTTGGGAACAAGCAGAACGACAAACATCATGCCCCCATGACGTTACTGATTTCTGCTTAAGGGTACCCATGTGTTGTATGTTGGGTATTCAGCCCGAAGGCTGGTTGGATCTTCAACAGGTTCACCATTAGCTGTCATAGATGGCCTAGGCATCACTGAAGAGGCGTACTAGGGAAATGAGGAGTGAGGCAGTTTCCCGTTGCTTTCCTCACTGAGTCAGAAGTTGCAATTGCACATCAGTCTACCAAGCCCACTGAAATGCGTGCACCAACCGACCCTATGGGCGACATTTTCACACCATTTATAGCAGAGACTGGCTGCATAAGGAATGGCATTACTAGCGTCACTCATACCTCAGCCACTTTCATATTGTCAAAGCCAAGGATAAGACTGAGACAGATTTTATTCTAGCCCATACCAGAAGACATCGTGCACTGTAAACACTACATCAAAAAAGTAGGGGTGGGACAGGTAACGAAATTTCCCATGACGTACTGCGGCGTAAATATGACTTGGAATTAAATAAAACACACGTTAGGTAGTCAATTGAACACAATTTGATTTACGAGTGACCGATGATAAGAAGAGTAAGAGGGGATTGGTGATACGGATGGCTAATTAGTAGAAGGGCTAAGTATGTTCTAAAACAATGGGGCTGAGTCAGTGTTTTCCCACGAGATCATTGATCCCTAGTAGTGTACCTATGCATTGACCCCTAGTAGTGTTCCTATGTAGGATCTTACCCGAGTTCAATGTCCTCGCGGTGAGGTTAAGACGCGGAATGACGACATGAACTTGCGTATGAGAGCAAGCCTAACCTCTAAGACTGCATTGGAGGGGTCTAATTGGTCAGGGAATTATCTAGGGTGCTTTTGGCCCCTAAGTGAGGTTATAACGTCATACCATACGTACGAGGGCAATGCTAACCTCACTGGCCAACCTGGAGTGTTTTTGACCGCTGGATGAGATTTTGACGCCATGCCCTTACGTACGAGAGCAATACTAACCTCACGGGCCTCTTTGGAAGAGCCGAATCGGACGGGCCCCCGTTGGAGGAGCCGAGTCGGAAAGGTCATGGACACCTTTGGAGAAGCCGAATCGATCGGGCGCCAGTGGAGGAGCTACAAATCGGTTAGGTGACGTACAGATGAGGTTAAGACGTCATTATGACCTGTTAAATTAACCTTACGCACGAACGCTAACCTAACCTCACACAGAGGCTCCCCTTGGATGAGTCAAATCGCTTAGGTGACTGGTAGTTGAGGTTATGACGTGTTAACCTAATTTCGCTACGAGTAACTCTAACCTAACCTCAGACGGGTTCCCCTTGGAGGAGCCTAACTAGTGAGGTGATTAATATGTGTGGTTAACACGTGTGTTAACCTAACCTTCGCTACGAACGGTAACCTGGCCTTACACTGGCTCTTTGTCGTCTCCCCCTTGGAGTAGTGACGGAGCCGTCACGTAATAAGCGCCGGTGGTTTAAAAATCCATGCTTATCTTTACATAACCGAACTCGTAAGCCTTCGTCTGACAGATCTGTGACGTTACGGCGTGACAAATGACTATCCGATCCCGGTAGAGACATAACAGTGCACTCTCGCCGCGACTTCGTGAGTTACTGTAACAAATGACTATTAGATGCCACTAGAGACATAACAGGGGGAAATAGCTAGTGCGCGTGTGCGCATGTACATCAGCTTGAAGTACACTCTGACGGCGAGTTCGCAAGTTACTGTAAAACGGATTACTCACGCACTCTGTTAGCTGCGGGAGAAACTAGGATTGCGGGAGGCGCTATCTATCTAAAGAAATAGCAAGCAGTTCTTCATCCTTCGGATAGGTGTTGCATGCATATATGCATGACGGATGACGTAGGCGCTAATTTCAAACTTTTGTATGTATTTACGTGTTTAGAAGTAAAGGGATACTGTGCGGTTGACATCGAAAAGAATAAGAGATGACTCAGGAAGGTTGGATAGGAGCGTGGTAATATACGAACAACGGTTGTGTAAAGCATTATTCCACTGAGGTAGTAGAATAACAACAACCGACCCTCTGTGAAACTGATTGTCACGTGAATACGTGTGTTAACGTATTTCCTTTAAAATCTATGTTTCTTATGCAAGATATAGCTTGTAACAAGTAACCTTTGTACTTAACGCTCTTCATACTACGTATTTCCTTTTACTTCCTTACCTTATCTATCCGAATATCTTCCCCCTAACAGAGAGACTTCTATCCTCCTTATAGAACTAGTAGCTTATAACTACCTCATAATTCTCCTCCTCATCCTCCTCCCTATAGACTTAGACTTCCTCCTTACCCTCTTCCTCCTCCCTCCTCCTCTTCTTCCTACTCCTCCTCCTAAAACGCACCTCTACTTAGTTGAGCACCTGTGCCAGAGTTGACTCCGTTTCAGGCCTTGTACCACTTTTAAAATTTCGTAACAGAGCTGCGAATCAAACACATTGTACATACATTATGTATAGTTCTATAATAATAATAGCGGGACTGAGCATGTGTCATACTAAGGTCACGCTGCTTTAACATGCAGCGATCACGTCGACATGGTTATGCATGTTTAGACTCGTTCGTTATCAAGGTTACTCTCTAGTAAACTCAAGCCATTATATATGCTATAAGTTAGCATATTTTCTTTAGTCTATAATATACTGTGATAGAGAGTAGAGCGCTTTATTCCATCATGACAAGAACATTAATAGTTGATGTACAAGGCTTTCAAGTGAACGGGAATAAATTTGTGTTCAAAGATGTGGCTATGTTGGATTGTACTGTGTTGTGGGCACCCAACTTTCCCGTACTGTTTGCAAACAGATGAAGACAAAAAGCAGATACAATGGTTAGAAAATAATTAGGTCTGTAGTGGTAAGAAAAAGGAATACCTTATCACTTTCTAGCTATGATCATGGACCTCATTTGTCAAGAGCAGATCTTGTGTTTTTAAAGGGTTGTGGAAAGAAGGAATGGTTGCGTATCTACCATCAACATTTGAAATTATCGACATGCATGAATTAGGATGTCCATTATTCAAAACTCTTCTCAAGGAGCATAGTGGAGAAACAATTAAACAGTGTGAATGCTCTTTGATTGGATGTGTCACAGTGCATGCCGGGAGGTGAACAACATGAAAAACTGCAGTGTCGAAATGACGACAGTTACAGTAAAAGTAGCATTTAGCACAGTTATTAAATGAAAAAATAAACAAAAACTGTTCGTAAACACATCAGGAAGGCTTGATATAACGGACGAGTGGCAAGGAAGAAACCATTCAACAGTGGAGTAAATAGAGGGAAACGACTTGCGTTTGCCAGACAGTACATAAAATATGATGAAAATTGGTGTAACGGTGTAATTTTCGCAGACGGAAGTTCAACGTGTTTTCATCCGATGGACGGTGGAACGTATGGCACAAACAGAATAAAGAACTCAGTCCTAAAAACTTGCAGCCAACACTGAAACACGGTGATGGAAATGTAATTAGGTGGGGTTGCATAGTGTCATCTGGAGTGGGAAAATTGAGTTTATAGAGGACACCATGGACCACATGGGTAATAGCTTATTATACTCCAAATAGCTCTTTTAGGAGCTACTTAGAAATGAACATAACAGGGAACCTGAAACATGAGAACTGATCATGATTTACACTTGTCTTCAACAACGCGATTCTCACGAACATTCAACAACGAAATAAACAGACGTCCTATATCGGACTTGAACCAACATACCAACGAACGCCGCTTTCCTCCTCTAACTTCGAGCATGCTAGGCTATCACGAGTTGTCGTTCACCAGTGTTATATCAACACTACTTATAGTCATTCAGCCATCATATTCTCTGTACATTAACTTGAGTGGTACAGAATTTTCACGATTTTTTACAATCATTCGGCATTTTATCGTTAACGCTGATTTCTTCGACATGAATAAACGAATTATAGAAAGCGTAGTAAGACCAGACATCGCTGTGAGTAGCCATGATTAATTTTTTAGGTTATCTGCGGGTTGAATAAAACTGAGTGAATAGGGGCAGATGTACCACTCGGTATAGTGTACCTGACAGGTGCATGAACCAAGGACTAGTGATCAAGTCGACGCGGATTTCTTTGTCTGGAAGTGAGCACACGGGATACTGAAGCTTGGTACGCCACGGGCGTGGCTAGAATGTATTTCCCCCAAGCAGAGCTAGGAAATCCCTGGATGGAAAGGTGGGAAAAGTTACCCCACCACTAGTCATTGGTGAGTGGGAGAGGTACACATTTTAGCATTGTAATCTGAGAACCATCTTTAAAACAGCACGACCATCTTCGTTTTCTACATTAAAGGAATTAACGATTTTAATAATACTGCATTGTACAACGATTCAAAACAGCTGTTCGTGATTTGTGAGTTTATTTCGAGTGTGTGACGCCCTTTATTGTGATAATCTTCTGTTAAAAGAAGGAACAGATAATTTCATAACGGCGGAGTGTTACACAGGCCATGTGTTAAATGTCTTGACGCCCACTTGACAGGGTGAACACCCCGTGATTAATCCGAAATTTTGAATTTCTGCGATCAGATTTCTTCCAGACGAGTCTTAACCATACTATAAGATCTCTGGTCGCCTGATTATCATACTATTGCGCCTCAAATACACCAAGAATTGGTTGTATAGACAATTTGAGTGGGAGGGGGAATTCTCAGCTAGTGTAAGGCTCGGGAAGCGTCCCCTCCAGGGCAGTCGGTGTTTTTATCTCACGAGGGACAGATGTATTTCGGTATCGGGCTCTAGTGTACGAACTTGTAATGTAGAGAACAGTCGAAATGAAGTAATTCAAGTGGTGTGTGAGTAGAACTAAAAAAGAGGGATATAGTTACGCGCGCAGTGGAATTGTTTTGACGATTTTTGAACAATAAGTTGAACTCATAGAATTAGTATTATTATTACATCTGTCGCCGGAGACAAAGAAGGTAGACGGGTAATAATATAAGCATCACTATAATGACCAGTGATGCAGGGGTTAATTCAGAGTCATGCTATCAATAAGCTGTATGATACGATTAAAATACCCTGTATTAATATATTTGATTCCGGGACTGAATCAAAGATCGGGTCGATTAGTGCGTGGTGACGCAGACGAACGGAACGGGTATTAACTGTATGTGTATCTGTGCCATAGGTACTAAAGATTTCCAGTGCCGAGGACTATGGAGTTTTGGAACAGAATTCGCAGCCAGCAGATGGAATCTACAGCTATCAACATGAACATGAGTCAACACTAAACCAGGATGGACGCCCCGTAGCTAACCGAGGTGTCATCGAGGTACAATAAGGCTGAGTAATACCATTCTATTATGCATGACGTGAAGGGTACGGAGAATTCATTTGTAATGCTGTAGCTAGTAATTGATAGGGATTCTTGGTTTGTTAAATTGTAAATGTGCAAGGGATGGCACAGAGTTTATTTTAGTAACAAGTCTGAGTGACTTAATTTGTAGATATGGGAAAATTTGTTTGTGGAAAAGTTTTCCTTTTTCGTCTTATTTGGGGAATACTGCTAGTATCCTTTGGGGTTACCTTTCTTTGTAGTTGATTTAGGTATAATGGTGAGTATCATTAGTTCTTGGGACTGGTTGTGTAAGGAGGGTGGTACTAAACTGGCTGACCTATCATAAATGCCAAGTAATATTAGTATAGATTACTTTGTGTGAAAGAAGAAATGGCCCATCAGGTAGATATAAGGCACGCTTTAAAAAATATAATATAAGCCAGTGTTTTTTATTTAGATTTCTGTGTCTGCGGGGTTACTATCGGGCCAGTGTGTGAAGGACTGTGTGCGAGGAAAGGAAATAGTCTGCTAAAAATGCGTCAGGCGAGGATCTTAGAATGGATTTGAGGTCAGGACTCACGGTGTGAATTTTCGAAGTCAGATTGTGGGTGGACATATGTGAGGCTTTTTCAAAAACGAGAAATAAGAAATGAATTATGAATCACCTCGTTGAAATTATGGTGTTTGTATATCAAGCGTATTGATGGCTTAAAGTGATATTTAAAGGTACGATTGTTCTTCCCTTGAGAGCGATAAGTTATGTCCCGTTGCCACGTCTACGGCCGAAAGGGTCAGAGACCGGGGCTGGTCTCTAAGTGTGTGTGACTTTTGTATTTCTTGTGCCTTCGACCCCACGCCGTGAAATCGTGGTCCGTATTGTGACATATGAAAGGTTTTTAGTATTTGTTCCTGCGTGGAGTGATAACTGATTCATTTAATCAGCCGAATTAAAAAAATGTCAGAAATCAATGACTCGGTTCCTTTCTCTGAATTGTTTTCATGCATCTAAAATTATAGTGGGGATTTCGGGTCGTCTGCAAACGTCGAAGATTCTGGGTTTGGCTCTGGGTGTGCAACTGGCAGTCTTACTAATGTTGGGACTGGTGGTTAGTGTCCCGCAGTGATGTGTATATATTTCTGTATGTCTCGAGTGTTATGTGTTTAATTGCATTGTGATGTCATTCAGCGTCGACATTGGTGTCTACCAATGGTACGACGGGTTCGTTTATATACGGGTGGGGGTTCGATTTGGACCCAAGGCATCTGACGTTTGTGTTTGCTTATGTTATATTATTTAAAGTCATTCCAGTGGGAAATTTTTTAATGTTAGATTAGGTGTCACTCAGATTTGTTTATATTTGAGTATCATGGTTTTATTTGCCCAGTAAAAATGGGAATACAGTAGCTTCAGTGATTAATACTTAATATTCCGTACAAGTCATGAAATAGATTCTTCTTGAATTGTTATACTCGATCCTATCCCACAGTATGGACAATGCTCAACTATCGAAAGTTTAATTTTGTGAAATTTGATTATGTATTCGCCTTGTATATTTGCGTCATTTTTCATCATCATCATCATCAGGAGTGTAAGAAAACCCATTGATATTAAAATTTAAAATATTGTTCTCATTTGATCGTTGTTACCCGCATTTTCCTCCTCTTTATGCCGCTAAGTTATTTATATTTTTTGGATTTCCACTTGATTTTAACCCAGATAACATCCCTGTAGATTTATGCCGGAGACTGCATGGGTAGTGAGCGGGTGCAAGAGATAATATAATTCTATACTTCTACATTCTGGCATTTTCTTCATTTTGTTGAGGTCGGCACTTGATGTGGACTTCGCGCAGTTTTTTAACCCTATGCGGAAGGAAGAATGTAGTCATTATTGCGGTTTTTTATTAAACCAAAAATTTTGGCTTTCGGTCTTAACGACCATTTAGCCAGCTACAATTTTGTATGTTTATTATTTATAATTATGAATTGATTTGATGAATGGAACTTATACATTTAAGACGAACACAAACAGCTAGCCTCCGAGCCGGAGAAATTAACCAGACGAAGTTAAAATTCTTGAACCGGCTGGGAATCGAACCCGGAACTATTGCGGGTTACTGTGGAGTGTTGTATGCATGTGAAGACATGTATCAAGATGAACACAAACAATCAGTCCTCGACTTAGAGGAATTATCCATATGCGTTTAAAAACACCGACTCAACCGGGAATGGAAACTGGGGACCTCTGAACAGCTGACCAATCAACCAAGGAGCCTGACCAAAATGTACTAACAATCATTGCATATAAAAGCCAGATGTAAATCATAAGGTGACATTGATAAACAAAGGGCTAAAATATAAATGCACTATCGTAAAAGTTGTAACATTTCAAGTAACATAAATAATAATAATAATAATAATAATAATAATAATAATAATAATAATAATAATAATAATAATAATAATAATAATAATAATAATGCAGATAATTGGTGGCAAATATCGAATATAGGTGATCGAAAGACAGAAAAGGAAAATCCTCAGAAAAGTCTTAGGCCTACAGTGCGAAAATGCAATTTTGATGAAAAAATAAATCTATCAAATTACAGAAAAACTCACAGATACCATCAGGAAACGGCGATCACAACTTTGTGGCCAGTTATAAAGAACGGATAATAACACGATAGTAAAGAAAATGTTAAACTTAGCCTTATCAATGAAAAATCACAACAATTGACTACAAGAAATCAGTGAGGACCTAAATGAAATTTGCATTAATGAAGAAAGTATTCAAGACGAAAAAACTTCAGAACCATAATATTTTCTGTAAAGCCTAACCGACTATATACGGATAGACTGAACAACGTAGAAAGGAACACAGGGAGAGGATGAAGAGATACTGGGAAGAGAAGAAGAAAAACAAAAATGTTCTAATAAGTTCAAACACATAACGAAAAAAGTGACTCTGAAAATATAAGAATAATTTTCCTGAAATGTTGAGAACATTTTTATGAAATGAATAGTAACTAGTAGTAGAAAATTAACAGGAATAAGATAAATACCTTCACTTTCAAATTTCTACCATGGGTAACCTTAATGGTTTGTTCTTTGTTGTGAATGCTGTATTGTTAACGTAGGCTACCTAATTTCCTGGATTCCTTGGGCAAGTTATTCATTACGTGTGTATTAAAGTACGTCAATATGATATGC